>NC_070645.1:10076201-10395454 GCF_947347685.1 Pleuronectes platessa
AAAGAAACAAGGAGAAGGGAGAAAGACGGGCAAAGCGAGTTATGAACACCGTGTGAAGAAGAGGAAGGGGTGACATATAAAGGAAAAGATAAATAGATGAATGGAAAGAGAGAGATGAAAAGAGGAGGGAATAGGAAGAAAAGTGGAGCTGCATACTGTAGGATGTATAACGCTCTCCTCAGCTGACCTGTCAGCCCATCCCATGTGACGGGCTGACGGATGTGCAGAAAGGAGCTCTTATCTTATTTTGCCAAGGTCTGGCAGTCACTCAAGGCCTATTCAGCATAAATAAACAAGCAGTGGGGAAAATGACAGTCATCTCACCTTCTCCTCTGTGGTGTCATTTTCTCCAGGCATATCACCACCTCCTTATTTATTTATCTGGGCATAAAAGGGTCTGGACTGCCTATTACCCAGCTTTTATCTCTGAGAATCATATCATCAAATGTCGCACCACAGAAAAGGAGGAATATATATATATTTTTTGGGCCTGTTGCTCAAATTGGCTCTGGGAAAACATATTTATATATATATATATATATATATATATACGGGATGAGAATCACATATATATTGTTGGTGCTTCAGTGCCATGTTTTCATTTTTATTACCCAGCTCCCAAAGTCAAATGCAGATGGGAAAGAGAGTTGCCATTATTGCCTTCCTCTTCCTTTCCCCTCCACTTCCTCGTGTCTCTTTATTAACTTTCCCTCACCCTCTCTCCTCCTCCTCCATCCTTCCCCCCTTGGTACTAAATTAAACTTGACCAATGACCTTTCCTGCCTGGCTTGTTTGCCTCTCGCCATGTTCAGCAAGTATAGCCCAATGGGACTCTATCCTTAGTGGGTGCGTGCTGGCAGAGTGGCAGGCTGTGTTGAGAACAGCTGAACATGCCTGTGTTGATTCTGTTTTTGTGGGCTGAGTGGTACTGGACCCAGCAACATACAGCAAACCCGTCTGAACCGGAATCAAGAGGCTTTTCGAGGATGAAAGCTTTGAAAAGGCTTTTTATTACCTCATAAAACACCCAGTTTCATTTCATTTGTCACTGCTGTGAATTTCAAAAGGCATTGTCCCATCCATTATTATGCCTGGGAAATGCACCAAAAATGTCTGTCTTAGCTCGTCATGCTTAATTATTGCTTTAATGATTTGTGATTATCTCTTCCCGCGCCGATTCACGCTAATTCACCTCCAGGCAATAGCGCCCGCAGGGGAATAGACAAGAAGCTCCCCAATGACGCCCTGATATGTGTCTGTCTCTTTGGCTGCAGGAGCACCAGTCGTGCAACACCCTGCCGTGTCCCGACCTGAAGAAGACCACGCCGTGGACTCCCTGGACGCCCGTCAACATCTCCGACAACGGCGGGCACTACGAGCAGCGCTTCCGCTACACGTGCAAAGCTCGCATCCCGGACCCCAGCCTCCTGGAGGTGGGGAGGCAGCGGATCGAGATGCGCTACTGCTCCAGTGACGGATCCACGGGCTGCTCCACCGACGGTGAGTGCAGAGTGGAAGAGGCAGATGGTTTCTCTCTCCACACAGCTCAGCCTCTGGACGTCTCTGTTATCTCGCTCCAACTGGCTCTCTGCGTCTCTGTAGGCTAGTTACTGGCCTCTCGCCTCAAGTCTTTCCTTCTTTCTGCGTGTCTGTTGTCTGTTCGATTTTTTTGCCTCCTCAAACTTTTCCCCTCTCTGTCCTGCGAGAAAGTTTGAAGAGCACAATCTTAATCGGCTCCCGTGCTTTGGGTCCGTTTCTCATCAGAGCATCAGACATGTTAATGAACTTCCAATCCACAAAGCCGATCAGCTGTTTACAACTAATTATAGCTCCTCCATGCCATCACACAAACACACAGATGCTTGCACAAAGTTCAACTGAAGGAACCCAAGCGCACACTCTTTATCCAATACTTCTGTTCTTTCCTCTTACCCGAGTTAATGCACCACACGGTCTCCTCTCGGCCACGCCCCTGCTGAATTAAACGCTTTCCCTTCTGCACACACAGGCCGCTAATTGACAAGTTGTTTATGTTGTCAAGTGGAAGGATCCATATTAGAGGGGAGACAGGCGGGGCAGCACCACACCACAGTAAACACGACCAGAGATCACTCAGTGCGTCTATATTGCTCCCTGCCTTCCTAGGGGGGAAGCATATATTGTTTTATGGTTAGCGCCTGGCTGGGCTGCGGCGACCTCCCATCACTTTGAGTTCACTCATGTCTCCGGGTGGTCTGTCGCTACCACGTGGCGCTGTAATCACACAGGTCAGCCTTGATGCGCACTAACAGTGGGATTTTCTCTCCTCTGATCTCTCTCCTCTTCCTCATCGCTGATGGTTAATCTCCGTTCTCTTCGTCCTTTGAAGCCGATGTTAAAATGTTCCTGGAGGGTTTTAAGGCGAGCCCCGGCAGGCACGGAGTGAAAAAAACCCTCACTGCAGACTGGAAGCCTTTCAAGAGTGACAGCCACACATCCGAGTCATTAGGAAACAAAGACTTGAGCTTTAATAGGTCTGCCTCGTCCCCCGATTAGCGAGAGGAAGCAGCAGACACGACGCGTTTGATTGGAGGTTTTCACCAGAAGCCCTGAAATCAGATTAGTTTCAGTGTTAATTACACCAATTGAAAAGCCAAGGCTGGGATTTGAGCCGTCACTTTTGACAATGTGTTCGCCCGTTTCGCAGAATGTGAGCAGCCTATAGTTTGCTGCGGGCAGACGGTGATGTATGACAGCACCAGTACACACTTCAAATCCACTCGACAACCAGCGTACACACATGGATGTTGTTTTTCTCATATCTGCTCACAGGAAGCATTGGAAACTCTGTTAACGGAGCTCATTGATGTGCTAATTATGCGCCAGCACGGCTGCAGGTGAAACTTAGAAACTGGTAATGACAGTGTTAATAGAAGCAGACTTCATTATGCATTCAGTGCCAAAGATTATCAACAGTTGGGATCAGTCATGACGCTGTTGCATTTTACATTCCGCTCATTTTGGCATTTTAACTCGATAAGTAATGATATAAAAACACCCAAGGCTGAATCGCTGGTCTGCATTCCCTCAAAGCATGGCCTTGTTAGATTTATAAAAGGAAAATCAAATGTGTATTATTCAATTCCCTTTTTGTAAATTTTCAGTGAAGCAAATAGCTTTCCAACATCAGACCTGGTTTACTCAAAGATGGGGGTTTTTCATTTCTTCTAAAGCTCAACAGTATTTGAAGGAAGAAACTTTGATCGAAAATATGAAACAATTTCATTCTCGGGGAGAAGAAACGACAGCTTGGCTCCAGCTTGAAGGAAAACAAGCCCTATCGTGGTGTGTGTGGCCTCTGTGTGCGACTCTGCTCTTGTCCCAGGTTGATTGTTCATGTCCAGACTTCAATATGATTCACTTCTCCGAGGAGTTTTAAGTCATAACTGTAGGAAAGAGGACTGAGTCCGGTGATCCACTTCTTCATTTCAGCCATTATCAAACCTGTCATCCATCTGGAAAGCAGTGGTGTGGGTGGGGGGGGTGGGCGGGCAGAGTTTATGTGCCTGTTGGCCAGTTTTGCTGTTGGGTGGAAATGTGCGTTTGATTTTGTGTGTCCATGTGTGTGTACATGCCATTTTTCCAATTTGTCCTCCTCCTACCATCCACCTCTCACAGATGCATGGTGGGCCTGAGCCAGCAGTTAACTTTTCTTAAAGCAGGAGGCCATCACAGGACAGGGACCACTCGGCTCACGTTGGATTGATTATTGTGAACAATCCAACCTGGAATTTGTTAGTGAAAAACTGAAAATATGACTATTGCTTTTGTCTGCATTTATGTCATTTTATTATAATCACCATTTATATATAATTTATATTTGTATGCAGATATTCAGTTATCTGTTGCTCGTGCCCCTTTGGTTGTACAAACCATAGAATTCCTGCAGTCTGCCTTTGACATTCAGTCCCATTCATCAGGTGGTAAAAGCAGACGAATCCAAATTCATTCTGTTTTCAAAGGGCAGGGTAGTAACATCTTATTGGCCAAGATCTCAAGTGAAATGGTCAGAATATGTATTGAGATGAATACATTCCCCAGAAATTGTCATTCAAATCTCAAGATTAAAAACCTGGTTCTTGAGGACTTATTCCTGTTTCTGACTCAGGGCAATGAAACACTCGATAGTGGCAACTCTTGTACCTTTATTAAATCACTAGGATCTGTTCTTTATGAACACACCTGACCAGTGCATAAAGACTTTGGATACTGTATCATTGTGCTTTACATTTTAGTACTGGCTGTAGAAATATTTTATAACACTCCAACTCTTTATGCAGTGCCCATCTGCCTGGAAAAATGAACAGAAGCCCAGTCAAAAGAGCTGATAACCACGAGGACATTTTTAAATCGTACCAGTTAAAGTATTTTGTTTGTCTTTATTGACTAGTGTAGCATGTTAATCGAAAATCGTGGTCTCTTGTTTGAAGTATGTGTCAGTAGTATTTGTGTGTTTGTGTTTATTGATCCAACAGTGTTTATGTTGTTCTCTTGGCAAGGTCACACTAAGTGACCTCAACTCGGCGTAGCTAAAGCCGACAGCTAAAGCAGAAATGCAGAGTTCTGGCCGTCTGCTGAGGAAAATAAAAACTTTATGGGTTTTTTGACGGTCCACTGGGCCACCGATGCGGCAAGAATCCTCCTGTTGCTCCGGATGGCCAGTGCGACTGTGACAGATGAGTCTGTTGTCAGCGTGTTTGAGAGAGAGACGGAGAGAGAGTGACAGCAGGGCAGAGACAGCTTGGTTCGGCTTGACAATGATGCAATGGCAAAAAATGCTTCTTTACAGAACCTAACTCCTCAGCGACCTGTAATGATGAAACTGGCAGAGAACCAGCATACACAAGACTCACAACAACATTCACAGCAATTGATTTTCTTTTTAAGTTAACATAAATCTCCCCCATCTTTACTGTACCTCCAACGTGTTATATCGGAACAAGTGAAAACGATGCTTCCTGATTGGCTGTTGTGCGTAATGACTAATTAAAGTTACAGTGGCAGAGTCAATTACATGTATTTTTAATACTATAACACAGATAATAATCACATGAGTGGGTATAAGAATATAAATTGACATTAAGAGGAATTCTAATTATAAATTAATTGTAATCAACATTTTAAGGCCTATACAATGGATTAGAAAGGTGCTAGTTACAATCAACATTTGTTTTTTTACTCAGTTGAAATCGACCTGTAACAGAATTTTTCACAGTCTCTTCACGTCCCACCGATGTCACTTCTCAGCCACTCAATAAAAAAAAGCTCATCCTGCCGTGTAGTCTCAGATCTTCTTCGTCTCTCTCGACTCCGGCATAAAGTCCCCGTGTTTGGAGCTTTGAGGATCAGAGCTCTCAGGTAGACCTGACATTTGAGGATGTGAGTTGTACTCAGAGACGCACTGCGTGTTGGTGACATGCACCTGGAGGTCCAATCTGTGACGCACAGAATGAATCCCCCATCGATAGGGAGAATAAATAGATGTGCGAGATCCGCTAGTGACTTTCCAAAGCCCTCCCCAGCCTCTCTCTCCCTTCGTGTCTAAGATCTCTATCTGTCTTTATTAGGAGAGATAAATTATAAGTATATGATTTAACCAAGCATTTACAATGAGCTTTTATACAGTGTAACATACTGACTTGTTTCGTTTCAGTGATCATGGCTTAATGATAGCGATGAGTTAATTACTTAAGATCTGTAGTGATTTAAAAACCTCTCTTGTCGTGTACGCCCAGCGATTAGTCTTGTTTCTGTGCTAGCCATTTTTTTTACTTTTCATCATAAATCACATGCCTGAATGAAAAACCAAACATTTCATCATTTACATAATTGCCTGTTCCTTCATATAATTTTTGAATGACCCTATAGCAAAAGACAATTCATAAAATCTGAACCTTTTTCTTTTTTTCTGCGCATTACGTGACTATCTCCTGACTCACTCCATTGAGATAATACATTTTCATATAATATTTATGAATTAATACACAATGAATAATACAAGGTGGTTTACACAGGGCAATTGAAGTTTGCACATTCTACATCCTGCACACTCCTCCATAGCATTATGTCTTTATTTATAGATGGTGCAGTAGTGTAGCATTCTAGAACATCGATGTCTTGCTCATAGAGTCCTCGGTAGAATTAAGAGTGTCATAGATGCCGACGCCTGTCATCCCTGTCAAGCATTTAAATTAAATGCGGCACATATGCAGTTTGAAATGATGATGGTAACAGATGTACCACTGGAAAGTCTTAGTCATCATTTCATCCTTGATTTTGAATGGGAGCAGAGCTCTGAAAAATGAGCCTGCTTGACTGCTAGCTTACACGTGACTTGGTGTTTTCAAATATATCTTTTAAGTTTCAATGTTACGAGGATTAAGGTGTTTAGGATGAGAACTGTCTCATGTGTCTGGAAAACATTTTGCTATCTTAAGTAGTGTTAGCTGGGGTTGCTTGAGCATAAACTCAATAAACCCTTTAAACCCTCGGAATCCTTAATTTCCCTCGGGATCAATAAAGTATCTAAACATCCCCATAGCCGGTAAAAAGTAGACATTGGCCTAAATTCTGTTCCACAGTTGCCCATGAATTATCAGCACAAGTCACATATGAGACCATTGCTGGTTTGACATGAACCTTTATGCCCTCATGCTCGTGTATATAAGGTAATCTCAGCTCATCAATAATCTGTGCCTTAGACAGGATGGTGGATCGTGAGTGAAGCGGGAGCTGATCATGGATTATGATGTTTATCAAGTTTGCTTGATCTACAATATACAATAATTGCAGTGCTTCATCTCTATCTGATATTTTCTTATGTATAAAAACTTTAAACATTGACATACTGTTTCTTTTTATCAATGTTGTAAATACTGGTGTTTTGTCTATTGAACGTCTGTCGGTCCTGGGAGAGGGATCCCTCACATGTGGCTCTCTCTGGGGATTTAAGGTTTTTTACCCCTGTTAGTAGTTTTTTTTTATGTATTTCTTCCTCACTCTTGATGAGAGTTAAAGTCAGAGATTATAGGCTTTACAAATCAAAACTTGGAAAGAACATTACTTTAAGTTCAGTAAAAGTTGAGAAGAGTGCTTTTGCAGCCAGTGTCAGAATAATTCATCCCTTTCTTGAACTTTGGCTCTTGTGTTAGGGGTTTTGAAAAGCTTAAAACTAAAATAATGAATTGCTCTTCCTACAATACAACTGTTTAGCTTGAGAAACCCAGGGATTGACAGGCCTGCTTCGTGTGCTGCATTTGTGTTGTGGTGCGCGCATGCAATAATAAGGCATTTACCCTCCTCTGGGCGAGGGGTTAAACTATATAGCTAGAAATACTTATCAGTAGACTTCTCTTGTACTACAGGTACTCATGCAGTAATTTGTGTCATTTGCTGCAAACTGTAGTCTTTTGTTCACCAACTTTAGCCTCGAGGGCAGTGCCTCCCCACGGGCAACATAAGCACCCTGCTAAATCTGCACCAATCCTAAGGAAAAGCGTTGCCTGAAGGACAAACACAGGAGAACAAAGAACTCGTCTCCTGATGTTCCATAATCCACAAGCTCACGCAGCTATGAGGCGAACAAGCGAATGTCGTCTAACAATAAACCCACCGACAACAATTAAGAGCTGGAGGGAAAAACATCTGCAGAAGAGGATGATAAGGGAAACAAGAAGTTAGACACTGCAAACCCACAGAAGGAGTGTGTT
Organism: Pleuronectes platessa; assembly: GCF_947347685.1. NCBI lineage: Eukaryota > Metazoa > Chordata > Actinopteri > Pleuronectiformes > Pleuronectidae > Pleuronectes > Pleuronectes platessa. The sequence goes on from NC_070645.1 coordinate 10,083,950, forward strand.
CATCAGTGCTGGAGGAAGGAGTTAGATCCTGAAAGTTGCAGCTCTTATAATAATAAAAGATACTATAACAAATAGTCAAATGTGAGATACAAACTAGAGATACAAAGTTTGCTTATTTAGTATATAGTATAAGTACCCTTAACCTTCACTCTACTTCATCTACATAGTTTCACGTGGCATTCAAATTAAGTCAGTAATGACCAGGGAGAGTGTGGGGTTCTTTTAATCTATTAAAGCTCCAGTATTCCTACCTTTCTATACAACATTACATCACCACAAAGCTATCACCAGAAAATACTTGATGTTTAGTTTTTATAGGGAACGTTAAAGGAGACACATTCTCCTCATCCAGGTTCCCTTTACCCTGGTCCTGAACTTTTACTTACACAAAACCCTAGAGAACTCACTAGAGGGTATAAAATGGAAAAAGCATCATAGGTCTCTGTTGAAGTAGCCATCCCGCTGTAATCGAAAATTACAGCAGATGGAGTTCGCTCTTGTCCGAGGCCTCACCCCAGCTGCCTGTCCATCATGAGTCAGCCCGCAACATAAAACTTCTGTTATTAGTCTCTCCCTCTGTTGCCAGAGGCCAGCTCTCTACACCCATTGACCTTTGCATTGATATTTTCTTCAAAGCTGCACATCAGTGAAACAGATATTCCCGTCTTATTTAATCAATATCTCTACATGATGTGAAGAGTTAATAGTTCAGTCGTGCAAATTGAGCTTAAAAGAAATTAGGCATTATTTTCCACTCGCGTCTCACAAAGACAGACGCCGGCCTTCCGGGAGAAAAGAACGCAGCGGAGAGATGAAGAGACGTTTCTGCAGAAGGTTGTGGGTTTGTAATTTTACTGGCTTGTGTCGGTGAGTGATGGCTTTATTTTTCTCCCAGGGAGAAATGGTGGCGTGTCAGCAGCCTGATGTGTTTCACTTCAGCTGATCTGGTATCAAGGCCAGGGCTTCCTCATGGGCCACAGATTAGTTTCTTCTGCACGGATGTCATGAGCAGACACAGCAGACACGGTGCTGAGGGATGTCTCTGACGGATGACAGCCATTCCAGTGTCCTTATTGTTCCTTCGGTTTCCCTCTCTCTCCCTACAGTCGACACTCTCGTTTGCAGTGGCCGCACTGGTTTCCAAAAAACAAGCTGAGCGTCTGGAGCTAACAAATTAATAACTTTAGGTTATACATTGGATGGTGCCTATAGGAAACCATGACAGAATAGCAAATGTGTAGGCAGGTTTAGAAGACCATTAAAAAGAGTGACAGATTCTCCTAACTTTTGAAGTCAGGTTACTGCATTAGCACGCATGTATTTCAGTGAGAGGAGACCAACTGGAAAGGTGCTTCACAATATACAAATATATATTTCTTGATATAATAAAGGGTTTTGGGGGTTTGAATCAACTACTCTTAGTCTTAAATTATGAAATTAAATAATTACTTACCAGGTCTTACATATGTTTAGGTCGTAATCATATTAACATTCATCCAATGGTTCTTCCATATCGCTAGGAAACTAGATTAGAGTTTGTAATGTCTCCGTGTGCCGTTGTTCTTTTCTCACAAATGAATGCACACTGTCATAAAGCAAAAAATAACCAAAGTGGAACTGATAACTTACATCATGGTCAGAATTCATTGAACTCGGCTGGCTGTTAAAATGATTACAGATTCTGTCTCTGCCTGAAGTTTGCATGACAATTTGGCGAATCAAGGGTTATTCTCTACTTGGCTACTTCACCTTATCTTCAATTATGGTAAAGTGTATGTAATTCTTGGACTTTGATATGCCTTCACATGTCATACTCGACATGGGTCTTGATTTTATTAATTATGATCTTTATAAGGTCTTAAAAAGCTTTACATTCGACTTGTTGAAACCTGCACAGACCCTGTAGACGAGAGGACAGGATGAGTCGAGGCTGGTGATGGTGGAGGTGAAGTGAAGCCAGCAGGTGGAAAATGGAAGCTTTCAGCTAAATCTCCCCAAAAATCTGAAGATTGCCATAATGGGGGGGGGGGGGGGCAGGGGCAGATTGTGTAGTCTGAAGCCTGAGTGACAGACTCACTCTCAGACGGACAAAAGACGGATTTTATAACCAAGAAACATCTTCCTCGTTGAAATTCTGCCAAATCGTCATTGGCACAGAAAACAATGTGTGGGTGTGTTTTTACTTTATAAAACAGAAACGTGCACAATAACCATACACGGAATAACACAACAAAATACATCGTGGTATGTGATAGTCCTGTAGGTCATACATGTGTGATCCTCTGCCTTGTCCAAACACTACCAGGTCACCTAATCTGGTGTTTTAGGTGTTGTTGACAAGATCCTCTGTGCCTGTTGTGTACATAACCCCTGCCCTCTCTGAGATTACTGTCAGACAGAGTTCAAAACCTTGTTACAATTATCCTCGACACCACATTTGTTGGATACAACTGGAATGCAATAAGCTGCTGCCTCTTTCACCTGCGCCCCCAGTAAAGCATTCAGTGGCACAGATTTTGGTGACATCGCGTCAACACATTTGCAGCCCAGCGTAGGCGATTTGGTTTTTTGTTAAAGCAACACTGCCTGTCAGGAAATATAAATCCACTTTGTTGGCACAAAGTCACTCAGCGGTTCCTGCAAGAAATCCTGTCTCTGAGCTCTTTACAAAAACATTACAGCAGAAGGTTTTGATGGCATCTCTAAACAATGAAGATTAACCAAACTCGAGGAAAGTTTCTGTTCTCACACGTCAGGATTTGGTGATGTGCTAAAGCTCATCATGAGCTGTCTTTGCCTGTCTCCTTTCTAACCCTGGTTGTCTTTCCTCTGAGGTCGACCGGATTCTGTTTTATTGATGGAAGCAAGTTTTCCTTTGGCAGAAAAAGAAAAAATCTATCTTGTTATTTGTAGTTTGTTGACAATTTCAAGGACGTTGAAGTTGAATCATTCTTTTGATAGCACCTGCACCTATAACAAATGTGCACCTAAAGCCGACCACAGCCAGAGGCGCCATCTGGTGTTTTGTGTTATACCTGTGATTGTGTTGGCAAGAGGGATAGATGGAGTGAAGCTTGTTTTTTATCATTATATATTTCCTATTTCTGCTTGTTCCACATAAACACAAAGCCGGTCAAAGGAGTAAATGTGAACCGAGGTCAAGTTCGACATCGGCCAGTTCCTACTGGCAGAATATTGCGTGAAACAAAATAAAGAGCCCCAGTCGTTTGCTTATTTAAACCCGTTAACATTCATCTGCACCCAATTCACATTGTACCCAACAATTTTCGAAAGCACACCATTAACTTATAAACTGATATTCCACCCTCCAACCAGCTGCTGCTCTAACTCTATTTTCACCACAGTATAAATATGAGCTGGCAGAGAACTTGCACGTGGAAGGTCATCCCCAAAGTTGTGTTACGGGAGCAGTTTGGAGCAGGACGGAGGATTTTCAACTCTCCCTCGTCGTGCGTCATATCGTTAAACATGAACTCAAACACAAAGAAATTCACAATCATTCATATGCTGAACAGATACTCCTTCTTTACTTTATCGCCACCTACTGGCCCGATACACTTGTTTGTGCGTCTGTAGTCGCGTTTGTGTTTCTCACCTGAAAGGAGATGTTTTGTAAAAGGCAGCTCTTGCTTTAAACGGAGGTTAAAATATCAGTTAAAAAAAACGTATCTGCAGAAGAGCGGGTTAGGCCTCATTCAGGTGTTGGCAGTGATGAAAACAGTGTGTGCTTTGAGGTTAATGGTGTAGAAACACAACTTAAATGGTGTTTAACCAAGGCAACACACTATTATTCAACCAGTAAACATCACAGAGTCATCGCATAGAGCTCATTGTTGCAGAAGGTCAGAGATTCTGCTTTCTGTCCTTGAATTCTGACATTACAGAGAGACGGAGAATAAAAACCTCTTCAGTCCAATACCAGCTTAAAAGAGTGGAAGAGTAGATTTGCATGTGTACCCTTGACTATTTGTGCATCGGTGTTGCTAAGCATGGACGAGCACCGAGCAGTGACGTTCTTCAAGTTTTTAATTGCACGTTTACAAAACTTTTAGTTGGCTCGAAAGGGTTTTTCTGAGTTGCGCGTTTCTCGGCAGATCTCCGGGCGGCTCAGAGAATTCTGCTGTGACACTGCAAGCACCTACAGCTGCTGTGTGGTTTTATAATCCATGACGTAAAGTATGCGAAAACCGCCGCACATTTCTAGACACCAATATGGACATTCAACATCCAAAGAAATTGTTTTCCTCCACGGGGAAGAGAGTAAATGAGGAGGTGGAGGGAGGAAGAGTAATGTGTCGTTGAGAATCTAGGACAAGCTGGAAGAAGCACTCCTCCACTTCTTTTTTTTCTCTCGGTGTGGTCCAGCGTTCAATCTTGTGTCGATAAATCTCTGTTCACACATGACAGTGTGTCTCCCTTCACGGCTGAGGGTTAGCGATTTTTTCCACATCTCCGTATCTTGAGCTCTGTTCTGTCATGCCAGCTTGGACCTGGGAGGGTTTTGAAGTGGCAGCGAGAACAGCCGGCAAATCACCCGGCTCAACAAAAAAAAGTTAATATCCTGTTTCAATCGGCTTTTATCTCCTTTTTATTTGCAGTTAAGTGACGTATCAAAGTATCAAGATCAGATCAGTGCTTCTTCATCTATCTAGTGTGTCTCCTTTCAGATTAGAAGTAATTTGTTTTAAACTATAGATGCATATTGCAAAACTTTTGTGGTGGCTGAACTGGGGGAGGGGTAAAGGAGACGCAGAGTTCTGAACTCTGCCATATTGTACATTTGGAGCCAGATTCAGCTCAGTACCGATTTGGTGATGGAGGCGCAGGAGTGAGGTCTCGCCGATACACCACCTCGACCAATTCAGAGTCAGTCTCAGCTGTCAATCATGAAGTAACATCCTGATTTTATGTCATCAAACAACTCATTAAAATAAAACTTACCGGAGAAATTAACATCTGAACAAACATAATTTTGATGAGGACTATTTAAATGAATATTTAAATGACAACTGTTTAAATGGCAAAAAGAAAAAAAATATTTGACATAAACTTTTTAGTTCGGTCCATGTCCCATCCACTAACCACTAACATGGCGGACATAGGATTTGATGGGCTGGGGATCTTTGGCTTCACTTTTAGGATCTGTCATGTTGTCCATCATTATACACAGTCTATGATCATCAAATACATATATAAAAATAAACTGACACCGATGCGGGGGTTGGACATCGGCCATGATAAAACACAAACACAACCCAGGGTCGTGACACGTCTGTACTTCTTCCAGCGGCGTTATCTCTCTCCGGTTTGCAGATATCATCTTATCACCGTCTCTGCTTCTATCTCTCCCCTCTCTTCTCACGTCTTTCACTCTGAGCATGCACCCCCCCCCCCCGTTAGATTGCACAGCGTTGCGTGTCTATGAGTCCCGATCCGTCTTTTTCCCCGCTCTTACGTCTGTACTTGCTCTTTCTCCTTTCACACGCACACGAAAGTTCACAAGTTGTTTACAGTGTGTGTTGCCTTTGAGCAGGGTGTGAGGTTGAGCCCAGGGAGGGAGGGAGGGAAACTTTTTTTTTTTTCGTGTCCTAGTTTCTTTTGCAGTGGGGACGACACTGGATGGCGGCGCTCTGCCCCTCTGTGTTTTGGCTCAGCCCGGCGCGTCAGGAGACGGAGGATTAATTCTCCCTGGCAATGTGCGGATCGATAGATTCAGTCACTACCTGTTTAACAGGGAGGGCACCACGCTGTTTGTTTTGGTGATGGGATGGCAGCCCCTGCGAAGTCGAAATTAACAATACCCACAGTGTATTAAAGAAGTCTCGGGCCAAAGCTTGTGCAAGCAAAGGGAGCCAAGCACGGTGTGTGTATTGTGGGAATTAGCATAATGATGTGTAGATGTTTGCACTGGTATATCCCTGTTTTGGGCTGTGCATTGTCGTTTGAGCACTTGTGCCTGTGTCCGTGTGAGGTTCTTATCACGTGAGTTTAAGTGTGCATGTGTGAGAAGCATGATTAGGAAGTGATCCATTGCTTTCGGGGCAGATGTGCAGTCTCTTGGGCTACAGATGGATTGATAAAGAGCACGGGTCACAGCTGCAGGCGGGGCTGTCCGTGCCACTGACTGCTCAGAATCGATAAAGAGCGGGGGGGCCTCGGCGGGCCTGTCGGCTCTCGGGCCGGCTCGATGCTGCCGCGAGTTGGCCCCGCGCACTGCCAAGGTCGGCCCGTGGTTTTGAGCAGGTCGAGGATTTGGGTCAGGTAAACACACCGTCCTCACCCTGAGAATACAAAGCAGCCGCGTCACGATTACTGTCAGTGAAAAGAGCGTGCTGACAAAACAACAAGGCCAGGCTGGAGGACGGTGAGAGACAGAACGAGGCAAAAACTCATGGGAATGTTAATGTGAAAGGAAGAAAGAAAGAAAGAAAGAAAGGAGGAGATGAATGCGGAGGAAGACGGAATTATTATCACTTTAAGTTATAAAGGCTTATTAAGTGCAGCACAAACTTCTACATAGGTATACATAAGACATTCAATGGAAGGGTTAGGGTTAGGGTTAAAAGAGAAAGTTCACTGCAGAATGGTTGAGTGGTGAAGCCTCAGCCAGATGTGCCTCCGTACTCTAGCCTCTCTCGCTCCCTGGCAAAGTGCAGAGCGAGTGTGGGAAGAGAATGACGCAAAGCCGAAACGGCACGGACACAAAGGTCCTGCATTATCTGCTAAAAAAGCCAGATAACAGCCCAGTGTGTTGAATGAGTGAACCATCAGAGAAGTGCCTGGACGGTGACTGTAATTTCACTGGATTTTAATATTATTCTCCCAAACAGACGAGCTCCCGCTTTTCATTCAAAAAGGGCCTTCTCACCACGAGGCACATTTCCACGCCGCTGATTAATGCACGCAGTAATTAGAGTTTAATAGAAATTAGAGTTTCATATTTCATTAGGAATCTTCTGCTCGACTCATTCAAGTGAGAGTACACAGATTAGTCAGCTGATGTAGTTCGATGAGCGAGTGTGTTGGCAGGACACTCTCTACGGAATCTATCTATCTATCTATCTATCTATCTATCTATCTATCTATCTATCTATCTACCTATCTATCTATCTATCTATCTATCCATCTATCTATCTATCTATCTATCTATCCATCTATCTATCTATCCATCCAGCTTTTAGAAGCATCTCCCAGCTTCAGGCATTCGCTCTCACCAAGAGCTGTTATTGACTCTCTGTCAAACAAATGCACACAGTGAAGTCAGGAACCAAGATACAAGATACATGTATTAATCCCACACACATGCACAGACACACTACATGCAAATGGAGGGAATTTTTCCTCTGCTTTTGACCCATCTGGTGAACACAGAAGGACACACAGAGCAGTAGGCAGCCATGCACAGCGCCCGGTATCATCCATGTTCCTACAGAAAACAAAAGGAAATGTAGTTATAATGTTGAGATACTATTCACGGGACAGACTGTGGTACCTGTTGTCTTGACCATAGTGTCATTAATGGTTTTGTCGGATCTTCTTGTACCTAATAGGTGAGGTGCTCCGTCTCGGGAGGATGTCAGGCCACACGTTGAACGGCGGATGGTCCCTATGGGGTTCCTGGTCCCAGTGCAGCCGGGACTGCAGCCGGGGGATCCGCAGCCGGAAGAGGACCTGCAGCAGCCCAGAGCCCAAGTATGGAGGTCAGACCTGCCTAGGGGCGGCGCAGGAGTATCAGGAGTGTAACATCACCCCATGTCCAGGTAGGAAACGCACACTATAGACGTTTTCAGAGGTTAATGGGGTACGGACATCTCCGTTGATGTCTTCTACATTCATTGCACCTTTTAAGAGATATTTGTATTCTTTGTGTTTAGTTTTTTGTGTTTGAATCCTTCAGAAAATCTCTGTACTCTCACATGGGCTCAATCAGACATTATCTGTTGGATAAAACACAGCAGAATGTCCGGAGCCTCTGGTTCTTCTCACAGCCCCCTGGATGGTTTCAGGAGATTATCCAGAGTTGAGGGCCTTTCTGAAAGCAGCTACACAGAATGCAGGACACTTATTCTCTGCAAGATGAAAACATCTCCATGACCAGGAGTCAATTACCCCACCTGCTCTCTACCCAGTCCTCCGAGCCAAACTCGAGCTATGTTTTACTTGATTAATAGATAAAGAATTACACCGGCAAAATAACCCACCGCATCGCCAGGAATAACAAAAGAAATCAGGGTCTGATAAGAGGTATGACGAAGACCCCAATTTACACCAGGAATCAAAGAGAAAATCCCTGTGGTGCTTCAGTGTGTAATCACATCGCTGGGTAATTATGCTGCCAGCTACGGGAGGCCTTATTCTGTTGTGGAAAGCCCTGAGACAATGCATTTTCAACACAGCTCCGGTGGAAGACAGCAAGAGGAACCTTTTTCTAATTAAAAGAATACTCTGTCTGACGAGGGGAGTAAGCTGTCTAAATGGAAATCCAGTGCTTAGTTTGGCATAAAGTAAAAACCCCGGTATCCAGCGCCGGGCGCCATGCAGACAAGCAGGACGTTGCCTCAGATGATTATTAATCAAGCCCCCCGGAGAAGGGCTTAGGTATCCCCCCCCCCCCCCCCGCCCCCGCCCCCCCCTGAGATCCGTCTTTATAAACGGTGCCATGCTGTGAGCAAGCGAAAGAGACAGGACTGAGCGATCATCAATACTATTTTTACAGCCTGTTAATTCATTCACCAGTAGTGCACGGCGTTCCGCTCGCCAGCAGCTTTGAGCGCCGCGGCTAATAGGGTAGAGCTGTTATCAGCTGTGAGCTCAGACGAAGACTCGGGATGGATCAGATTTGCTCTATCCAGCGGCGCTCTGCCTGCATGGTCGCCACAAGGGCTCCTCTTAAAATGTTGAGCCAATGCACTTTGATTTTTCCTGCGCCGCATCACTATGCTAATACACGTACCCATACTGGGACGTAGGCTGTGTTAATACTACAGCAACTCCGCTCTGCTGTCCCCCAAAGGAACCGACTTAACCCAGCCTGAGTAGCAATGAATACTAATACATACTCAATTAGCACCCCTCTGAAAGTGAGATATTATTTTGAGGTGTGCAGGCCGTGCCGGTAGACCAATTGTAATCCTCCTATGGCTAATCCACAGCTTTTTTTAAATGCATTAGCATACTGTGAAGGAGAGCGAGAGAAAAAAAAGGTGTTGTGCCCGCCATCCATCTGCTTGGGAAACAAATGAATCGGTGTTTTTCTTGCATCTGTGCCTGGGATGAGACGATCCGTCATCGAGGGCCAGGTATCGACTTACGTGTCGCTTTGTGATAGAGAAATTACACTGAGATGACAAAGAGCATCGGCAACTTCAATTACCTGCGCGGCGCTGCCAGCCGTCCTCGGGTCTTTAAAAGCAAATCTCAAGTGGTGCCGAAAAGGAAATTTCTCTCTGCCACAATGAAGTGAGGTTTTATTCAGGTGATTGGTGGGGGATATTTACGTCGGCCGTGATTCATGGACACAGATTGCCACCATTTTATTGCTCTCTTTTCCCCTATGCTTTTATTTCTCCCCTTTCTCCTTTTAGTCATGTATTTATATGTTTTGTGTGTGTGTGTTTGAGCTGATATTGTCCTGGATTTCACCGGTTTTTATCTGCCACTTTGCCACTTTGCACAACATGGAGGGAGGACGCTTAGGGAGCCACACATCCATAGTTAAAATATTTTTGAAATGACGTCCAATCACTTGCTGTTTAGAAGAAATGCGTCCTTTGAATTGAGCTGCAACCCGAGTCTTAGAAAACATGAAAGCCCAAGGAACTTTTTCCTCCTGTCTTTCATCACATCCTTAAGTACGATAAACAGTTTAACTCTTGATGTTCTGGGTCTAGTGGATGGCAGCTGGTCGTGCTGGTCTTCATGGTCCAAGTGCTCCGTGACGTGTGGAGGGGGACACTACATGCGGACTCGAACCTGCAACAACCCCCCGCCGGCTCATGGAGGGGACATCTGCCTGGGCCTGCACACTGAGGAGGCACTCTGCAGCACACAAGCCTGTCCAGGTATTTACACACAAACACACACACACACACATATACATGTATACATACACACAGAGCACACACACCTCAGTGTTAAGCAGCTTAGAGCCCCAACTCGGCCACCAATCCATCACAGGTCCACTGCTTATTTTCTTTACTCTCTGTCCACCCTCATGCATGAGTAATATGCAGGTGAGGGCACACAAACATATGCAGTACACACACACACACATACTGACACGAACATATGGATACAAACCAAACAGGCTGTGAGATATGCTGTCTTTGCCATTTCCAGAGAGCTGGTCCAGCTGGTCTGAGTGGTCCCACTGCGACTCCAATGGAGCCCAGCTGCGTGTGCGTCACTGCGATGTCCTGTTTCCCACTGGAAACCAGTGCTCGGGAAACACCAGCGAAACAAGGCCATGCCCTCCTGACTCCAATTTTATACCAGGTGATCACACACACACATACACACACACACTTAGAGTATGTAGCTGCCCATATGAGCCCACACTTGCTTCTTCTCGTTAGTAATGTCTTGGCCACTCATGCATGTAGTTTAAAAACACACACACGTTCTGCTCCACCCACCGCCGTATGCCCACAGCGGTAATTCATTTCATTTCAAAGAACCCTGCGATAATGAAATGCTCTATTGATCCCTGGGAGGGACTGATCTCAGGTCAGGGGTCAGGTTCAGCGACAGGACAGCACTTTTGGGGATGGTCGGTGTTCGTGTCTTGCTCAAGGACTCCTGAGTGCGGCAGATGATTACATGGGGGCGTGAACCCGGGTAGCACACTTAAGGGCAGCCTGTCTGCTCATTCCAATAATCCTGATGCTATATTAGTTTCATTATGAGCCTCGGAGTCTTGTCAGGCCACGCAAAAGCTCTTATAACAGCACTTTTACTTCTTTCAAAAGTTGGAGGAGAACGTGGCTTTTAAATTCTGTTGTCTGGCCATTCAAGTGCTCGTATTTTCTGGCATCTGTGTCTCAAGTATGATTTGCACTTTAATTAAAAAAAATCCTGATTTGATTGATTGTAGTGTTAAAAAGACAGAGTGTGTGGGAGCCCTTATGGTGTTAACAGTGCAAATCAAAAGGAAAAAGCCCTAAATGTCAGCAGACTTCACATTTTTAGCCAGTAACCTTCAATGTTGCCAGATTAAATGACATCTGTGGCAGGCAGAGCCTCGTGCTATCAAACTCATTAGGCCACGTCTAATTTTAGCTTTTACAGGCTGACTGTAGTTATTAAACTGAGATCCTTGAAACAGGGTCTCAAATATGCAGTCATGGCTACAAACATGATAAAAGACGAAGGCTACAGCTACATGCCCCAGGCTAAGAGTCAAACGATAGATAGATGTAGTAAATATGGAAAGCTCAATGAAGAAACTGGTGAAAGAAATTGTGAATTGAGAATCATGAGGAGAATTTATGTATGTATGTACTAAACGGTGGATGCGCTACTCGTAAGTTGGGTTTCATTTCAACATAACCCCAACAATCAAAGGATTTTTAAAACTAGACGATCCAGTCTTATTCACGCTGCTTCAGGTTGAAACCCAGTCACGCAACATCTGGTTCATGAAACTTTCCCGTCAGCTCGCTCTCATTGGCTAGGTTTCTCATCACTAACTTTAATGCTGCTCCTTTCATGCTACATGTGCATATCTCCGGTTGTGAATCGTAAATATCCAACATCATGAAATCGAGGGGGCTCCTATTCAGTAGGTGACAAGTAGACTATTTCTGTAAACCCCTCGCACCACAGGATTATTTTGCCGGATTACCTTCTTGAATAGCTTTAAATTGCGATAGTCGGGCATACTGAATTGAAGGTCGTTTTTAAGAACTAATACACTATTTACAAACTTCTTTTCTCGACTACTTTACACCTTAACTTATGTGGTTGGTCTGGCTATAGGAAAGTAAGAAATTGACATCGCCTTTCAATGCCCTTGAATTAATCTTCCTCCAGCCTCATGTTTGCCACTGAAGCATCTTCATCTATTATGACTGATACGCTCCAATTGGAGAATTACATCTTGAAAACTTTTTGGAAAAAATCGTTTGAAAGTTGAGAAAGTCCTGCTAAAACCTTAATATTCATCTATACTGTACACACACGCCCCCCTACACACACACACAAACACACACCATTAGTATTGATATCCTGCTTAGACAGGCATCTCCCTATTGACAGCCGGTAATGTGAGACACCCAGGAGCATTGATCAGTGCTACATAGAGATCATTAAAACCTTTGAGGACGCTTTGTTATTCACATTGTATCTCAGCAAACACTGCCCCAGCTGCTGCTAGAAGAGGTTTGTATTATCACCGTGTTTAAAAACAGTATAAACATATGTGGAGTCCTGCACTTTTTAAACTTCAGGAATCAATCATCATGAACCAAATATTAATTTGTAACCTTTTGTCTGAATTAGCCGGAACATAATACTCCGGAAAAACATTCACAGGTCTTTGTAGAAATTACCCAATTGCCTTTATACCTTGTCATCCATCCGCTTAAATGGGAAAGGTAGTCCATTAAGGTTCATTAGCAACGTCTTGTTCCTCATTTCCTATAATGAGAACTGATACTTTTCACAAACCACTCCAGGTGCCACAGCCGAGATACGTTTTCTTTTTTTTTAACGATTAATCTGGTTTGTATTGAGTAGAGCTTCATCTTCACACCCGCCTTCAAGGATGCAATTAGTCATGCTAACAGGAGGGTGTCTGTTGTTTGGTCCTAATGCTGCTTTTCCCTGTTTCCTTTGTCAGAAGTCTCCATTGCACACTCCAGTCAGGAAGAGAGGCGCTGCGGAGGTAATGTGTGTGTGTGTGTGTGTGTGTGAGTGTGTGCATGCGTGCGTGCGTGCTTTACTAGTACAGCATATACACTGACCTTGTCAGGAACAGTAGGCCTCATGGGGACCAGAGCTCTGTCCTAATGAGGCAGAAGTTAATTTCTGAGGTACTGATTAGGGGTATGTGTAAGGGTTGGTCAGGGTTAGGGTTAGTCAGGATTAGGAGGTTAGGGTTGAGGGTTAGTTAGGGTTATTCAGGGTTAAGGTTATTCAGGGTTAGGGTGACTGTGGCTGTGACTCAGTGCCTCATACCTGGAGGATATCTAAGATCCATTGCGTAAACGTTTAATTTTTCCAAGCGATAAATATCCGCTCTTGTTTCAGAAATAATGCCGTCTGAAATTCATCGCAGCTCAGCTTATTTTTCCGCCTTATAAACCGTGAGCAGTGCTGCACATGATTTATGTCCAACTCTTCACTCGCTTCACCTATGCAGAAATATCTGAAACCTGGAAAAACGACCAAGGTGAATGACTGTAATGCAGTGAAACAGTTCCAGTTTGAGTTTGAGTGAATCAATAAAATCGCTTTCTACAGCCTCCTCTCATTGCCCGGCTGCAGCTAGACGCTGAAATACACCAAGAATGCCCTGAGTTGATAAAAATGCAGATAGACTCATCTACAGTATATCACTTTGACTGGTGTGCTGCACTCAAAGCAATAAGAGAGAAGCAAGGCGTGGGGGACCTTTTCTGTCCTGTGCTTGCCTCTTATCCAGGCTATGGAGTGATCGCATTATCATTATGCAGCAGGCTACATGCACTCTGCAAATAACTCTACAGTCTGCTAATAACTCTGCTGCGTGCACACACTGCTCAGAGAAATAACAGCCAAATTATCACTCTCTCCTGTACATGTGTTTGAAGCTTATTCAGGGGAGAACAATGCTCCTGATACAGAACAGTAATTAATTCTTACCAGCTGAACAAACCATATACAGCCTTTGGTTTAAGCCTCAACTTTCAATTTAGTCTTATTCTCATAGTCATTAAAAAAGCACATGGGTTTAATGAATGCAGAATGTCAAGTGTTATTGTAGTGGAAAAATACAATAGCAATTAAAGTATATTGTGTTAATTGATGTAATTATTGCTAAATGCGTTGTATGGATTCGGTTGAAGTTGAGCAATAACATTCTCTGCTTTCATTTTTTATTTAATTGATTTATTTTTTGCCTCCTTCTGAATAAAGTGACCGGAGCTTTAATGCAAATCTGCTGCTGTTTTTGAAAAGATAACGAAAGTGAACGAACTGGATCATTGCTGCATATTTGAGATCTGAAAACACATTCTTACAGTAACTGCAGGCCAACGCTATCTCAATCAAAAACTTGCATATTTGATACCAGATGCAAAAAAAAACCCGCACAGAAGTTTTGTTTTAAACTGGTTTTGGAAAACAAAGAAAACAGAGGAGACAGAAGAAGAAAGGAGACAGAAATAAGAGGAGACAAATATATTCTTTATTTTCCTCATCAGTCCAGAGGTGTTTTTTTTTTTTCAGTGCAGAACACCCCCATCATTACCATATGAATTGCAGTTTTAATTACCACATCCACTTGTGTGAATTGACAAGAGAATTACCCCCCAACCCCCCTCTCTCTCTCTCTCTCTCTCTCTCTCTCTCTCTCTCTCTCTCTCTCTCTCTCTCTCTCTCTCTCTCTCTCTCTCTCTCTCTCTCTCTCTCTCTCTCTCTCTCTCTCTCTCTCTCTCTCTCTCTCTCTCTCTCTCTCTCATCCCTCCTTCTCTCCTCTCGCAGATTTCAACCTCTTCCACATGATCGCCGTGGGGCTCAGCAGCGCCGTCCTCGGCTGCCTGGTCACGCTGCTCGTCTACTCGTACTGCCAGCGCTACCAGCAGCAGTCGCACGACGCCACCGTCATCCACCCCATCTCGGCCGCCCCCCTCAACACCAGCATCACCAACCACATCAACAAGCTGGACAAATACGACTCCGTGGAAGCCATCAAGGTCTGTGGTCGAGACGTATAGATGCAAAGCAGCAGTTTCGAACATTTCTTCCCTCTTTGACCTTAATCAATTGATGTCACACACACAACCACACACACTCACACACACACAGAAGTCGGTGAGCAGCGCTGTGCCTCTTCCTCCGGTGTCAGTTGTGATTAAATACACTTCTTACAGCATGACTCTCACTGTCACGCCACCACCTGTCATGCACTGACACTCTCCAGCCGTGTAACAGATAGGCAGATGTGCCGCACACCCTCTCTCTCTCTCTCTCTCCCTCTCTCTCCGTGTGCTCCCTCTGCTGTGTGTCCCAGAGTGTGTGACTTTGTTCTGTGTCAGTGGTCATACACTGCTTTCTCATAACACGCTAATGCAATTTACTCCTCGGGCACGTGGGCAGGTAATGAGAGAAGTGGTTTCCGCAATCTGCATATTTCCCTGCGTAGATGGGGGGGGGGGCCTTTGTGTTATTGTTGAATCCCTCAGTGTAAACAGTTGGACGCGGCAGAGCCAGTGGTGGCGATCGGGCTCCACTCACGGCACAAACAGCCTCTTATCCACTGATACATCACCACTTTAGTACCAGGCCAAGCAGCTGATTAGCACTTGTCCACTGCTCCAGCTGGGCTTTTTACAAGGATTCCCAGTGCTCTGTATTAAACAGTGTTTCAACCACTTTAACCAACCCATCAATTTGTTATCCCACTGGCGCATAATACAGAGGAATATAGTGATCAGAATGTCTGTGATACGCTCACATATAAATTATGTAAATCCGGTCGTGAAGTGGTGTCTTTTGATATTTTTGGTTGAATCAAATTTCTATTTCTTTGTAAATCCATAGCACAGTTTTGCAGAAAGGTATTGCATAGCCTACCTGTACTGATTCCCTCAACTCTTAGCAGTACTACACAGGGGATGTCACAGTATGAAGGTGATGCAGTTAAGGTATTTTTGTACTTATACACACTTTAGGCAGAACATTTTTGTTTAACACGTTTCCAGGTGCTGCACAGAGACTAAAAAACAACACAGAGACCAAGTTAAAAGAAATCAATTTAAAGTCGAAAAGCACAGTTCAAAACAACTGTTAGAAGCAGCGAAATAAAAGAGATTTCAAAAAGCAGAGGGAAAAAAGGGAAAGGGATTAAAAAAGGTAAAAGAAGTAGAAAGGATTCCTATATATGAAAACATTTAAACATAGTTCTTATAAAGAAAGAAATATGTAAAAAATGTAAAGGAAATATGTAGATAATAGAATGATGGTGTGACCTTTGCTTTTGTAAAGAGAGAAAATAAACTCACCGTTAAGACCGCTCCTTACACTTTTGCTCTGGGCAGGATTTTAGCACACAGTCAGCTGGTCGTCTTCCAAGTCTTGGGCCAAAACTCACACTCAGCTTTATTGTACTGCAGAGAAAAAAACGTTTTTTAGGTCGGTTTACTGTTTGTTTTAACGTGTAAATATCAAGGAGTGTTGTCAAAAGATCATTCTATTTATCTATTAAGTTTGAATTTAAGCCTTTATTCATTACAAATGATAATATTGATATATTATAACTTCAGTGAAAAGTTAAATTGTTAAAAAATGCTTATAAATAATTGAATATCTTCTTATTTGATATCCCTTTGGCTTGTAATGACAGCCTGCACTCAAGCTGGCATCTGTGCAGAGCCTGAGGTTAACTCCTTAACTTAAGGATTTAAACGCAGAACGCTCGTCTTTCTCTTTCCCTTAAATGTTCAGTGGAGTTAAGGTCAGGTGACTGTGGAGGAGAAGCCATGACAGTCAGGACTCCTTCATCTTTTCCTGGCTTCATGCAGCTCTTACAAAGTTGTGAAGTGTCCAGAGATTTTAACATGTCTCTGAAGAATCTACTGGTTCTTCTCCTCAGTCAATCCAGTGCAGGTGTAAGCAAAACACACCCAGAGTTGAATATTCCGACCATCAATCTGCTCCTCTCCTTCCACACACCCTTCTGTTACTGCCATAAATCTCTAACCTGGATTCAACGGCAAAGAGAACATTTCCAATCATCCCCTTTGAAATGCCTCGTCGTGCTTTTGGTTACAACTGATCCACATTCTGCGAAGTATTAGAGTTTGGCTCACTGCCCCCTGAGAAACCTTTATTTTTGCCATGATTCAATACTGACAATAAGAAGTTCTGATGCCATTTGAGTTAAGTAACTTGAACAAGCCTCCGATGAGTTGATGCACATGATGATGATGAGGCACATTCTGCTGTGAGACACAAGGTGATCAGACCTTTTGTAAAAACCTTTCCAATTCGTCAGTTCGCAAAATTTGCTTAAATTTAAATGTTGGTCAAGAAATAATCCAGAATTTAACTAATTTATGTATCACATGAACTGATTTGATTTTGATGGTCAAAGGACAAGCTCAAGGTGACCGCATGTTCCTGTGAACATGAGGAGACATGAATAAATTACATCTGTTAATAACATTAACATGGACTCAAGGATGACCTGATATGAATTTTGAGCTCAAAGGTCAAGGTCACTGCGCCATGTAAACACGTTAGCTTAAAAATAACTTCACTTAGACTCAGGGATGAACTGATTTGATTTGAGTGGTCAAAGGTCAAAGGTCATAGTGACCCTATTATCTTGAAGGCAAAATGTGAGGATCACATGGAGGGAGTGAAACAACACTGGTTGGCGGAGGCACACAACTGCAGTTTCAAATGTTTTCAAATGCTCCTGAATCTTCCAACTTTCTGATCACTTCCAGGTTTATGTGAAAATATTTCGATTTTCAATGTTGACTCATAAAACTTTGGACGCCTGCACATTATAAAAGCATAAACTCCTTCACAGAAGTGTTTTTTTAAACGGGCCACAGAGTGAGAACAGATCCTCCGTCTCCAAATGCAGTTTAATTGCAGATTAAAGGTGCGAGGAGCGTTCATCCTTCACGCAATTAGAGTCGGGAGCATCAAGCATAATTCAGTTAAGTTCGGTTGCAAATAGCGGCGGGTGTGAATATAGACAGAGCACGTGGAAAAACAAAAAGAAGCCGCATGACAAATGGCCGCTGCCTCGTGCCTCCGAGCGTCACTCACCGAGCCCGAGCGCCTCAGACGTGGCGGTGAATTGAGTTTGCAGAAGCCCATTATGCCTGAGTTGTGTGTTTATAGAAGGAGTGATGAACGCCTGACACCATATTTTACACTTTGTGGCTGAGACCCTGATGTCACATTTGTCAGTGTTATTATTTAGCAAGAGTATTTCAATGCAGTTTTCCAGGAAGTCGCCGTGCGGCTGCAGATTCACGTGCTCGTCTTTACATTTCCAGACTTCCTGTGAGACAGCGAATGGTTGAGGGTTTCTTTGAGGATGACCTTTTGCCCGTTCCTCTCCCCCCCTTGCAGCCCGACGTGTCGGTACTCTTGCCCTTGGACGACCCCGCCATGCACCAGCCTCTCTCTGCTAACATGGGGGTGTCCATGCGCGGCCTGGAGATTTTCTACTAACCTCTGAACCTCTCTTCAACATCCCGCCTCTTGACCTTCCCCCCCTACACAACAACTCTTTGATCCCCACCGCCACTACTTCCTCTTCCCTCACCGTGCCCTGCCCTTCCGCTTCCTGTGGCACTTCCTCTGTGTGGCAGGTTGGCGTTCTCTTTCTCCGCTCAGATCCCGTCATCCCTTCACCCCTTCACCCCCCTACTCTGGCTTGTGAGAAGGCAGTGTATCCCTTCTTTATTTTTCTCTTTCACAAGTTTCTCCATTTGCATGTTTTTATGTCTTTCTTGTTTCGTCCTGTGTTTTATGGGTTTGTTTTGTCCTATCCTTTATTCAAGAGTGTGTCTTCCAGTTTGAGAGCGGGTCTTTGTAACGCTTTCACTCAAATATACCCAGCTTGTGCTTTGATTTCCTGCGCTCCAGCTTAAGTTCTTCTTGCGATCACACTGGATTACATCACATCTGCTCTGGAATTTTCTCTTTAGCACTAACAAATCAAATTGCCCAGCCCTTGTAAGTGCGTACGTTAGAGCCCTGTTCTCAAACTGGAAGACCATGCTCTTGAATACAGATGAGGAGGGGGGGGCATTATAAATATTTTTCCTTGATTTAATGCGTTTTAGAGAGAAAATTCATTACGATTCTCTTTGTTTATGCTCCTCTGTTACCTCTCAATCACTTATGCTACTTTGCAGTTCGAGCAAATTTTGTTTACAGCTCCGAAAAAAAACTCAAATGGGATCATTCCTCAGCCGGTTAAAGAGTTTTTTTAAGACAAGGAGACAAAGTAAATGACAGAAACAAGTATCGTAGCACAGCTGTTTAGAAAGCAGCCACGGGGGCCACCTGCGGAGACACACAACCGTCTCCGGGGCCGTGGGAGCGTTCATTACATTCCCTTTGTGTGCAAATCACATAACGGGAAATGAGTGAATATGAGTTGTTGTTGTTTTTTTCTGTTTTTTTTTGTTCGAGCACAGTCGCTCCCTATCAGTGTCAGATGGAAACATCCATCAACCGCAAACGCAGCATCATCAAGCGTTCAATTACGTTGCCCCGAGGGACTCCCGGCACACACAAACACACACACACACACACACACACTGTATACACCACACGGGATATGAACACATCCATTTGCCAAATTGCTGATGTTGTATTGAGCAGCACATCAGAAGCTCATTCCATGTTTACCATGGCACAGGGGGACAGAGGAGACGCCCCCCGTGGCTCTTCCTTATTGTTTGACAGAAAAGCGACTCGGCTCCGATCGATTTTTACGGCTCCGATTTGTCCTCGAGGGCCAACGATCCGGGGGCCATCAAAACTGCTGATGCCACATATCAGAGATGACAGAGGTGGACATACAGACTTGCATCAAAATAATTTCGCCCCTGTGATGCCTTATCATTTATTTCCCCCGGCCTGTTTACAAATGCTTCGACCTTGCCCTGTGAAATGTGTGTTTCATTCACCGAGGTTGACCTCCCATTGATTTGTGTTGCACCTGTTTTTCCCTTTGTTTCGCCGGGGGTGGGTAGATGGATTTGCTTTTACCTTGGCATCCGGTGCTGAATAATCACTTCATCCACCTGTCACGAACAAACCGACACTGACTTCTCTTCTCTCTCCCTCCTCTTCTGCTCGTGTCTCACCACAGGCCCTCAACAAAAACAACCTGATCCTGGAGGAAAGAAATAAGTACTTCAACCCACAGCTTGCCGGGAAGACCTACACCAACGCATACTTCGCCGACCTCAACACCTACGACGACTATTAACTCTAGATTCTGCAGTTCAGACTCTGGGGGGGGGGGGGGGGGGACACCGACCTCATCATCCATTTCGACTGTATTCTTTTCTTTGTGCTTTGTATTGAGATTCGTGACACCATGCGTGGGACGGTCCCACCTCTGAGACTCTATGGCAGCTGGTATGTAATGAAAACACAGACACACATTGTTGCCCACAGAGGGAAACCCACCTTCTCTCAGGTGCCTTGGGGTACAATTGAAAAGCTCTTTTTTTTTCGTGGAGGGGGGGGGGGGCAAATCTCGCCCTTGCCTCTCGCTGGGAAACGGACAGCTGGATTTCCCAACATGGACAAGACGGGAAAAGTAAAAACTCTAAAGTGACTGTGGGAAACGTGATTCCCTTTTAACTTTCCTGTGACGCCTCGACAACTGACTTGTATTTGTAATGAGGGAAATAACCACAAAACTGGCTTTGCATGATCTCATCCCGACGTGTTCTTCTCTGCTGTTCTGTTTTGTTTTGCATGATTGAGCGCATTCCAGGGTGTTGGGGGACTCTTCGCTGGTCTTAGGTTCAGGGCCGGTATCGGAAGTCATGGAAAAAACAAAGGCTGCGGGGATGTCTGGTGGCGTCGACCATTTACTGCTGCAGACAGATCAATATCCAACCCAGTCCCTGAATCAGGATGTAGATATTTGAATTATTTTGGTCAAGTTTGTCTTTCTCTTTCTTTTTGTCTTGGATTTTCTTTCAGGGTCTAGCAGTTAGCGAAATCTGTGTAAAAGCTTTATGTTTTCTCCCTTTTTTGCTTTGAAAGACATGTTTTTTTGTACAGGAGGTTAAGTTCAAACCTTTATTGTCTTTAGTTTTTCTTAATCAATGTCTCAAGTGTTTAAAGATTTTTCTTTTGGAAAGAAAAAATAACTGTTTATGTGAATTCTGGCAAGTAACCGCGGGTATCCATGTCAACCTGCATCACGTTCAGTCTCTGTCACCGTACCTTTTTATATTTTTTGTAAAAAAAAAAAGAAGAAAAGAAATGTTTTTGAATTTTGATAGTGTTCGCAATTCCTTTGGCTTCTGAGTTCAATATGTATTTGTGAGAGCAGGATGTTGACGGCATTAACTGTACAGGTGAAACATAGCAAACATTATTTTCCTGGACCCCCGACCGGAGTGCTACCCAGATACCAGAAGATGGAGTAATCCATTCATCAAGTTGAGATATTTCCGTTCAGAGTGTATAACCGAATATTAGGTTATCCAATGGTTCAGTTGTAACTAACTCTTTTTACATGTTTGCTTGTGTTTCTGTGCATAAATTAAAAACTGCTTCGTACACAAACGACCTGTCAGAGTGTGAGTTGCACTGATTTTCCCGCGTTCGAGGTCGTAAACTTCTATTTTCCTCTCAAAGGCCTAAAGATGGCTTCAGGTTGAATGAGAGGAGACAGTGATAACGCACTTCTGTCCAGTGTGGCTTACTCTGACAACTTTGGAGACTTTGAATTTCCTCGAGCACAGCACAGAAAAAACAATCACACACACAGACATACACAGCCGCAGCAGCAGCAGCAGCAGCACTTCATAAATCACTCAGAAGCAGAGTAAAACACTCCCTCCAGTCTCCACCCATTTCTAAAGGAGTCTTCAGCGGGGCCCTGCAGTGACAAATGGTGGAAGGATACCTGGAGGATACAAATCGCATGAGGCAGCAGGGTAAAGGTGCCGTCTGATGTCCAATCTCTAATCTGTATGACGGGGGGTATAGCGCCGCTGTTCTCCATCAACCTTCAACCTGACGTCCCATATGTGTGCACAGGGCAGCGGAGGGGGGAGTTATTAATCACCCCCGCTGTTTGGTCAGTTGAGGCCGGGGGGGGGGGGGGGGGGGGGGGGGGCAGGAGGGGGCTGCTGATCCAGCTCGACGCACAGCCCGAGCAATGTCCGACTCGGCAAAATCAATCTCTCTTTACCTTGACTTTATTTTGGAAAGCGAGGCGGCAGCATGCACACACAGTTTTGTGCAGGGGCTATAGGGACAGCGGGTGGATGGTCGGTTGTTGGGAAAGTGGTGTGAAAGTGCCCATAATGCATTTTCAAACGACACGTATGACATATAAAACAGCTCTTTGCGCCATAATGATCCCACCAAATGTTGATTGATGAATCATTACCGGAGGCCTATATAATATTCATACAGTAAATTTCCATCTAATATCAGCAAAGCAGCTCTCGTCAGCACTTTTCTTCGTTCTGCGAATTCTCCAGCAACATGAGCTCCGCAGCTCGGTGTCGCTCAGACACGTGACATTCGGATTTGACAGCAGGACTGAGGACAATAAATGACTTTCCAAAAGTGGCATTTGGGAACTGTTAAAGGTCACAGCTAAAGGTCACAAGAGCGGGGCCTCAAAGACATGGACAGGGTGAGAGCTTGTTTGCAAAGACGTCAAAGTGTCATGAGATGTGATCTCGCAGGACGGGAACAAGCACAATCTGCAGGCTTTTTATGTCAGTGTGTGTTGAATTTTTTTTTGCAGAAGAGCAAAGACAGTGTTGGTCTGACACCACTTGAGTCCAAACAATGCACTTTATGTCAAGACAGGCGACATGACTGCTCCCCGTAAGTGAAGCCTTTCATTACCTCATAATGAATTGAACAAAGGTCTCAGCATCCACTGAATGAAAGGTTATGAAATGTTGTAAATTACGAACATTCGCCTCCTCAGTAAAAGATGACAAATCTGGGTGAGACTCCAAAAACTCCAAAACATTCCCATCAGCCTCAGATGTAATTTAAACTTAAATAAATAACATTTAAACATATTAAAGGCTAAAATACTAATCCCTGCTTGTGATTTAAAGATCGTGGCTAATACATTTTTCTCAATAGCCCTAATTCTATTTTTACAGCAAAAACAAATATAATCATCATCATCATAATAATAATAATAATAATAATAATAATAATAATAATATGAATGCTGTAATCCAGGATATTTTCAGGAGTCAATGACTGCTGCACATTTAGGATTTGCATAAGGACTGATTCAACAGATTTTTTTATTATAATCTTCAGAACTTACCCACTAGATGATTAGGCCACAATGAAACCATTTCACAGTGGGGATTCCAGAGACCTGGAATTTCACAGAAACTCTTGATATCATCTTCTTCTTCATTAGTTTTCCTGTCAGCTCACTCTCTTTGGGGAGGCTCCGACTCAATCAGTAGCATTAAGATGATTTTGTAAACCCCACCCACTTCCGGATTATTTTGGCAGTCGGGAACGCCCCTGCGATTGTCGAAAGGTGGGAAATCGGGTCTAAACTCGGCAAATTATCCTCAAGTGTGAAGTAGTCACACCCTATGGTCACACCCAGTTAATGATGTTCCTTAAATGCATCACCTGAAGCTATTGGCAGTTACGTGGCTTCCTGAAGGTCCCTAAATGCATCATCTCCAAACTGCCAGCAGGTGCAGGATCGAGTCTGAGACAAACAGAGAGAAGTGAAAGTTTGATCAAAGACAAACTAAATAACAATAAAAGTTGAAGTGATGCTGACGGTGTCTCCAGATGGAAGAATCACCGACCTAATGACTGACGAGGGAGAAAGGATGAGAGTCTGTGATTTCTTCTGAAGGAGGAGGGGTATCCTGGTGAGTTAGCTGGTTAGCATGTTAGCATGTGGATGAGCAGTTCAGATGCTCTTAGAAGCTAAGCTACATTCAAAGCTGCCTCTCTGGCTCAAGTTCACAAGTTGATTTGTGACTTATGGTTAAAATGATGTGTGTGAAATGAGGGTAATTATATCAAACGTCTGGTTTTGTTAAAGGATCATTTGTGCCACTTCATCCCTGTTATTTCTCGTTTCATCTGGATGCTGATGTGTGGACATCCCTTTAAAGGTGGTAAGGAGGAACAATCATGTGGAATTGTACTTAATTGTAAATGCTATTTTTTTTCTGAAATCTTAGTTTATATGAGGATATCTTAAAGGGATTCGAACTGATACCCACCAAGTAAACAAGTCACCTAAATAGACGTACAATCTTACAGCAGTGACGAAAACTGGTCCCTGAAACATTTCAAACTTTAAACATTTCTGTTCTCACAGACTTGATTCTCTGTATCTGTCCCCTGGTGAAGCACGTTCCCTAGTCAGCTGCTGTGTCATTGGGTTTTATGAATGTGAGTTTTAATGCTATGTTGTCTGTCTAATTGGTTTATGGATGTGTGATGCATTTGTTGTTTAGTTTATTGAATAATAATAATAATAATAATAATAATTACTTTCACTGTTCCTTCTTATGGTTATTTATTTATTTCATGGTATATTTAAGTTTTGAAGTGGTTCACCTTGA
Organism: Pleuronectes platessa; assembly: GCF_947347685.1. Classification (NCBI taxonomy): domain Eukaryota; kingdom Metazoa; phylum Chordata; class Actinopteri; order Pleuronectiformes; family Pleuronectidae; genus Pleuronectes; species Pleuronectes platessa. The sequence goes on from NC_070645.1 coordinate 10,108,480, forward strand.
AAAGACAATTTGCAATAAGCAAATGTGCACAGAGAAACTAAATTGAATATGATATTTTGCAAATCTATGTTTTTCTGCCTGTTCTCATAAACCAGTGTCTGGCGTGTTTAGTGTGGGCTGCAGGTCTCGCTGCCAATCTCTTCTCCAGTCGAGTGAATCCAAGACAACGTGTGACACAGGAATATCTCATGTCCAAGATATTTAAGAGAACCTGTGATATATTGAGATGATGCCCTTTTAACTCAGGTCTAACTCTCTGAGCTGTGCAATACTCATTTCCTGTCAGTGCAAATCAATGGTTTATGTGCACTCCGTTTCACTGTATCAGGCAAATTCTACAAGCTTTTGAATCTGCATTCTTCCAGTTTTGCGTTCGTCAAGTGTTAGAAGCTTCACCAACACACCCAGTCGCTCACTGTGAAGTTTCCAGAAGATGCCCTGCTGTATTCTCACATGGTCTCACCCGGACATGGGACGCTGGCAGGAAAAGCTGCTGAAAATATCCGACTGGGACATTTTGCTTTCTCACATGGAAGAGCCCCCTGGATTCTCCAAATATCCAGACTTCAGTGCATGTCTGAAAGCTAATCCTCGTTTTGAATAGTACAGATATTAAACTCAGTTATATGATGATACGGTTAAAAATATAAACAACTGAAACACTGTATGGTAAATTAGTCAATCTTTAATTTGATAAATACAAAATGCATTCACAAAAAAATGCCTTTTTCTCCCCCCACCAGTTTCTCTGCACGTCATCGTTGGAGCAACTGGAGCTGTGTTAATTAGCAGCCTGTGTACGGAGGCCTCCGAGTGACAAACAAGGTGAGGGAGTGAAATGGTTCCTGTCAGGCAGGTAGCAGAGCATGAACATCCCATTAAACACCTCATCGTTTTCCTCTCGGGGCTTATTTCCTCTCATTCCCACTGATCACCGTGCCTGATAACCGGCCTTTCAGCGCCTCCCCGAGCGGGAAATGGGTAAACAAATGCCTCAAAATGACCTCCCCAGACTAGGAGTGGGCACCGCAGCTGCTGCTGGTGGTGCTGGTGGTGTTCGGTGCCAGTGGATAATCCTGCCAGAACTGTTCAGTCATTTATTACTGCTGGGAGAAGCAGAAGAAGTTATAGCTGCGTCTGGGAGTGAGACCCCATGCAGGCAGCACAGTAGCACTCTGAAAAATGCTTTGAGGGAGAGAACCCAGTGACGAATGTGGGCTGTAGCGTTGTGTTTGTACGCGCTGGGAGAAGTGATGGAAGTAGATGTTGACTGAACAACCCTGGGGAAGACTACTCAACCATTTATGAGCTGTTGTGAAATGTTGTTCTTTTGCAGTCGGAGAATAACAGTGATTACAGACGCCTGTCATTCAGTGGAAGGAGGGGGAGGGGTAACACTTAGTACGGGTCTGTCCGTACACACACAGACGCTGTGTACTTTTCAACGTATAGCACTGCTGTGGATTTACCACTTTGCAAATAGACCCACTCAGACAGAAGATGCTCTAACTATCCCCAAATGGGTTCAAGCACCCCCTTAAGTATATTTTCTAAGCTTTAATGTTTTGGCGCAAACATTCCTCAGTGCAGCTTTCTTCCAGATTATCTTTACCATGTATTCAAATCAAAGCGATGCGAGCGATTCTTCAAAGCACCTCTAATCTCCACTACGCCCCGGCTGCAGCATTTTAAGAAAAATATTTTTCAATCCACCAACGTCTTTGCTGAGAATTCTGTTTCTTCGACTCCACCATGAGTCCCACCCTTTCATTAGCATCTGTTGTCGACGAAGCTTTCCAAGTTTCCAGACAGCACAGCGGTCCAGTTCCCTCCGTTTCCGGCAAAAGCTCCGAATGCTTTTTCTTCGGTGTCAGACAGAAGCGCTCACTCAGATATGTGTGGGTAGATGGGAAGCTGGCAAAACGCTGCCGGTTCCGACATGCCAGACTGAAGGATGAATGTCACCGTGGGCGCTAATGCCAGTGGAGAGATGCCACCGTAGATTCCTGCCCGAGACATCTGGAATCCCAGGTGCCCTTCCCACTGATCCAGGTCTAAGCCGCAGGAAGCCAAGTGTCCTTGTGGATGCCAAGAGCCTCGCAACACCAGCCAAGCCACACTGGAGCTTATCAGTGCCACCACAACCCTTTATGGGCCTATTCACCTCAATCAAAGCTGTTATTTAGGGAACGGGCCAAGATGACGGATATTGCCGCGCTCCAATTACCCACCATGTCTCCTCCGTGTTTCCCTGCCAGCTTCCCCACAAGCCCCGATTCTCCTCCGAGGGCCCAGGTGCTCTGGCGCTGCTCCGCTTCCTCAGTGTCTGTGCAGAGGGAGGGCGTTCAGAACAGAAGAGCTCTGTCAGCGCTAGATTCACTCACAAGGGCTGTTGATGGCTGCTGCGGTGTTTGTTACAGGGAGTTGTATCAATAGTGGGAAAGTGTCTGAAATCAGATTTTTCTCTCCGCACACATTGATTAATCTGATCATAGAATCATGACGACAGAGCTGTGATGATCAATCCAGATTTCAAATGAATTAATATCTGTAGAATAGTTTAGCCAACTGCAAACTATGCCAACTGCATGAAAAATAATGTTTAATGCAATGAAATGTGTTTTCTATCGTGATAATATTACCTTACAATAAGAGACAGTTTTAACGTCATAATGTTAAATGCACCTTTCTGAACAGGAGTTGTACATTGTTATACTTTAGAACAATAATGGCCGCACACTGCACTTGTATTCATTGTGTATTTTTAATTGAATGTTTGACAACTTCTAAAATACTCTGTGCCAAGTGCTAATTAACAATTCTTCAATGGTGAACATAATACTTTCTTATTTTTGGCACAGAAGCGTTGTCATTGTAAGCACGTAAGTTGTTTCAAATAACTTGCTACATTTTTTACTTTGAATTGCTTTTGTATAAGATTGTGCTTTAGAAAATGTAAATCTTTTGTGTTAATCTGTTTTTTTATATTTAAATTGCACTACTTCTTGTACTATTTTTGTAGTAAGTGAAAGCCTATTTTTGTATGTATATATTTATTTATTTTCCAGGACTTGTTCACATTTTTTTTTTTTTATCTCTAGGCAAACTCGGTACATGTCAGAATTGAAAATCATATTTATTTTGATCTCAGAATAATGTCATTACACAAGTTGGAAAAGGAAAGGACAACTCATGTGTACATCACCTTTTGAAGATATAAACTTTGTGTGAGTCATGCCCTCAACCAACTTCTCCATCGTGTCGTTGGTTTAGACACAAGTTAACTGGAGTTCACCTAGCTCAGATTAAAACCTGGGTAGAGAACATTTCTTGTTTCAGAAATGCATGAACCCAGAAATCTATGAAATATATATGAAGAGCAGAAGTCGGAGCGTAGCTTTAGGTGACTGGTGCAGCAGCAGGTATACAGCAAAGCGAGAACTGAGCACTGACAATCTTCACCAGGATGAACTGAATATATTTTGCAATGAGGAGAGTATATAACAACCACACGTTTTCTACCTGGTTTGACTTTGCTTCACCAGATGTTTCCATTTAAATCAGTTTTGCGTATTTTGATTGTGTATTGTTTGGCAAATGTAAATATCTATTAATGCTGCAAATAATAAGTTATTCTTTATAATCAGTGCTTTTAGTGACGTGCATTGCATTGTGGGACACTGTGTTGTAGGGGGGATAGATGGTAATCAGTAACTGGATATGATCATTTTATGTGTAAGTTTAAATTGTGTGTTGCGTCCTTCATAGTATCGTTGGAATTGAGACAAGGTAATTGAGATTTATATCTGCCTTCAGGTTCTTTCTGAAATACTGAATCTCCTCTTATCATCGGAGCAAATGAAAGACCTTTTGTTTTAGAAGATTGGCTGAAAAGGTGTTCTTTTAAAAAACTGGCACAGACATTTATAGTCGCCTATATTCTATCCGACTAACTCCAGCTTCATGATAACATGAAATATCACCAATAAATGTCATTTTCTCGGGAGCTGCAGTTCAGTCATGGTGCTGTTCCTGTCTGCTCTCAGGTCATCACTTCCGTCTTCTTCTCTACTCATTTTTTGTATTGGCATTCACGTGCACGACATCCCGTCTGCTTCCTTGTGATCATCTTTATTTCTGACAAATATAAAGTAAAGGAAACATGACACCCCTGAATCCCTCATTCATTTATTTTGAAGGACGAAATTGTCTTTGTAACTGGCAGAGCAATTTCCTCCTTATGTGAGGACTGAAACAAGTTAGTCTTATAATAGAAGTATGAAAAGGTAAAAATAAAAACATTACTAAATCTAGACAAATAATGTAACTCCATTTTGTCCCACTAACTAAGAGGCACTAATCATTTTTCAAAATGAAATTTGTTATTCTGACTAATGAGGAAGTTTAAGGTTTATTTTCAATATCCTACTGGTTTTGTTTTGAGTTTTTTTTTGCTTGATCTCAGTCCTGGAGAATTATCCCCTTGAGTTGCACTTGAGACGCGGCTCTCCTCCGCGCTCGTCTTTAAGTGGACACTTGGGCTGATTGTCTCTGTCTTTCTCGCTTCCTCTCTGCTTATGACGCTAGAATTCCAAAGAGGGGGAAAAGCCCAACCTGCTAATGTACATTTGCATGCAACATATCCAACCTACTGTATTTAATTTCTCAAGAAATCCAATATGAAATATTCAACATAGCCTCGAGGGAAATGTATTCATGGCATAACATATTTGAATCACTATTTCAAACAAAAACAATGTCAGACAAACAATGGAAGTTGTAAAAATTGATATATTAAAGCCAGACTTCAAACAAACCAGAATGTTGTCTGGTGGAAACTGTTTGTATGAACTTTTACATCCAGATCACATGTATATCAGTGCAGCGCTGACAGTTACTGAGGTGGGTATGAAGCCATACGCGTGTAAATCACTGAGCATATTATCTCTGTGTCGACAAACACACCGTCCCATTTCTAGTCATCCTGAGAAGAAGCACTTCTTCAGGGCTGTTACAAATCATCTGTTTATGATGCTGGTGTGAGATTTACCCACTTCCCCTCAACTTTCCTTATGTACTTCTCCTTCTGGTATATATTGTTCATATATATTAGAATATAGCTTTTAACACTGGTACTTTTAACCACTTTGGTTAATGGTTTGTAACATGTTAAGGACCATATTTGGAACAAGAGACTCTTTTCTGTAAAGTTTAAATATTTTCTAACATCTTTCAATTTTATTCCTCATATAGCTCTGCATAGTTTCCTGTTGCTGTTAACTTTAAAAATGTTTACCCGTAAATTGAATTACTGAATTTTATTATTATTGTTGTTGTTAATGTTATTATCTTGAGTGTTTGTAGCTCAGAAGAAAACAGCATGGCACTGAACATAGCATTTCAAACCCATACACCAGAAGCTACAGTATCCATTCTATAACTGCATGTCAAGAAGAAAAATAGTGCATTAGTTACATTATTATTTTTATCTACTTTCTTTATTTTACCCTTTCTTGTTGACAAGGCTCACCAGTAAACCCAGTCACACTCAACATGGTGTTGGTGCTTTTATTGTCTTTGATGCCACAGCTTCTCTCTTTTGAAACCATCTTTGCCAGAAGTGTTAAAGCAACACTTTCTCCCTCTAAACTCAGAGGATATTTTTAACCAACTATTCTCAATTAGTCACGCAAGTCACGTCATCCGGAGATGACGTTATCCAGTCTGAACCATGTCTCGGAGACAACAGGTAACTAAAGTGATGTCTGGTACAGAAGAAAATGTTTGAGGGCAAAATGAAAATATCATAAAAAATAAATGCAGTATGATCTAAACAGGTACATAGCAGGACTGGGGGCCATGATTCAGAAATTTGACAACAGAGTTAGTTACAGATTTCAGAAACATTATTGATAACGATTAAAGCTTCTTGATTATTGACTGTGACAAGAACGAGTCTTAAATTTAGAGCTTTAAGAAGTTGAGGCCAGATTTCTACTGGTCTCACAGATCCTCCTCCCTCAGTCCCTCCCAAAGCACTGCTGCTCTGTCCACCTGCTCTGCTGTCACTCTGGAACATCGAAGTGGTCGAGGACCTCAGCACTTCCTCCTGCCCTCTTCAAACACCTCCTACTGCATTTTTAAAAGGGTCTTTTCTTGCCTCTACACTGTTTTAACTATAGTGAGCACCTCTGTAATCTGGAACTTTGGCCAGGCCTTTAAAATGTGCACTGGTGCAATATTAAAAAAGAAAAGTCTAGTTTTTAATTACCATTCAATCTCCAATAAGCCGATCCTTAGTTAATAATAAAAAATGTTGTTTGCAAGCACAATCGGTATCGCATCTGACTCAGCATGCATTTCAATTCACACTTCCAGACAAACTGTATTACTGAAATAACCCGCCGCGATGTAATCACAGATAATGGTAACAGTTATATATCTGTGCTAGTAGATTTAGAAGGAATATTTTATATCACAGACCATAATACACTGCCATCATTATCCTTATGACACACAGGTATGTCCTCTTCCTGACCCTTGGAGACTTCAGCTTTGTCAAGTTCCCGGTCGAATAAATCAAAAGCACAAACACTTGAATGTTCAGCAACTTCCTAAAGTTGAACCTATTTGGTGCTTATCCTCTGCAGCTGGAAATATGTTCTTTTCGAGCCTCTCTTTATTGATTCAGGCTTCAACTCTATCAAAGAATACATCCAAAGAGGCTTCTCGTCTCAGGCAGATGCAGAAGATCTTATATAAGTATTTATATCTTGCTGGTGGGACTGTTGCAGTACCCTTCTCATTGGTCTAGATAAAAAGAGAGCTGCGCCAAAAGGTTTCTGCAGTAATCCTAACAAGCGAGAACAAAGTTTGATCACATCACACGTGTTGTTAGATCTTTGGATTTGCTTCTGATTGATACACAAGTGTGGAATCAATGTTCTCATCTAATTTCCAGCAAGATAGCGAGTGTGCATATTTCCCAAAATGAAAACTAGTCCTCAAGACTTTGCTTCCATCTCTCTGAGACTGTTGCCAGGGCAAGTTTTACATCCTGAAAAAAAATCTGTTCACATGGTAACAATACATCTTAAATATTCAAGACCTGTATTAGGACCCTGGATTATATGGCCCTGTTAGCGCTTGTCTAAACAAAGTTACGGTATATTTAACATCTCGTGGCTGTAACTAAATCCTGATTGTGGCCAGCGGTGGAAAATTCCCTGACATACTGTTCTCTTTGTGTTTTTGAAACTGCAAATGTGATGTCACTTTCCCTTACATCTCCAAAAACCTGAACCAACAGGTCCCTCAGCATTATCAGGTTTAAGATGAAACCTTGGTTCCTATTGTAAAATGACATATAGACAGATATCATTTCATGACATCATTCCTGGTAAAAACACATCTTTCCTGGGTTGAGGAGGACAAAGTTTCAACCCTGCAGGTGTAAATGATTACATTCATACATGCATTTAATGGATCTCCACTGCACACGTGACTTGGGCCCAGGTCGATATGTGAGGCTTGATTTAATCGGACACTTTCCCTAACATGATTTATTTCCTGTTTTATTTTGCACAGGTTAAGAAAAAGGTTTCATGAAAAGCTATAAATATGCACCTGCAGTTCTCATGAGAAAGTATTTGAATGTTTGTCAAAGCCCCATCTAAAAAGTATAAAAAATACCTTTACTTGCTTTTTCATTTGTTATTGTATCACTACATCCACTATCCCACTGGTTTGCTCCTTTTTTCCTGTGACTGGTCGAGCAGAGAGCGCATGACAATCTATTAAGACTGACATTTTTGGATGTTAGAATTTTAACAAAAGACATTATGCGTGTGGTGGTGTTTCAGGCGAGGAGCCCTGGATGAGAAGGCTTTTGAGGTGTGACAGTAATAACTGAGACGCACACATTTACCTGACTTTGATGGAAGGGGACAAAGGAGCTGATATTTGTGGCATGTAGGTGGCAGGTCGATGAGATTGATGCCGCTGTTGTATCATAAACGCCTGAGTATTATACGTATATAATGGTGTTGATGTGACTGCATCAAACCTGAATAAAGCAGTATTTGCATAATTAGCTGCGGGCCCCATTCCGAGTGTTTTTATCGGTTTGCCTCACCAGATGGCTGCAGTTTATTGCATAAAGATCATTCATACAGTGTCGGGTAAGTTGTCAATCACAGAAACGTAGACCCATTTTCTCCCTCGTGCTTTATTGTCTGCGTGACAGCTTCAAGTCTCTACTGTTTATTACAGTTTCTCATGTAGAAAGTCCATCACAGCTGGTGTCTAAGAACCGGTTACACAAACTGAAAGTACGAATGTTTTCAAACGTTACCTGACCCAACACTCACTCTTGGCTGCGGGAGCATGAAGACGCATGGCTGATGGCTCATTAGTGACAGTGTGGAGGTCAGAGTGAAAAACGGTGCCCTCATCACCTGCCGGATGACGAATGAACCCGCTCATGGGGAAGGGAGGAGATGAAAGAGAGAAACGATGCTCTGAGGAAGAGGAGTCCGCACATAAGGGAGTGGCAGCGGCGGCGGCCATGGTGGAGATGGATGCAAGCAAGAGAGGGAACAAGACAGAGGGAGTTACTTGTATTATTGTCTCTTCTGCTGCCGTAAACATCTTTCATTTTTAACACATTATGAAGTTTCTTTTGTTTCACCGGTGTTTTTCAGAATATACACCGGGGGACCAAACCTCCCTCCGAGGTATGGTTTGTCTATTTGATTAATGGAACCACTCAACATAGGCAGAGGTTCACTTAAGGGGATTCATTCGCACAGGAAAATTGATTACCTTTAACTAGAAAACAATGGAGAACGAGGAAGTCTGGGCACCTGTTTCACTTCATGATCATTACAGGGGCCAGGAAGGCAATCAACATGTTTTGTAAAACTCTGGTATTAAGGCTCTAATAAGTGAGAGTAAAACATCACAAAAAAAACACTAATTTGCTCCTTGAAATGCTGATTATCCTGCAGCACAGAACAAAATGAAACATTAATATCACAGTCTTGATTTGCAAGCAGCAATTATTTTCTACTCAAACTTGCCAGTGGCAAACGATGTAGTGAAGTCATTCGCCAAAAGTGTTTAACAATTAATCAGTAATTAGCGATCAATTTGTACCCCTGCCGTACCCTATAGAAAAGCAACCAGCGACCAATTCTCTCATCTCCTCACAACTATCAATTAGATTTAGGCTTTACTGCTTCAGATTAAACCAACTCTTCATTTCACCACACCATTAGATTCATCCGCCCTGCTAATGGGCCCTGTGATGAGCTATTGATCAACGGCACGTGTGTCAGGAAGTGAGAGCGAGAAGTTAACCAAACAAAACGCAACCGAAAAAAGAAACTAATCTGCAATGTAGGATTTTCTGACTGGGTTTAATGGGCTTATTCATTGCACATTTTTTCATTTCCAATACTCACAATTGACTTTTCACTAAGCCCCTCAGTCACTGCTGCTATGCTTGTCAAGCAGTCGATTCAGGTGTGGTCCAAATAACGGCAGGAACACCGCTCGACTGTGTATCATTTTTTTAAACAACGGATCTTTGATTTCACAGTGAAGTACATTTATCAGCTAGCCCTCTCTTACTCTAACACTAAAACTACAAGTTGGTTTGTTGACATTCACAATTTGGCCAGGGTATCTTGGTTTTTTGAAACCAGAAGTCCTCATATTTGGAGTGTGGGTTAAACTAAGGGCTTGAGGACACTGCTCGCCCACGAAAATGATTGCTGACGTTAAAAATCAAGTGAGAAGTTGGATCATTTTCACGATTCCCTTCTTTTTGCAAGAAATGGAGTCGCCCTCTAGTGGTAATTCACGAGAACTCAGGTTTCAGACACTCCCACGTTGGCTTTACATTCCAGTCGATGATTTCTCAACACTACATCTTGGCGAAAAGCCCCCAGAATATTGTAGCTCGTAAATCCCCTAGCATTCTGAAATACAGCTAACTACACTCAGCTTGTTAGCAGCTTAGCTTAAAACAAATACTTCCACATAAGTCTAGTCACGTTGTCGCAGCATGGAAATAAAACACGACTTATTCACCAGCCATTTTAAAGCCACAGACCAGACAGCTTATCCTATTAAATGAATGTTACTGAATCATTACCCGATGTGACATCAATGCTAGTTTGTCAACATGCCCTTCTCCTACCGAAAACAAATTGTGATTAATTTCACCTCTGAGCACCTTGAAGACAAAAAAGTAATTTAATCAAATATCCGCACGGAATTGTCCAGCGCGGTGAATCTCCTCCTCAGCAGAGTGATATTAGTTGTAAGTGCTGAGATTTTTCATTTCCAGGAGAGGATCAGATACATTAGGAGCGAGAGTGACTGATGATGGTAATTATGATAGAGTCGTCCTTTCTCAACCTCTGCTCTTCAACCTTCTCCGGACCTGGAAGGACTTTTACTTTCTGTCTCTGGCCGGTTCTGAGTTAAAGATTAATGACGTCCCTCAGTTCGGCCGTGATTATTAATCAGGCTTCGGACCTGAATCAACTGGAGGATAAGAGCGTAATCCTTTTTTTTACAGTTCACTTACACAGCGATGTTTACAATGTATATCCCTTTCATCTCCAACGAGATGGGGATATGATGAGCAATCCTGTCTGATACACAGCCTGTAATTATCCAGGATCTCATTGATTGACTTCATATCCAGCTCGGCCAGACTCCCCACAGATAGTTTATGGACACAGATATCCAGGCTCCGATTGGACTCTAGTGGTTCCAACACGGCTCTATTATATTTCCTACACTTCTCCATTTATTCATTGTGTGCTTCGCCTGCTGCTCGGTGAGATTTGCAAGGCAGTAGAATTTGATCCCTTCCAGAACAAATTGAGATGTACTGTACTTGCAGCGCTCAGCAGTAGGTCTATCCAGCAGCTCGGCGGAGCCATGTGCTGACTAGACTTGAGTGCTCATCTCGCCGCACACACCCACACAATGGACCTCTATTCCCGTGCACTGCAGTGAAAGCTTAAAAGTGCGCAGGTGTGTGCCCCTTCGACTGTGCCGCCGTGCATGAGCCGATGTGCTTTTGAGTTTAAAGGCTACATAAATTTCCACCGGATGAAAGTGAGGGTCGGTGTAAGTACACTTTTGTAGATGTGGTATGTGTGTGGGTATGCAAAAAAACTGAGAATATCCATATTTCACTCCTGAAGCAGAGAAGTGTAAGAGTGGGATGAGGAAAAGCAGGTACTTGCACATCTCGTAGGTTTCTCTGTCCGACTGTGAGAGCAGCAGACACAATGATTCTGGGGTTTAGACACATGAACACCACTGAGAGCCAGCCAGGGGCCTCGGAGTTCACAGGACTGATGTAGCAGAGCCGTATCTCCCACTCACTCTCTCATGTGCAGACCCATACACACAGAGAGCGGTTTCTCAGCCTACCTCCATCTCTTTCTTTCTCCTTCCCTTCCCCACTCACTTTTTCTCATGATTAGGTTGACCGGCTTTGTTTTGCGCCCAGAGGCTCAGGGCTGGAGAGCCACTATGAAGGGGAATTGCCTTTAACCGAGATGAGGTTTGTCTCAGCTCGCTGTCGACTCCAGTTTGAAGCCACAGGGCATTGAGCGCGCGTTGCAGCGCACCGCCTCTATGTGTTATCCGTGGTCCCTCGCCAGGCAAGGCAGATGACCTCTCCCAGGTTGACTCTATTTGCCTTTATTTGTGTTCTATACTCCCTCTTAAATCCACTGTGGAAATTTCAGTCTGGAGGAGAAACGTGGCCACTGAGCTCAAATTAAATTGCTTAAATTATTTCCTATTTGGAGCATTCTGACTTCACAGCAAACTCAAAAAACCCGATCCACTGCAACGTCTGCTGTGACATTGGAGTGTCCTTTAAGTTCTTCCTGTGCAACCGGGCATCCTTATGAGGAATGGACGCACTTACAGTGCAAACACTACAGCAGTATATCATTGGATTTGTACTTGCAGATTTGTTGCAGACGGGCACCGCTAGCTTTTTTATTTTATTTTATTTTACGCTTCGACCTCTTCCCTTAGGATTCATATCAATTTGTCCTCGTTTTGCCTCATCCCGTGAAAGCTGAGACGCAGACAAGGGATGAAAATGTGCGCGTCTGTGTGTTTGTATGTGTCAGAGTGAGAAAGGAGGATAGGAAAGGAAAAGAGAAATAGTGGCGAGGCTGGCAGGTGGAGGGGGGGTAGTCTGGGTTTCTTTCTGTGTCACGGGAAGAGTGTCTGGCCCGTAACAACATGCCAACCAAATGAGGACGGATCAGGGGGGCTGCGCGTGAGCCACCCTGAGCCCCCATTACTGAGCACAGAAGACGGATGGGACTGCTCATCCTGAGAGAGAGAGAGAAGAGAAACACACACATGCATTAATGCACACCCTCGCACTGACACCCACATGCAAAGATTCAAGGACACAGTCAAACACACACACACACTATGAATGCGTCTATATACACTACACACAAACACACAGGCACTAAGATGGGAGGAAATAGATGGAGGCAAGTAGATCATTTAGATAGAGAATCCTTGAGGATACACACACACGTGAAACTCTCCACTGAGGACTGAAGGCAGCAAATAACAGCTCCGACTTAGACCCACACGTACTTAACACAACAAATGTCTCGCTGCTCGCAGAAGCCGGTTATGTTAATTCACATACGGCCAATCATCAACCACACAGCCAGCGAACAGCCCCGTTGCATCGTGATGAAAGATAATGTCATCAATTTGTATCTCTAACCCAAATCTCGAATATTCATTTGGTGCCTCGGAACACCCAAATTGTTTCCTCGTCCTAGCTTTCATTAGACATTGAGATGCCTTTTGAAACAATCCAGAAACACGACAAATGATTTTTGCTCCCCGCGTTCATCGGCGTTCTGCGGAAGTGCAACTTCATGGGGCGTGACTAAAGCATTTCGTCTTCTTATTGCTCCTGGTCAATGGGTTCCGTCGCGAGGGGAGCGGAGGATCAGAGGAGCAGGGGTAGCTGAACGAGGGAGATTTATGAAGCAACCCCGACGCTAGTAGACCCACTGCAAATGGCACGACAGCAATCAAGCCTTTCACAGTGACTGAGCACCAGGCAGTTCTCACAGTGTAACACAATCATAATACAACCCCGCTGAGGGGGGGAAGAGATCAGTGGGAATTTAACTTGTGCAGTGACTGTTGGAAACCCCAAGTCTGAACGGTCACACCGAACCTCACATGTTCTTTACTGAATACTTCCTTTGTTGCACAGGTACATTCTTTTTAAGTGGTGTGTTCTGATTATAGCATTTGACTTTTAGGATTTCTAAAGACTGACATTTAAAAGAAACACCTCTTTCTCCTCAGGAACATCACGGTGTGGTGACGTTTATAGATAAACCTTGTTTGTGCTCCAGCAAGCAAATCAGATCCTTGAACAACTCTGATTCTAAATGCTTGTCTGGATGCCATCAAGTATTAGTTTGATGTACTTCTTACTCTAGACACTCATTTGAAAAACTCCTATCGCTCTTGAACTCTGTTGATGAACTTGTGCCAAAGTCTAGAAACGGTGCAGTAACTGAACTGAAAGCCAAATCCTTCAGAGGAACACTTCCTCTTAACCTCGGCCTGAAAGCACAGACACATGGCCGCATGTGATGGACGGATCACACAGTTTAAGATCCTAAATTAAAACCAGGAAGTTGGCAGGTCTGATGTCAAACTGTAGTTTTGTCTTCATGCGTCAAAAGACTCTTGGCTAAACTATGAGTCCCTTAGCTGGAAAGTAACTAAGTACATGTACTCAGCTACAGTTTTGAGGCACTTGAGTATTTTCTCTTTATGCTACATTACAATATATTTATCTGACAAGTTTCTGATAACACGCCAAGCTTATTAAATGCAACAGATCAAAGATCTCTAATTGATTTGACTTTTTGCATTGAGTTTTTAAATTGCTTCAACAAATAAGTGTTTTTTTCAATCCAAATTTCTCACATGGTTTCACTTCAAGTGATTGAAAAGCTCAGAAAAAAATGTAATAGCAAAGGGAAAAGTCAAATAGTTCAACATTTCTGTATCAGAACTTTTGTTTAAACCCCTCTGATCTTCCTGATGACCTTATGTCCTGATGTGTATAAACTGTCTCTATCTAAATAACATGCTGCTTAAAGCAATTGTGCTTCGCTATTGATAATCCAATCATGCCATTTATATTAAAATAACAGAGAGAGAGACCAAACCAGTACTTTGGTAGTTCTGATTTGTTATTATGCAGTTGTATAGTTGTGATTTACTTACAAATAAATCAAATTCAACAGTATTTTTTTTCACATAGCTGTACTTTGACTTTTACTCTCAAATTCAATAGAAACAAAAATGGATCCATTCATTTCTGATTTACACTCTCACTGAGCAGGCTCTTTTATTCAAGATGAGTTATTACTGCGGGACGGCACTAAAGCTTCAGAGACCTTGAGCACTTAGTGTTGAATCTGTTCAGTTAGACTGAATGAAGGAATGTACTGTTGAAAACCAGAGCCAGGCTTCTGCACCTCTGTGTGTCCGTCAAGCAGCACATCTACTTGGTACCTTCCACTTTTTATGCTCGAGATAGAAAGACAGAGAGAGGTTTGCCATCTGGTTTTAATTCCACTGAGGCGCGACTGTGGACATAAAGCACTTTTCCAAACGTCAACTATTTACGAAAGACATGGATTTCCAAGGAACACATGATGAAAGCTGTGTAAGTAATCATAAATAAGACCGAGTACAAGAAACACTGGTGTGCAAATGACCTACAATGTTGTGATGCAATAGATCGAGAGGGAGGGAGAGAATTTGAAAAGAGGAACAGAGCAAAGGATTCGATGTTGTTATGGAAGATAGATGTTATCAGATCCACTCATCACACCGCAATATGTGATAGATAGCAACGCGGCGCTAATTGATGTGCATCTGTTGCTGCTTTGAATATTGGCCTGTAGCCTGGCATCCAGTGGTGCCTCTGTGCTATGTGACTGTCAGCTCACATGGAATAATGAGCATTGATGGCTGGTTAACCAACTATGGGATGCAAGAGCGCGTCAATTCTAATTTATAATCGGATATTGGTTGGTGTGTTCCGATAATTGGTTGTGTCGATGTGTACAGAAAAAGAGGAGATGAGTGCAACTGACAGATGAGACTGTGTCACAGTATTGAAAACATTAAATCTGGCATATTACTGATTCATCGACATCAAGGCTCTAATGGTTTGAGATTTTCCTGCTGCTGCCGGAAATAAATAATTATAAAGAAGATGAATGAAACTCAATTTTCACCTATTTTGATTCCATGTGGTGAAAGCACACACACCTGACTCTCACCTTTTAGTAGAGCAGTGTCTTATGCTCATTTTACTCTGAAATATCCTGTAAAACTTTAAACATTTCTGCGCCAAAAAATATATAATATTAATACCATCATAATTATTAGGATAAATAAATTGTCGTAGTTAAAGGTTGCAGCTGAACTAGCTACAAATTTCATTGTTTGAGAACAGCCAGCTCCTCTTAGATAGACGGCAACAGTGACAAAGCCGTAGTGAGTCGTCAATGGATTCAATTAACTGAGGATGTGTTTTTTTCACCCTCTAAACCCGGCCAGTAATTAGTGGCTGAGTATTTCCCAGTAATTTCACAATAAATTAAGTTTTGCTTTGAGGTAAAAATGACCGGCAGCTTTATTGTTCTTGTTGAGGTCGTATGAAAACGGGAGGACCATTAAACACAACAGGCATTAGATATTTAAAGCGAGCCAGCAGCAGGCTTTATTATTACAAGCAATTAGTATGGATGACTGTGCATGCGAGCTGTTTTGTTCTTTCACCTTTGATGAGGGAGTATTAGGGCAGGACAGCCAAACCAAAAAGCAATAAAGTAAGACAGAGGAGGAGGCGGCGTGTGTGTGAAGCTTCGTAACCCTTGTTATTTCCACTCCGCTCCCTGGAGGATTGGTTCCTATTACAATTAATCCCTAATCAAACTGGGGGCAGCAAACATGATCTGATTTGGCCTTCTCATAGGGAGCCTCTAATCAGTTTCTCCATCCAAATAGGATTTGGAGGGAGGCCAGAGGACACGCACCTCCTCCGTTGCCCGAGATTTGAGATGTTATCGCACCCTTTGACGTGTCCTACCCGGGGACGCCGGGGCGTCTTGCAGAGGGCGGTGTCACCACGCATAGTTAGGGAACTGTAAACTTGAATGTAAGGTGATGGAGAACGGCTGAGTTATGTGTCCTCAGGCAAGTCGCTGGCTCCTGTGTGTGTACAGTGCCAGAGAGGGAGGAGTGGTGCCGACTGCATAATGTCTGAGGAGAGAGAGGAGTCTGTAAACACAATCTGATATGTTAGTCACACTTTGGCAAAAAACGCTATCCACCGGCACCTGATGCCTGGATACACAGTGACACAACACATCTGCTGGCTAACGATTGTGACTGCGACTAGGGCCACCTCATCAAGGGCATCAGCCGTCGCCCCACTGAGGGACAAGCGGAGGGAAGCGCCTCAGGGCCGAGCCGCTGCTGTAATAAAGAACAACAAGCAGCTGCAGAGCGCTTACATCAATCCATTAAGAGGCTGAGACGCAGCAGGCGTGAGGAGGCAGCTGCGGCGTGCGGAGTGGAGAGCAAGAAGGAATTAAAAGTAAACTGAAGGAGACTCACGCGGTGGTGGAGTGGGCGGCTCGAGTTGAGGAATTCAAACACAATGAGGCAAAACAGAAAGGGCGTTAAAGAGAGGTTTAGCCGAAAGTGCTGTTAACTGACCTGCTCCTGATTGTGTTTAAAATACAAGCAAATGTATTTTGAACTGATGTTTCCTCTGGATGCAAGGACACAGGGACGGGGACGTTTTATTATAGCAGGAGTCAAACCAGAAAATATGAAATA
This sequence comes from Pleuronectes platessa, assembly GCF_947347685.1. Classification (NCBI taxonomy): domain Eukaryota; kingdom Metazoa; phylum Chordata; class Actinopteri; order Pleuronectiformes; family Pleuronectidae; genus Pleuronectes; species Pleuronectes platessa. Next base: position 10,125,445 of record NC_070645.1, read on the forward strand.
ATGCAACATCGCTGAGTTATGACAGGAGAGTGTCTGCTGGAGTCCGTGCACCCAGTCTCATAAATTACGTTGACCTGAGGTTAATCTAGTAGTTCTATGCCCCCTGCAGGTTATAATCATATTTCATACTTCTACATTCAAAGTTAAAGTGCAGTGGAACACATTTCTGAGGGTTGGTTTAGAGTTCACCCCACATCAACATTGTGATGATCCCATTCTCATTTTTTTCAAATCGGGATTGTTCAAGCTTCCGAGGAGTTATCTGGTCATATTAGACCCTCACAGTAAGATGATGATTGAGAAAACTCTGGGATCGGGGCCTTTAGGTAATGGTTTCCTACATTTCCCATGATGCAGCACCATGAGTCAACTGTCTGTGAAGAGTAGAGCCAGGGATGTCAAATCAGAATTGCCCTGTGCTTGGATGTGCTGTTTAAAATAATCGTTCATCCCCACTGCCATTGTGGCAACAAAAGAGAAACTGAAGGACTCATTGAGATTTTATATTTATTATAAAAAAAATCATTCCCACTTGTCAGCTTTTTCTTCATTTTGAATCTTTACTCCCATTATTATTCAGTATTGTGTCTTATGTACTGTCTTGTATTCTTTTGTGTGCCATACACCAGTGAGAGATGCATTTGTATTCCTACATAGCTGCATAGTAAAGTTCTGAATCTTGAATCTATCATCTGTGTAGATCTTCTGTAAAGAGCCTGAAAGTCATTCTAGGGTAGATACCGGAGCTTTGAGGCTGCAGTGCATGCTGGTCCTCCAAGGTTTATCGTTAATAAACTTTTATCTTTGCTTCTTTTGAGATGGATTTGTTCTTGTTTGATTGCTGAATGCTGAGCCTTGAAAAAGAACCTGACATTTACCAGCAGTGGTTCTTACACCTGGGAAATATTCTGCAGCCGAACACGTCGAGAAAAATAATATTCAGCCTTGTGCACATCTTATCGTTCAATAGCAACACTCCGGCAGACGACAAGACAGGCGCGGCATTGCAAAAGGTAATTGCTGAGTCGCCATAAGTGTTGGATCATCCCATCATCGCTTTCAGGGAGTGTACGTACGCACACTCACAAACGTACATCGTTCATCTTGAGGTTCTCACGAGTGGCTGTGCGCATCAGAGCGGGCCTCGCCTTTCAGAAAGTGCAATGGAAAAACAAACACCCACTTCACTCAACTCTGAAAACAGCGAGCGTGGAGGGAGCGCAAGCAAAGTGAGCACCTCATTTATCAAATCCCAGTTGGCCGTCGGTGGGTGGGCATCACTGTCGAAAGGCCAATTAACAAGGAGCCCGTTGTGAGCACCCAAGAGAGGCCGACTGTTCGAAGAGATTCATCATTAGGAGATAATGGGACCAGAAGAGGAAACATGTCCTCAGCTCCCCAACACGATTTCCATCTGGAGAGGAGGCGCGAGGATCAAGTGTCCGTCTTATGATCCTCGAGTAAAATAACAAACCTCTGTGATGATTTTTCCTCCTTTTTTTTGAACTCCACACATTTTCTAATTCAGTTTTACAGCTGGATGTGCAGGCAGTGCCTCGGAAAACATCTCATTTAGAAGAACTGTGTTAAGAAAAAAGCCAGAGGAGACGCTTGATCCCAGCGTGGAGCCGGAGCATGTCCACGGTCGCCTCTTGTCTTGAGCTAAGCATGTCAATGGGGAAGATGGATCTCCAAGCTGAGGCATGAAGCTGAGCGGGAGGAGAAGAAGAATGGAGATGTCCCGCAGCGAGCGATCTATATACGCCACAGACAACACAGGGTTGAAATGAAAAAATGAATTTGTGGGATTAATTTTTCAGTGTGGACAATAATGAAACCTGCAGGGTTTAGTGTATATACTGTGTATATAGTCCAATTTGTAACTGCGTGTATTGAATATTGACTTGTGAACTTATGAACTTTGAGAAATTTCTGTCTCGTTGTTTCAAATCGATCACACATGAAAAGTTCAAACTAGACAATCTCTAATAAATTTGACACGATAATTGATGAGGAATGTTTGTGTGACAAATCACTTTTTTCATAAAAGTCTGAAAGAAAGATGCATTGTGGTAAAAGACAATATTGGAGCTGAATGGGTGCCTTCTGCGTTATATAAGAAATCAATCGAGTATAATAATAAACAGGGGAAGACAAAGAGAAAGAAGAAGATGAACCAAGGGGAACATTAAAGTTGGAATAAGAAACCCTGAACAGGAAGGAACCAAAAACATAAAAAAAAAGATAAGAAACATTAAGAAACAAGACAAAAGGTAACACATAAAAGCGTGAGGGATTATTTCACTAAAGCACTGATGGGTTCAGATCCTGCAGGTTATAAAACTGCTGCTTCTTGTTTAAAAAAAAAAAAAAAACTCTTAATAATTCATTCAAATAAAATCTTGAAGTAAATGCCGAGCCCCTGGCCCCACGGCCTCGACAGCTGCACAAAGAGAATCGTCCTTCCCCACTTTGTGTTCACTCGGCTCTCACCTTGGTTTGGCTCGCTGGCTTTTCTGCAGGTTCACTTGGAAAATGGGCTTTTCAGTTAGCGAGTGGGTGCATGTGTGTGCGTGTTGTGGTGTGTGTGTGTGTGGGAGGGATTTGATGGCACTTCATGTCGAGGTTGCATGTTTTTTGCCCTGCAGACACACACATTAAGAGGCTGTGTAGTGTTTAAGTGGCTCTATATGGGGGCAGCGGTCCCTCATTGGCTGTGACCACGGACGCACACCATTCTCTTCTGAGGAGACCTGCTCTTGAACCTGCGAGCTCTCGTGCACACTCTTACCTCGACTGCACACGGCTTGAAATCCCCCCCCCACACACACACACACCAGCACCAGCCATTGCAGTGTTTACCATGCACACTCAGTCGTCCCGGTCTCTTTTATCTCCACCTCTGTCGTCTTTTGTTCCGTCTCCCTCTCGTTTCGTTTGCATCTCTTTCTGTCTCATGCTCCTTGTTTCCCTCGTCAGCTCTCTCTCTCTCTCTCTCTCTCGCTTTCTATTGTTGCTCTGTGGTAGTGACTCAAATATACACATCCACACACACATCTACACACACCTCTATCTTTCTCTTTCCCTCTGTCTCTGCCAGACTCTGTCAGAAATATAACCTGCCAAGGTCAGTCAGAGTGATCAGGTGTCAATCAAACTGGAGCAGGCAGGCAGGCAGGCCTGCATACAGGGAACTGTGTGTGTGTGTGTGTGTGTGTGTGTGCGTGTGCGTGTGCGTGCAGGGGGGGGTGCTGGGTGTGTGTGAGGGCGGGGTCTGCCAGTGTGAGGCCTAAATAGATAAACACAGGTGGTGATGGCGGGGATAGGGGTGACCTTGCTGCACAGCAACAACATCTGAGCGCCTCTGAAGTAGGAGACAAAAAAAAAGTGAGGACAGAAGTTTGGGACGAGTGTAACAAAAAAAACTCTACTGGGAAAGTTTGGGGAAAGTTTCATGTCTGATAACTTCTCAGGCACGAATGCCCCGTGTCAAGAGTAAAGAAGATAACTATAAGAACAAAAGATTTTCCGTTGTCATCATGAAAACTTTCATCGCAGTTCCCCACCTTAACTCCTCAGAAAACACCTAACTCAACAGTATATTACCATCAGTCTTAAAAAGCCTTTTGAAGCTGGAAGGCCACTTTTCTATGCATGAGCCTAAAATCTCAATTACTGGTTGGTTTGCAGAGCCGCTCCTTGTTGTTGCCCCGATTCGTTTTTTTAATTGAAAGGAGGCTCGTAGCTTTTCCAGGTATCTAGTCGCGATTCAGTGGAGTTTAAAATGAAGTGATAGAGTTCTCGAGAGGTGCAAATTAGCCTCCACACACACACACACACACACACACACATCCACTGTGTCACCTCATTACTGTTTGTTTGCGTTTATTACATTCAGGCCTCTATGGGATATATACACAGTGTTAGGCTAGAAGGGAAGAAAGCTGTTTCTTTTCTCTTTCTCCTACACACACATACAAACACACACACACACACTAACAGAAATCAGTCGTCAAGGGGCGTTACAGTGGATATCAGTGTTAACACAAGTAATTGCCTTCCTGCTCGGGAGCTTGTGAGTGTTAATCCAGCTTGACAAAGTTTGCTCCTCGGCGCGTGACTCACAGCGTTTTATCTGCACCACTTTGGTTTCTGCTCCTGCCAGGACCACCTCGATGGCATGTGCTGCATTAGTCTCACAGCTGATAGGACCACGGAGGGCAAGTCTGTCATCTTTGGGAAGAGGAGGAGAAGAAGAAAAAGAGACGTCCCAAATTGGTTGAGTGCGAGAGAGGAGTCGAGCGAACCTTCTTAAAAACCCCAAATCTCATCAAATAAATACATTACCACACTTCCCAGCTGGAGGCAGACAATGTTGGAATTGCTATGCCCGCAGCAGCCGCACGGTTTCTTATCTTTTATCCTCCCGATAAGATAAAACCTTTTTCTCATTTCCTTTGTTTTACATTTCAGACGCTGGAGACAAGGTGATCCCTCCTGGAGGTGTGAGTGCCCATGTTGAGCAGCCTGTTACCGACAGGAAAGATGTCATTCATTATGAAAAATGCTTAATGAGATCCCTCCCGATACTACCTCCCGATTCCAAACTAGACTAGCGCCCCTCTGAATTGTTAATGGCGATATTAAATATTTAAGATATGAATAAAGACTGAGTTGACAAAGCAATTAGATATTGACTGACCTTTTCGGTGTGTTTAGTATTCAGTATCCCTCGCTCAAGATTCATTTTACTGCCACGCCGAGAGGAAGCCGCGGTAAAGATCTATTCGAGTCGGTTGTTGCCGGAGGAGTCTGGGGGACAATCTCCATTTTCTCCAAAGTTTTCATGTGTTCTGCAAAGCTTATGCAACGGCGCAGGTTGATGTGTTGGGAGTTATGGGCTGTAGCCCTGAAAAGCAATGGAAGGACAATTTCCGCACCACTGAAGTGGAAAGGATGGCGCCAAGTAATTTTTGATCAGGAACGGCCCTCAACATGAATTTCATAGCAACTCAGTGCGAGAGGCTCCAGGGAAGGTGCCCAGCTCATCATTTCACGTGTCTTCGTCCTGCTGGATTCCGTAAAAAGACGATGGCAGCGGTGTGAATTTCATCGAGGTCCAGTTTTGTACTAAAAAGGTTGTGATGGATGGAAACAGAAAACGGTACATGCATGCAAGGAAACAACTTGTATGGCTTTATACCAAAGTACCAAAAGAAGCAGAAATGGGAATCGTGTCCATGTGAAGAATCATTCCAGCTGATTTACTGACGCCTTCTTTAAATCCCAGCAGATCTGGGCATCGACAGCATTTCTCCCTCTGGGGATTTTCTATAACATCTTATTTGGGAGTTTCAACTGGGTTATTTTGACTCACAGCAAATATAATAGCCAAACCTTGTAGCCGCACAAAGGTGAACCACGTTCATTAAAGTCGAAGCTATTGAGAGTGTCTCCAACCATTGACTAATGGGCTCCAAGCATTGGAAGCAATTAGAATGGCAGCTCTCCAATTTTCTGTTCCATAGCAATTACAGTGAAGTCTCTGTGCCTCCTCCGCCGGCTAGATAAGGAGCAGAATGTTAGGGGGGGGGGGGGAGCAAAGAGAGCAGAGTGATGGCTGAAGGTCTCTGCACACAAGCGAGGCTCCTTCTCCTGCAGCCAAGGTCCCGCAGGTAGATTCCCAACACTGCAATGTTTAACCTGGGCTGGAGATGTGATCAGGGAGGCAGAGGAACAGCGAGCAGGCCTATTACCGTTGACATGAAGTAGACACAGATGACAGATCTCAGGCCAACACTAAAGCTGAAGTTTCTCAACCCCGGGTGTTACCTCGCTCTGTGTGGCTGTGTCTGGCAGCAGCAGCAACAATATAGGCCACCAGGATATTGGCCCTGTGAAATGGCCTGCAGTGGGTGAGTTCATGTTTTCAGCCTGACAAGAAAAAAACTGTCAAGTGTCACCAGGTATGTTTTAGTTTAGTTTCTATATAAACCTCTTGTGACAAACGTGTCAGGCTTGGCTCGTACTGGTTCTGTCAGGCAATGCAGATTCTGATGGGAGAGGGGGATGAAGTCCTGCCTTTAACATGAGTGCTCTGTGACACTAGTTCAGTTCAAATCCGTGGTTATGGAAGACGTTGGTCATCTTTTCACATCTTTTCCTGTGTGCCCGGTTTTTCAGATTCCCTGGGGTCACCCTTTTGGATTTCTGTATTCTGGATTCTCCTTGACAAAGGAGTTGGAGATCTAGATACCGTCTAATGTTATATTTGAGCGCTCTGGGAACCCCGAGTGAGGGTGGAAGTTAAAAAGCATCCAAGTGGTCTAAAGCAAGCCGATTGGAGGAGAGCTGATGTTAAGGCAGGTGGTATAACACCATCTTCACAGACAGCAGCTTGAGGGGGGATTCAGATGATGAGTTTGAAAGGCTCCCCTGACAGCACCTGGAGGACCTTAGGTTCCTCCCACTGAGGGGCGGCTTCATGTCTCACTGAGCCTCAACACCTGATCCCTGGTGGGACGGCTTTCTGAAGGGGAAGGCTGTGGACCGTCTGCTCCACAAAACCCAAGAGGGCTATTTTTTTTTACTGTAAAACATATATGGAACAAACTGGCCATGCAAACACGTTTCTTGAGACTGTGGCATTACAACAGCAGCATATACTGTGTATGGGGGGGTACATCTTTCTGCATCTGTGCCTCTCAGAGCCTCGTTGAATTATGTCAGTGTGAAGGGGATTGTAAATAATAAGCTCTTATGGAGCCACGGAGACCTGTGCCGGAATATGAAACTATGACTGCTGTTTAGGTGTCTATACTTAGCTTCATGTTTAAATGCAGTTCATAAAAGCCAGAAACCTCCATATCAGGTCTTTGTTAAATTGACTTCATAAACACATACCTGCAGAAATGACATCAGCAACACCCTTTGTCTCGTGTGGGTCTATCACACACACACACACAGACACACAAACACATGAAAGTATAGAGAGGCCACCGACACCCCTGGCTAATTAGTGACTGGCCTCATTAGTCACTTAGTCTCCATCTCTGGCCTCAGCAATTATCTCTCTCAGGACCACACTGAGGTTGAGCCTCCGTGTCTCTTTCTATCTCTCTCATACACACACACACACACACACACACACACACACCCCTCCCTCTCTCTCTCTCACCACTGAAGACAGGACCGTGTGTGCGAGGGCAGATTGTGTTAGGAAATCTACCTGACGGAAATCAACCTGACGTGACCCGGGTGCAAATCCAGTTCATGGCCGAGGTCATACGTTTTTATCCATGATACACAGCAAACAGCAATTAATAATCCAATATCCTAAACAGGGCATTCATATTTGCAGCATTGTTATTTTAGGCCTACATTTATTTATTACTGTAAGATTTCATGGAAAACACAATTTGGGTTATATGTCTTTTGTTAGATAAACATTCTTTTCTGTCAGTTAATTGCAATATAAGGGCGCCATGTCATACAAACTTGTATAAGAACAACATTTGTTATTGTTTACCCAGCTTCCTCTTTCAATGCGTGTGTTTTTTTAGGAGATTCTAGATTCCATCCATCTCCTCGCAGCACATTTCTGTATTTATTTGCGATGCCTCTTTTTGCAGCAGTACTGTCAAACTGATGAAAATGTTATACATAATTTGCTTGTGTTTCCTTCAGCTGCAGTGCGTTGAGCTCTCAGGGCCACTGTAAATAAGCCTGAGTTGATTCACACGGGCGACATGAACTTAATTCCCTCACACACACTCTTGGTCGTCTGCGGCCCGGAGGCAGCGTTGTGACTGTGTGGTGTGAGAAACAGAAGCGCCTCCATTAACACACTGTGATGACGCTCTGAAGACGAGGACCGGCTGCGGTGGGGTAAAAGCATCTAGCTCTATTAACCTGAGAGTGACCCCCCCCCCCCCCCCACCCCCTTCCTGACAAATCGCTAGTATGAGGCAATCTTCGTGCTACAGTTGGTTTCGGTGCAGCCTTGTAGCGAGTAGATATCACTGCTGCACATTCAGCGAGTATTTCAAATAACAATTGGGTCAATAAGATACGAAGTACCCCTGCAGGATGTCAGAGGAGTTATCTCTCTGAAAAAGGTGGAGATTCGAAGAAGTCAGAGGTTCAGAAACGCAGTGAAAACACAGAATAATCTCACTTACAGTCACTCACTGCAGGTTCGAACCACTTTCTTTTTCCCCTTTGATTCAGCAGACTGAACCATGTCCACACGGGTCAGCTCAGCTTCCTCAAACCGCCGGAGGTACTTTCTTCTCCAAGTGCGGCTGAATCGCTGCGCACACTTTTGGACTATTACCAAAATATTATTGCACATTATACAAATGATCATTAAAACTAATTGGCCAACATGAAACTCTTGGTATTTTTCCATTCCCTCTCCTGTGGGTCTTGAATCTTTGATTCTTCATTAGAGCTCACAGACCAAATTCTACCCCTTTCTGTCAGGGTGGGAGCAGAAGAAGAATATTTATAGTTTGTTGACTAAAGTAAAGGCTGAATTTGAATCTGGACTGTATTAAATAGGCCGCTGGATGGTCCAACTAGCAGGTATTTGACTGGCACATTATTTGGATTACCACTGTGTGCCTATCTGCCCCCCATCTAATTTTCTCCACCACTCTGAGGAGTAGATAATTACCTGCCTCTGCCCTGCCTGCTTCGTTTTACAACACGAGCAACTCACACAGGTCTGTTCAGGCCAGATCCGAGCCTGCAGGTAACTGCCAATACCACAGCCCTCGCCTGGCCTCACACACTAAAGCAGTAAACTGTGAGTAGTATTCGTCCTGATGCTTGACTGGTAACTGGTGAAGCTTCTGCAAAACACAGCCGCTTTTCAGACCTACTCCGGACATTTTCTGTACGTGAGAACGCAAATGTCCGAGTCAGGTGATACAGACTTTTTTAAAGAACTTTTCTTGCGAAACCCAAAAGGAGAAAGTCCAAAAAATGTCAGAATAGACAGACAATAACGTTCGAGAGCTTTTGGCGATAAAGGGCAAACGTCAATGTGCTGTGAACAAAAACGCTTGATTTCCTCAACTGAATTTATATGTGAGGTCCGTCCTCCTGAAAGCTTTAACCCAGCGCCACCAAACCGGAATGCTCTGGACATGTTCCTGTTGCTGTGAACGTACCTGACCTGCTGTGTTCTTCTTTTGTGAAACGTCTGAAAACAGCTCATCTCAAGACTTCTCAAGTTTTGCACTTTTCTTGTCGTGCAATTCGAGATATTTGTCTAATGTTATGGTGGTTTTTAATCATAGATGCAAATAGTTCGTCGTGCTTTCTCCCTGTCATGGAAACTGAAAACTGGGTGTTTGTGAACAGCAGGAAAGGAGAAGACGGATCAACCCTCCAGGTGTGAGTGAGTCAAATCAGGAAGTGAGGCAGACTGCTGGTTGGTAGCACGCAGAGTCAGGTGGAGCAATTTCCCTCGCTGCCGGTTCACTCCAGACTTTTATACCTATTTGTGTTTTCAGGTGTTTGTTGCTTTGACAGAGAGTCTTGATCAAAAAGTGCAGACTTTGATCTGACTTATAACTAGGAGATGAACAAGTGGGCGGAGCAACTACATAATATATCTACTCTGTAATGATTGATAAGGGCAAGGACCTTTTCACAAGAAACCCATGTAGGTAAACCAAGGGGCTGAATGCAGGATCACTGTTCATGGACTGTGTACTTTTATGAAGCTTTACATGGAGAGCACGATATTTGTGGCACTGGAGACCGCAGCAAGTCTTGAGTATCTCTGTGACGACTTTGTTCCTCAGCCAGGAGGCACTGTGGGGAAAACAAACCTGACGTGTCTCCTGCACTGCTCACACAAAAGGTCAGACTCCTCTCTCCTCCAACTTTCAATCCAAAAGAGCTTAAACAATTTCATATACTATCCCGGTGAATGAGAAACAACCTGAGGGAGGACAAGGAGCTGGATGATAACTGGAATAAAGAAACTTGCTTGTTATCAGGTGTTGTGTTTTTATTAATCTTTAGGATCATTACACAAATGTTTTTTGTAATTTTGTCCCTGAGGTGTTCAAGATTCAGAAAACCTATGTTTTTATAACAAAAATGTCCATATAACAATAAAATGTACAACTAGGACAGCACTCAGTACAACGAATACCACAAAGCCCAACAGTCTGCTTAAGCTGCACCAAATTCTACATACTAATCTAATCTAAAAAAAAAATTTAAAGAAGGGGGGGGAGGGAGAGTGAAAAAATGTCAGAAGAGAAATTAATGAACCTGCTCCTTTGTCCAGTTCTGCACCAAAGTGTAATGGGTTCTTTCTTGGCCCAAGTCCCATCCATTCACCAGGTTTCATAGCCTCTGTATTGTTGTACTAATAACTAGCCAACTAACCAGCCAACAGGGGTGAAAACATAACCTCCATGGTAGAGGTAATAAAAAGCAAATAATCAAAACTGAGGATACAGACAAGATGAAATTATTTAAAGTGTGTTTTGCCGGCCTGAGATTTCAGGAGTTCCACATGTGAGGGACCCAGACACACGGTTGGAGCCGGACAATTCAAGACTTTCAATACAAGAAGTCAAATCTGGAAATCAATTTGAAAACTCACAGGAAGCAAGTAAAGGGCAGCAAGTATCGAGGTAATTGTTTCCTCTTAGTATTTGATAACAGCCTGGCAGCAGTGTTCTGTATCAACCTCTCTCTTTGAATGTTTCACCTGCTGACACCAGATTGGAGTTTGAAAGAGATAGAACCAGTGATGACCTTCTCCTAGTCTGTTTACTAAAGTCATGACAACTTAAGTCACATGAACATCAGACGACAAATCAGATTCACTCAGAGGCTGCAGGTCCGTCTCAGAACATTATTGGACAAGGCAGCCAGACAAGAGGAGAAGTGATTAAAGCTGCTGGTGCTGGGGCCACGGGGGGGTAATTATAAATTACCTCTGATTTGGAGTCATTCAGCTGCAGGACGTTTTTGGACATCTGATGTTTGATTTCAGTCAGTGGGCGGATATCTGACCCGAGCACGATGGGATACAAGGGGCTGGACCGGGTTTCAAACTAAATATGAGGAATGATGTTCAGGTTGAGGTCAGGTTGGTCGAACTAATGAACAAGGTTATGGAGCCTTTTCGGCTTTGGGCGTAAACGAGGGTGTCATAGAACAGTTGTAAAATGTAAATCCAGTGGGGCTCTGACAACAAGCAGACAAGGAGTTTGGCCATGTGGACAGAGGGCGCCAAGGCAAAGCTCACAAGGAGATACTTTGCATTCTGCTGCAAAGATATAAGACATTTTCTTTCTTTTGCAGGGGAGCGTTTTGTCCAGTTAGCTCCAGAGCTCATTAGTAGCTGAACACGGACTGGTGTCAGCACAGGACAAACTGTCCGACCTCACATCTGTGGCTCGATGGTGCCAGGAGCCGACCACAGTGACACACAGGCAGTTGACTCAGCAGCTAAATTAAATTTTTAGTGAAATGAATCAGAGCCGGGTGATGGGACCAACAGCTCATATCCCCAATATCCAGATAATGATAGATGACTTTAAATGATCAGTGTTGGTTTTTCTCCTCACTGCTTCGGCCATTCATTCTCACCCGTGTCTCCTCCCGAGACCGAGACCGACTGAGACTGATTGACTGGAATCATGTTGCTTGATGAGGTTCCACTGCTATTAGCCTTGACTTTGTATATTTGAAACTGTATACCTACTGGCACAGCACTAATACAAAGTGTGAGGATCTAGCTGTGCAATGTTTTCTTGTGGAATGGGATTTATAAAGCGTAAGATCGTTATCATATCACTAGCGAGCACCACAAAGGTCTTATCATGGTTTAGCAATGTATTTATCCAGGCTCGCAGGAGCCAGCATGAAGGTCACATCCTTTACGTAGAAAATATTATAATTATTATAATTTGTCTTAGCAACTGAGAAACTCTGGTTAAAAAACAATTAATATATGTAAATCAAACCACTCAGATATAAATATTTCTTACTTCTGAGGTTTGCAGGAGAATCTTCTATTTGCTACAAAACAATTCTCTAAAAGTCCTTTCTTCGACTGTTTGTTTCTCAATGTCCGGCCAGCTCTGAGGTTCACAGGAAAACAAACTCTCTGCGTTCAAACGTCTCGATCCGTCCGTCCTCTTCTGAGGGCGAGTCCACGAGCCTGCATGAAACCCCAAGATATCTGTCAGGGGTGGTGATTTATCACAGAACCACAGCCAGTCTGCAAGCAAATAGCAAAATTTAGGCTTCAGCAGAGTGTGTGTGTGTGTGTGTGAGAGAGAGGGAGAGAGAGAAACATGCATACCTAAGCATGCGCTTCAGCTCTTGAGGGAAATATATTGCATACTCAAACCGCAGTTCACTCTTTATTATTGTGACCACTGTTTTAAAGGACAGCAGGAAGACCAGGCCCCTCAATTTATTAGTTCTGGTGACAGACTGTGTAGTGAAGAGAAACAACAGCGTGACTGGAGCCGCAACCTTGGATCCCATTCTCCTCGGCGACCTGAAGCCTGCTGGGTTTTGTTTATTTTACCAGTCTCGTCCTGATTTACGCCTGAAAACACTGCATTTAACTGGCCGGTGGGAGAGAGAATCAGCTTTTACTGTGGGTGGGAAACCATCGGACTGGACGGAACAGGTGCAATAAAGTGAGCCAGCAACACGTCATTATAGTATATGGCCGAAATTAAAACACAGAACAAAACATCAGCAAGTGGAGTGAGAGCAAAGCCACAGCGGGACTAATATATTTGTGCGGAGCAATGGCTGCTGCTGGAAATTGGTTGCTTCTGGGCATGTTGACTAGAGAAATCCATCATCGTGATGGGCTGGATATTGCAGCGTGCACTTTTGGCGTTCAAGTATGACACAAATATATCATCGAGTGAAAATCGGGTGTTTGCTCCGCTGCCCCCCCCCCCCCCCACGATGGGACAACTTGCTCTGTCATGATTGTTATTAGTGGTCTGATAAAAGAGCGTTGGCCCAGACTCTGCCTCGACAGATGTGATGACTGGCTCGTGACAGTCCATGGACCACATCAGAGCTTTTTAGCACCAGTATAACTTCCTAAACTGGATTAGCGTGTTCTTTTCCTAATATGACGACCTGGTAAAAAGGCCTTTTCGCAGCTTCAAACTGAGCAGACGGGTGATTAGCCAGAATAATTGAAAGCACCTCTGTGGGCGTGCAGGGTCTTTAATAACTTATTAAGTCATCTGGGCAAATGAATACGTCTGGTCATTGAACTAATAAAGTTCACGTGGCACTGCAAGGCTTCCACAGGTCTGAGTGAACCGCTCTGCACAGCATGGCCCCGTTGAAGTTTTAATACGGCTGCCTAAATTACACATGGCGAGTTCATTGTATGTTTCTGGGGGGGTGGGTCTGACCAGAAGAACACATCCGAATTTTTGTATTGCGCTTTTTATTGCTATATTCCAACTTGGCAGGTGTTGTAATTTTGTAATATTTACAATATTAAGAACATGGGCAGTTTCCTGGAGGACAAAGTGATGACATGTGGCTGCAGAGCTAAGATGACTTGTCTACAATTACGCAAGGCTACCTAAGCATTAACTTTTTATGATTCCACCGGGGCCACGACTTTTTTTAAATCTTTTTATTTCACACCGTAGGCGGCTTTCATGGAAGACATTTCACATTTCACAGTAGGAAAGGTACAGAAATAATTAAAAGAACTATGTGTCATTTCCATGTGGCTGCTTTCGGTTGCTGGGCCCTGGTCTTGCCCGCTTCCTAATGATCATCATTAGGATCAGTGATTTTCCTCTGCACTATGTCAATGAGGACTATAAAAGCCACTATGGCAGGAAAGGGAATGATAGATAAAGAAGGTAACCAGGTGGGTATTGTTCCAGTTATTGCTCATAAAATGTGATAAAAATCCTTCTATATTCTATCCAGAGAGTAAAACTTTTGGAAGTTTCAAAGCATTAAGGAGAATTTCTTTAAAACATTTGTTTATTTAACGATTCTTTTTAAAAAACAGTCATCAAAACAGATGCTTGAAGTCCAAAAGTAACGAGAAACTAAATTAATTAGGGGGAAGTTTTATTTTATGTTCTTTGGTGAACAAGGTTTCTGCTGATGTAAATAAAACATTTTCCTCCGATTCTTTTTTTCAAATTCAAATCAAATTCAAGTCAAATTCAAACTAAAATGGTGTGATTCTCTGTTTAGTTGACTTGCATCACGTGAAAGACAGAATCAACAATGATCATGATCACAGCAGGAGGGAGGAGCAGAGCGTCTGCTGGTGTTCCGACCTGTTGGAGAAGCATCGTCCCACTTTTACTCCATCAGCCACATGACATCATTACTGAAGAGGGTCACACTCAGAGGTCGATGAATCTCTCTCTAGTATCGGAGCATTGATGAAGAGATCAGTTGGCACACCAGTTCCTTAGCAACAGCCGTGGCAGTGTACTGTCGCACCACTAAATGTCATGTTGACGCTCTGGATCAAACTTCAGTGTGATGGTTCCGTGTGTGTGTTGTTCGGTCCATTGATATCATGCATTCTGTGATATAACACTTCTCTTCAGTGCACCTGAATTAGGAGGAGTGGCAGTTAATGGTGTGTCTGTATCTGACGTCTCAAATAGTTTGGGTTTAGATTATGTCAAAGCTTTCCCCTTCAATTCATCAAGATCTATTAATTATTCCCTGGGGAATTGGTAAAAATAAAATAAAATAAAATCCCTATCTGCGATTGTCTGAAGAGGCGAATCTGGTCTAATGTTGGCCCAATTGTCCTCTGCAGCAGCCTTTAGCTTATTGGCGCATTTTAGCATCTTTTAGCACTGTTTTGGTTTTATAGCACAACTGAAGTGTTTTGGTTCATTCTTATCAATCTTTCAAAGGATGCACTTCCCCGCAGAGCAGCAGAAAGGACAGTTGGTCACTAGCTTGATAGGATGTGTACAAGTATGTATCGCAGATTCTATCATCAAAGTTTGTTATATGTGGTTATAGGTGGTCCTGCTCTGTTTCATCTGTATCAGTCAGCTTTTAGAAGACGTGCAGAAGACAGAGATGTCTCCTTTTCCATAAACGTTGAGTGTAAATTGGCTTTAATTTAGAACACATCTTTGTTTTTTTCCCCAGTGGTGTGATGCTCCCTTTTTTTAATCTACTCTTTTAATGCGTGTGTATAGTTCTGGATATCAAGTGTATTTTGGACCCAATCCCTCAAATGAACAAATACAAAATGTGTATCTTGCAATGATGCATTATTTGTCTTGAAGACTGTCCCACTGCAATATAACAGCCTTTTCTGTAACTAGTGTAATTGCTGCTTATAGATTTTTCAATGAAGCAGTAATTACCGCGCGAAATCCCAACCGTCCCATTACATGCACACGGACTGTCACATTACGGGAGGATGATTAATAACACAAACAACCGCTCATTTTAAAATACATCCTTAATGTATTATTTACATCACCTCCTTTCCACAGGAGTCAAATCTTAAAAAAGTTCTAACTCACCCTGGTTCACCTCCCACTGCCCCCAAATCACAGCCATATATTCAGAGTCAGGAACCAGCCCTTATCTGCCCATCACCTCCTCCTCAGAGGCAAATTGTTTTCTCACGACTCTTTCTGTGTCCGCTCCTTCTCCAGATTCTACCCAATTTGCAGTCAGTCCTCCCCTCTGTGTGCGTGGCCTCCCCGCGTTTCCGTCTCCGCCTTTCTTCCTTCCTTTCCCCCGCGAGGTGCGAGCGAGTGCAGCTGGACATTAATCTGCCACAGATGAGCCCCGCTCACCAGGAGGCTCAGGCCTGCTTATCGGGCGTTGGGTGAGATTAGGGACGTTCACCAGTGGCGCGGTGGAGCTCCAGCGACAGCACGAGGAAAAGACTAAATAGAAACTGTCTCGTTACCGCTCGGGATGTCTCGATAAACAATAACTGAAGTGGTGATTGTTTGTGTTCACAGAACAACAATACCTTTGATCAAATCTTTAGAAAAATGGTGACTCCTCTCGCTGTCGTCTCCCTCAGAACTCCATTTTGATCTATTTTGTCGACTTCTTGCCACTTTGTGCAGAAGTATCACAGCGAGATCAAACCAAATCGAAGGTGACGGTTCACACCTCCATTTTTTTTTCATCTCCGCAGCTCTACCGACAAACGCCTGAGGTGAATGTGTTTTTAAATTAATTTCCTTCACGTGCACTCTTAGGTCTCGCCCTCCGAAGGCAGGACCTATCGATCGAGCTCCACGGCAACACACACTCGTTCTCTCGTCATCCCAAATAAAGACAAATTTGAAGTGTACACAGTTTAACCCTCCATCCGTCTCCTCTTCCATCTTCCATCCATCCTGCGTTGTACATTCATCCGTTTCGTTTTTTTCTGATGAACAGTCTCATCTAAGCACTTAACCTCTGATTTGCATAAGTCATTATGGCTGTCACGAGTGAGTCGGCTATAAATTCTACTAAGTGTTCATCCATCCTTGTAAGTTTGAAAATGCCCAACCAATTTTTATATAATTTTTTTTCTGACTAATGAACACAGTTAGAGCATCCGTCACTAAAACATCATTAATACGTTCCATGAGCCAGGCAAACAGATTCATTCAATTCACTACCTGACTGCTATTTCTTAAACAGGTCGCATGTCCTGTCGGTAATTACACATTTCAAAAGTTATTCTGACGTCTTTTCTCCGTGCTCTCTTCCCGGTCGGCTGAGATCTAAAATAGAAGTATTTCTTTTTAAACCCTCGGGGGGGGGAAGCAATGCTTTCTTATTGAATTCTTCCTCCTCCTGCCAGCCTCAATTACAGCCAATGTTTGTTCTGCCAAATCGGAGGCAGGGGTATCTCTCCTGCTCCATCAATAAACAGAGACCAGAACAACACCGGTACCTCACAGTGAAAACAGGAAACTCAATAGAAGCGCTGCAGCCTTTTTAGAAAAAACATAGATTTTCCTCCAGCGCTCCTGACAGATGCTGGAGTTAAAGTGTTTGCACACAGCTGGGACTCGGGAGAGCAGGCGGGCTGCGGCTATGTGTGTGAGTGTGTGTGTGCTTGTGTGTGCATGTGTGTGTTGTCATCGTTGCCACATCAAAGCGCTGACTTGACACTCCTGGGTCACTGGCTGCAGCCGGAGAAACGGCAGAGACAGAGTGGAAGTGTCCATCTTAATGATAAAACAACAGGTGAGGCGGAGCAGGGAGAACCTGGAGAACCTGCTGACTGCACTAATGCAAGAAGACGCCTCCCTCAGAGCCAGACAGGTTTCAAACTGAATCAACTCTTCAGTCTGCTCACAGACTTCTGAATCTGTAACAGGGCCTGAGACAGACACGGATACATTCTTTTCTTTTAAAACTTGAAGGAATAAACAGATTCTACGTGTTCTACATCTAATAATTTCCATTTCTAGTTTGACCAATCGCGTTAGAGCGGGTTTTGGTTGCCCGCAGCAGAGGTTCCCATACCTTTCAGCCCCCCCCACCCCCAAAATAACTGCCAAATTCATGAGACCCCCACTATCTAGAATATTGAACCTGTATTTGTAAGCTGACATGTTGCAAATGATGCCGTCGCTAATGTGTCATGGTCGTGTCTGGAGGCAAAAATCTAAAGGCATGGTTTTATTTTGAATTGAACTTGTGTTTCTTAGCTTTTGGAAGAATTGCAGCTGGAATATGATATAAAGAATTGTGTTAAAATTGTATTTGACTTCTGGAAATAATCTTACGACCCTTCTTCTGTGTCTCCTGACCCCTGGTTTGGGAACCACTGGGATATACAGAAAGTGGAGGAACACATTGACTGAAATCCATCATCTCTCTGCTTTTTAATTATCCGCATTCATACACACGGCTCTCCGTACAGAGACGAGAAGTATCACCAGGAGCCCCAAAATATTGGTTATTACCCCTAGAGGCAAATTTATCATTAGACCATATGCAACTGGTTCAGATATTGTCCTGAAATATTCCTTCAAGTTCAAATATTTTGCAGTAGAACTGGGAAATAACAGCTGAGGTGGGCATATCGAAACATGCATCACCTTTCCTGTCCCTGCCTCAGCAACATACCCAGATATGCAGATCTATACAGGAATGTGTTTTCATGAGGGACAAAACCTTCTACTCTCTGTTTACTCCTCACGTTGGTTGACCTGCAGTCGGATCCCCCGACCAAAGCCAAAGGAACAGGACATATTTTCATTTCCCCAATTAGGGAGAGTGGGAGGTTTCTTTCCTCATTATCATCACTGCGTTCACATTCTTTACATAAGGAGCCAATTCTTACACAGGTCCTTCCAGGCTCATTCACACAAAGTGCGTCTCCCCACTTGGCTCAGTCCGCCACTCCCTTAATAACAGTAATTATCCTCAGCACACATCTTTCTGCTTCATTTAAGTCGATCTTAACAAGGGGTATTTATCATGGAGGTGCAGCCAGTAGACGTTGGGCTGACCTCCACCGCTCTGATTTATTCGCGACCGTCTCTTCAGCTCTGTCTTTCGCTCTCGCTCCGGGACAAAAATCGCGGCCGTGCACCTTTTTTAATTATGAGGACGTAATTTAAAACTCCATCAGTCAATGGCTGCTGGACGGGGGGGGGGGGCACCCGCAGCCAGCAGGCTCTCAGTCATGCGTTTTGGGTCAGGGCACGGGCATGTTAATAGGATGGGTAAATAATAGCTGTTCAGTTTAAATGAACTTCATGGTTCTGAAACTATATTCACTAATAGTGATCACACTCGTGTCGCTCTCAGCGTTGGAGGAAGTACTCAAACAATACATAGGTAAAAGTACAATTAGAACAAATATACTGAAGTAAAACTACCCCATGATTTCCTCTACTTGCGTAAAGTAAGTGAGTAATTGATTTTAGATGTACTTAAAGTATTAAAAGTTAAAGTTCTTGCCTTGTGAAGCCCACTCCCCCGCCAAAGCTAGTGATTAATGCTGTCCCAGTGTACGGTCCAATCGTCTGACTCGATCTGACTGATTACTCTGTACTTTTTATTCTTCTGGGTGTGGACCGGTGTTTTTTGTCGAAGTCGTCAAATTTTGCTTGATCATATGTGCTATCCAAACAAAAAGAGGCGTTGATAACGGGTGCACAGGTTAATTGAAAGACGTGGGGACTTTTGGTTTAGCAGACTACATTCGAGGCTGCTATATTGTAAATTGATCACTAGCTTTAAGAAGCCTTTTTTCTTTTTCTATCTTGCTCTGAAATTACATCCAGCAATAAACTACATTTCTACTACTTCTAGATCGGGTCAAACTCACAGTGCTCCCCCGGCCTTACACAACATTCTACTCCATCAATATGTCTCAGCAGTGGCCTCTTCTGAATCCAGTTTAGAATTCTTCCTCACCAGTGATGCTGCTGCTGCTGCAGACGTGCTCTGCTCCGGGTTGAAGGAGGCGGGGTCTTCAGTTACCTGCCCACTGAGTTAGGATCAGTGATCCCCCTCTAGTTATTGATTAAAACATGAAAAACATTGTGAAAATGGAACGATGCTGTGTACAAATTTGAGTAGAAGTGAAAGGTCCCTGTAAATAAATCTACTTCAGGAACCTACAGATACACAACAAATTTACTTTGTTACCTCCCAGCACCGGTTACTCTGATAAAATGTAAATTTTTGGTGCAACATATATAGAATTTTTTCTCATTTCAGCAAAGACATTATAGTGTTGCATTGAATAGAAGCTACAGATTGTACATGTGCGTACATGTGGGATGAGACTGGTGCCCCTGTTAAGCACACAGTGCATCATTATTATGATTCGGTTGTCCTCCGCTCCTCTGACTTGGTGAAGCAGCGGGAGGCAGAGAGATGAGGGTGAGGAGGTGCAGCCGGCTGCGCTTGGACAAACACGAGGATGCCTCCACCTCTGACCACACTGTATTACACCAATTATTCACTATCAGGGATTGTTTTCTGCTACAGTGATTGTTTGTTTACTTGGCTCAACAAAAACAAAATATTTGTAGCCCATAGCGTGTCATCTATGGCGCGGGCAGCCGAGAGTGTAAACATGTTTTTCTCCCCCCCCCCTCCCTACACAAGGATAAATAAAACGACTGCTGTTAGAAGATTTAATTCTGGGAAGCCTCTCTCTGGGGCCCCGCGCTGCTCCACGCAGCCCATCGCGAAAAGCCTTCAATTAGCAAAGAGTGCTTTCATCTTCTGACCAAAGTCACCCTGAACAATCAAATTAGCTCCGAATTAAAAAAAACAACAATCCCCCCCCCAATCAATCAGCGTTCATTAGCTCCCAAACAATTTCCTCTGCCTCTCGATCATGCAGGAAAAACTTCCTCCCGCACACACGCAAATACATGTGTGGTGAGGTCAAACGCAACCTGTGTGAGCACAAGAAGAAGTGAAGACAGCAGCGGTTCACACTGAGATGACTTTTAATTCCTCAGCACACTGGGACCAGTTGGGTTTGTTTTCACCACAGTCTGGGAGATTTGGGTCGGTTTGGCAGGAGAGGGTTCGTTAGAGCAGCTCATCGTCATTCAGAGGCACAACGTGTGTACTCAGCACTTCCATGGTGTTATGAGGAATTAATGACAAAGTCAACTCCGTGGACTCTATTTAGGAAACTGACAGATTGTTTTTGTTAGGGGGGGATCCCATACTAATTATCATTATTTCCAAAATAGGATAAAAAGTCCATTATCCACAGTGTTCAGGATGAAAATATGATGATCCTGTATAATACTGGAGGAAAACAATCAAGCCAATTTACTGTCATCTTGGGGTTTTTCATTTAAAATAAAAAATTGACTTTGGAGGTAAACTTTATTGCAGTGAGGTGGTTTGGCATATTCCCAAAAATAAAATATTGCATAAAAATATTAAAAAATAATTTGTCCTTGAATGACAATAAGATATCTGGTATGTTTGTGCGTGTGTGTGTGCGTGCGTGTCTGTGTGTGCATGTCTATCTATGGTTATGAGGGCCAATTTTGGTTTAATACCATCAAAAGTCTATGGACTGTTTGAGCGTTAAGACTTGGTTTTAGGGTTAGGTATTTAGTTGTGATGGGTAAAGGGAATAAATAATGTCAACGAGTGTCCTCACAACTATTGAGAGACGTGCAAGTGTGAGTGTGTGTGTGTGTGTGTGTGTGCAGTTTAAGAACTTGAGATGATTGTGTCGTTTCAATCCAGGCTGGAGCCACATCCCGCTCTCCGTCTCATCAGACTCAGTCCATCGCAGCCGACGGTAGTAAACACCAGGAGGAGCGGAGGAGGCTTTTCTCCACTGAAACACACATGTTCACACTGCAGGACCAATCTCCGACACTATTGCCCCCACCAAGGTCATTTCTGTTCAAACAGCAAAGCCCGAGATGATGTAGTGAACCGTTACCCCCGGGCTAGCATTGTACATTCCATCTTGGTAGCGCTGGGTGGTGTAAACTACCTCCAGGCTTCAGCATCCGCGATTTAATGGTTCTAGAGGTTACAGCTGAGCATGCTGATTCTTTTTTTTTTGAGGTTGGAAAAAAGAAAAGAAAAGCTCAGCATGCTGCAATGAGCCGTTATCTGGTCGTCCCCCGTCAGCCCCAGATGTCCTGCAGGTAGCGTTTCTCCTCTCTCAGCCCCGCCAGTGTCTTCATGGCCTCCAGTTGGTCCACCTGGAGCTCGGCTCGGACCATCTCCACCAGGGTGTCGTTCACATCCTTAGCCATGTTCTTTGCATCCCTGGAGGAGGTAGAAACAGTTTGAATATATCGGGAGGGAATGAGGGGACACACAATTAATACGCACGTCTGTGGCTTAAGCTGTTTGTAGAACCAGCGAGTGCAGGAGTGCATCCTGGGAGGAAATTGCTGAAATCTCTATCTGGCTGTTGCAGCACTTTAGGGGAGATTCATCATCCAGCGGTGATATATATTTTTTTGACTCACTCAGTTGAGAGGTTTCAAAAGTCATTTCACTCAGAGTGAGGCACTGACGAGAGAGGGGAAACAAAAGATGTGATATCGAGATACATAAATGTTGACAAGACTTGACTCGGTACACACCTCGCTGTGTTTGCACGGGCAGATAGATCGAGTCGTGTTGTGAAGAGGGGATGGGTGGGGGGGGTGCATATACGCTATGAATGCTACAAGCTTCTACAAAGCGCTGCATCAGTGCGAGGGCAGCAAAGTGATGTGAGCGGAACGTTGCGACTGATTATACCTCGAATAGTGAGCGAGGGTTACACGAGTGCGATTCTCTTCCCCCTCGATAACTCGCCCTCAAGCAAAGCACTTCGGCAGCTAGTGTTGTTTTTTTTCCTCCATGAATTCAGAACCTCGCTCTGAAACAGAGACGCTCGCTGCTCGACAGGTAGTTAATCAGCTCGGCTGTGTCACTTCCAGCTCCACGGCACAGGAGACTACGCTCAATCGGGTTTTAAATACACAAACAATAGTTGTTAATAGGACGCGCTCAATGTCGTTCTCAGGATTTTCGACGGGAATTGTTGATGGTGAGAAGAAAATACAGAAACTCATCACCCAGCTCCTTTGAGAAATTAGAGCTATTTCCTTGCAAATTGTGAGGTGTAATTTGTTTTGAACACAGCCGCGTTAAAACAAGATTTGTACCTTTTGTAATAGAGATCACTGCGTTTCAAGAATCTCCCACGGTAAATAAAATGTTTCAATTACACTGTTGAATATTCAAGTGTGGTTTTTTTTTCTGAGTAATTTGATATATTGAATATATTTGCCATAACAACAGATTGAAACATCACGATTCACTGAGAAACTGAGCCACAACATGACAGGACCATCCCAGGTGGACATCAGTGCACCGCTGCTGTAAACAGTCGGACCGTTGAGTCGGTCTCACCCGCAGACGTAGAGGGAACCGTTCCGTTTGAGCAGGATATCGGTGACGTCACGGCTGTTGAGCAGCAGGTTGTGCTGGACGTATCTGGGTCGAGCTACCGAGGTGGCGACCTCCTTCTGCTCCTCCTGCTCCGGGTCGTCTCTGGAGAAACACACCTTGAGGTGGTTTAGGACACCGCTGGTCACGAAGCCCTCCAGCTCCTCTCTGGAGGAACAGGAGACAGTGGGCAAAGTCAACATCCACACACTGTTAATCACTTTTCCTGCTATGTTGTTGTGATTGGTGAAAGTGAGTCTATCGTGTCTCCGTGAATGGGAGTCCAACTTTGTGGAGAAAGCAGCAAATACATGTAAATGTTTTTTATAACAAAGAAATCAAATTTGAAACAATTGGCTCAACACTGCCAAGAATTCAACTCAATTCTTCACTGTTAACCCTTTGCATCCAGCACTCCCCGAAGATATTTAGCAACAGCTTCAACCAGCATATAACCCAGAACATCTCAGATGGACAAAGAAATTCTGTCAAGCTCGATAAAACACAACTCTCACGGGCAAGGGGTTTTAGTCGGACAACCAATTTGTCTTGCTTAACGAGAAAAGTGCAATTTTTTTTTTTTTAAAAGAGGATTTCATAAGCAAGGTCAAGTCACCGTTATAAGCATCTTTTTACAATAATTCCTTCCAGCCTTACAGATCGGTGTAACCTTGCTCCCCATCGCTGGTTCTGCTTGCCAACTACTCCTTCGTCTGCCTCAGAGTTTTTACAGGGCCTGGGGTGCTATTGCAAGAGGAGGAGGAGGAGGAGGAGGAGGAGGAGGAGGAAGGCAGTGAGGGAGTCAAGCTTACTGTGGCTCAGAGCATCATGTTTAAAGTTAAGCAGTCGGAAGGAGTAAAAACACACACACACACACACACACACACACACACACACACACACACACACACACACACACACACACACACACACACACACACACACACACACACACACACACACACACACACACACACAAGTTGCAGCATCAAGACCATGGGTGAAGGTCTTCGCCTCAGGGGTCTGTGTTCGGCAGTAACCCCTAGACTAAAAAGGGCACTTTTCAATAACACACAGACACCGCTGTGTGAATACTAAAGTGAGAGAAAAGTATTGTTCTCTTTTTTTTTCCCATGTGCCAAATGTGTGCAGGATTATTGCTTCTTCAGCTACGCTCACCAGTTAACCTTTGATTGAAGACGGAGCTATTAAAAGAATCTTGTTCTTTCGACCGAGATGCGTGATTGTGAAATGTGTTTGAACACCGGAGCAACAACGTGAACAAACAGAGCGGAGGATATTGGAATCCTGCTGCTTGACGTCTGAATGAGAATCGTACATAACCATGTGAGGGGAGCAGGAACCGCTGGACGACAAAGGACAGTGACTTTTATTTTTTTAGAAAAAACACAATAACAGTCGAGAATTTCTGAGAGGCACAACCTGAAACTCCTCAGAGTGCCACACACACACACTCATAACAGCCTGTGGCAATATCCCGGACCCTGACGTGAACCCAGCAGGCGTCCCAGTCACATTTCCCCCTGCAGCATGAAATCACATGCCATAAAGAGGCTGGGAAATCGGAGGGAGGGGAGAAGGATAAGTGCAGCGCCGGGGAGAAGGGGAGGACAAGTTTGATGTGACAAGCAGCCAGATTGGCATCAACCTCTCACAGGGATGTTTGAGTGCTGTTGGGTGATTGAGGCAGATCGCAAAGCTTTGTTTGTTTGACATTTTGTAATATTAAGCATAAAAAGCCATTTATGGAAGTTCAAGTTTCGAACTTTTCTGTAAAAAAATCTGGGACACTGAGAGGTGCTACCGACTATGCTAAGCAGGTTCCTAAATTCCGAGGCGATCAAGCTGCACTTACTTACTTCTAAAGGGAATCCAGCAGAGATGAATGCAGGCAGGTATGTTGTTCTCATTCTGCTAACCTATTTAAATTAAGTACAACTCTTCATGGGTGGCTCACAAAAAAACAGACTAATTGCTTTGGTCAACGCCGTGGGGGGGGGGGGATCATCAGAGACGCCCGCCCTGTGAACAAACACTACCTGCTACCTGGCTGTGAGCTGCTGTTTAACGAAGGGATAGAGGACACACAGGGGAACAAACAACATCCTCTCTGATCTATTCGCGTGTGATTAAGGATGCTAATCCATTCATGCTATTTAATCCTACAAAAAGAAGTCGATCGGTGGCCCTGCATTAAGTACATGCGCGCTACTGATACTAGGAAAAAAGCCGATCAATTAAGGAAACAGGGGTTGGGGGGGGGGAAAGCAGAGGAGCGATCTACTCACAGGGTGATGTCACTACACTGTGCCTCAAAACAAGATCAATAGAAGAAAGTTAGTATAATATTCAGTTAAATTTAGTTGGCTACAATTTCCATCCAATAATTTGAGCCAGGTATCATCAACAAATACTTATTATGATGAAAATGATCTCACTTGCCAATATTGACTTTTTTGTTTCCACATCTCTCCTGGATTTTGAGTCACTATAGAGAACACCACTCACGATCTAGAATATAGCTTTGTGTCAGACTGTGGTCTATTCAGCAGAAGAGGCATAAAAGACAAGTGTTAAACCTTATTTAACTGCGTTCACTCATGTATTCAGATTCATTTGAACAAAGTGCGCGCTAAAGCCTGTCCCAGAATTCAGCCCAATGAGAGCTGTGAGAGTCAATCAAAACAATCAAGTGGTAAAAACAAAACAATTATCTGAAGGCTTCTGAAATGTTCCACAGACATGAGTGGAACTTCAGAGCTCTGTGATAATTCTCTGTGGGTTTTTACAATTTCTCCCCTAAGGATGAACTAAATATTTACTTATATGCAACTTTTAATTTCGCAATATCCACAAATGCCACCTTAAAATCACATAATTGCTAAAAAGGTTGCCTGAAAGGAAAAGAAGAAATGAAAAGCGGAGGAATATTAAAGATTTTCTGAGAGACTCATTACAATCATTAGCTCCTGAGCTGAGGAAACCAGGATGTTTTATCAGCTTTGAATAGGATTCATAACAGAAAAGCCTTCAAATACCCAGCTTTAATAAACAGTCACATAACCTCTGTGCAATATCCTGCTTTCACAGTTAAAGGCCAATGCAACAAGATGCTGGTATCCTTGTTGCTTTACACCCGTAGGAAGAAAAACATTTGCCTTTGTCGGTTTTCTGTCCAAACACCTTATGACACATCCTTGAGCTGAGAAGGCAGCACAGTGTTCGTGAAACTCAAAACATGTCATCCAAGACAAGACACCCACATGATACATACGGATGATCAAATGTATATTATACAGGTGATATATTTCAATACGCCGTGGCAAGGTGAAAAGGGACGTGGGCGGCAAGAGCAGTACGAGAGGTCAGGTAGAGTCTATGGAGGAGGTGTGAATGTAAATGAGGGTCTGACCACCTGACGGAGAAGAGACACACACATCTCACCTGAACAGGTAGTCTCCGTCTCTGTGGCGACAGCCGAAGAACAGCCAGGTCTCACCAAACGCAGCCTCGGGGTTCGCCTGCCTCTCCCGCTCTCTGAAAGTCAAACAACGGAGGGTTAGCGGTCAATCAATACTAGCAGACGACCAGACCAGATGGGGGGGGAAGAGGAAGTCCTTTCCCGTGGCAGAGGTTAAAGAAGAGTAGTGACACCGTTAAGCTCTTTCTCCAATGACAGTCCGCCGAGTGCCACGATTGCCTAATGCACGGAAACGACGATGACAATTATATGTATTATTACATTTCCCCCGAACAGGACAGATCTAATCACTTTAGACAGGAAAAACTAAAGTAGGCCTCGCGCTTCATGTGTGTTGCTCGTGCGTTTATGTGTGTTAAAAAAAAAACTGCTCATGCAAAGGTGATTTCTCTTGTGGCTCGGGCGTCTGGCAAAGCTCCCAGAATCCTTTGCAGGCAATAGGCAACGCAGTGGCACAAAGCTGCTCTGAGAGGATGGCGGTCCTCTATCTGTGCTGCACACCTGCTGAAAAGGTGACAGGCCTCTACCCAGATAACGACAGTTGACCCCCCCCAACCTTTCATGATGCCATCAGTCAGCTGACTCTCTGAAGCGCCCGGTATTATCTGTGAGCCCTGTCTGGAGGGGGTTGACCGACCACGACGAGGGGCTCAGGGACGCCACAGAGAGGCATGAGACCCGGCCCTTTGTGCTGCACTGCTGCACTCTGAGGATAAGGTGCTGCTTCCCTCCTATAGATCCAATCCTTTGCTATTCATGAACTGATGGAATCATGCCCCGTGTTTTCCAGTACAAAAAAACATTCAAATGGCGGCACAATAACTGTGTGTAGGAGATTGAAATTTGGGCGATTTCCACACAAATTTGGTGCTGAAATTATAATTTGACCAATCAATTATTTCGAGAGGAGAAGAGAAAAGTTTTCACCAACAATTTTTTGACAATACACATTTCCAAAGTGTGTAGGCTTTGATTCATAACTTGTGTCCAATGTGTTTTTTTGCCACCAAAAGTACTTTCTGAAACCTAAAAAAATCTGTTCTGTTCAATAGCTCAGTGGTTTGAAGACGTCTCCTGCGTTACTCAAAGTAATATAATAATAACAGTCATACACTTTATTTATTTAGCACTTCTCTTAACAACAAAGAAAATAACACCAGACAATAAAAATAAAACAACAGAACCTGAGAAAATAGAACAAAAAAATTGATAAAATCATATCAATAGGATGAGTGAGTGTAAATAAGTAATAAAGACCAAATGTCAATCATTTGTTAAAGCTTTCACAAAAATAAAGGTTTTAAGAAGGGATCTGTCTGTTTGTATCAGAGTGGATGCGTCTCAAATCCATCCGAGGTGAGAGAAAACAAACCGAGCCTGACCTGAAGGCGAAAGCTTTTTATGTGGGAATCTGAAATGAGCCCAATGCTGTCAATGTAAAAGCTGCACCGGGTTTGTGACTTGCATTGTTATTGCTTGACTGACTTGAACCCGAATATGATTTCATAATTTTGGTCCAAACCCGGCTGACCGGTCCTTACAGGTCCCAAGAGGTACCAACGTACCAGTGCTCAGGTCCGTTATCCTCACTCAGTATATATACTGGGTTCCAAACAAAGAACAAAACTCAACTCCAGTTTAAGTTGAGCACAGAGAAACTTTTCTTCAGCAGTTGAAAGGTCAAACATTCAAATGAAGTAACAATAGTCAAAAGCATATTTTGGAGAAGAGAGGCACTTGACATCGTCAGTGGTTCTCAAACTCGGGGGTGGGTCCCTTCAGAGGACATTAGTGCCTTCCAGCAGGGACAAAAATCCTGAGCTGGCACTTCAAGTTTCATATGGGAACAATAAAAGTGTTCATACTGTTCGAGACTATTAAAATTCTAGTTTTTTTTAAAGCATGATAAAGCCACCGAGGACAAGGTGGCAAGAAGTTTGACTTCTCAGTCAAAAGAAAATTCTCAATTGTCAGAATCCATTAGTCTTTTATGCTAATTTCCACCGAATTTCTAATGGTTCATTTAAAATTCAAATGTAGGAGGTTAAAAGGGGATGTGGAGGGACACGTCTTTTATCCCAAACATGCCCTGCTTTTTAGTCTCTTTCTTTTATGTCACTGAAAAGTTTAATTTATTTGCATTGAAAGAAATGTGAGGACGTCATGGATTTGTTTTTTTCTCTGTTTCCTGACATTTCCTAGAATGAAGAAGTATATTTACTGTGTTTCAAATTCGTGAACAGATCAGTCAATCGTTTCGTTGCGACTCCAGACTAATTAGCTTGAGTGAGAAAAACTAAATCAATGCAAATGTCTAATGGAGAATACCAAAACAAAGCTTTGCTCTCCATTAATTAAATTAGAAGTTGACGAGCTAATAAAAAAAGAAGGAGAAGTTTGTTTGAACTTTATATCTGTGAATGAGGCCTGGTAACAGAGCTGTCTGGCCGGGCTGATCCAAACACTCAGATCCCAGCCATTAGCATCCTGGACGAGATTCTTCTGATCTGCAGACAGCCTCGAGTAAACTCATTTTAGTGTGCTCGTCTCTCTCCTCTTGCCGCCTGCCCTAAAGGAATCAATACCAATATGAAAAACCTGGATTCCATTCTGAGTAGACCACACCGGCGCCTTTCCCTGAATACAAATCACATCACATCACATAGCCACACTATAACCGCCTGCAATGCAATCCCAGGGGGAAGCCAGCATCTACAGAGCACTCCATTTGGGGTCGAAATCAGAGGCGGCTGCCTTTCAGTGCTATTCAGTTGATCAGCGGGGGGGGGGAAACTGCAAGGGAAGCTGAGGTGAGGACTTGGTAAACATCACAATTATCTCATAGGTTTCATCTGTTTTCTCTGCAGCTCCGTGCAACTGGTGCAGAGTGGCTTTTTAGGCAAAAATAATAATAATAATACAAGAACCCCCCCTCCAAAAAAAAGTCAACAAACGACAGCTGAATCCAAAATGTTTTCATAATACAGGACGAGGTTGAGCAGCAAGACTCTAATTATAATCATCTGTCTGGCTATAAATGGAGACTCAATATTTATCCACACACACACAAACTTTAACACAATTTGTCTTATTGAATGATCCAAGTATGCCTACTGGCATACCCTGGTATTAAATTTTACAAAATAAAAGCTTATTAGAGCTGCTAAGGAGATTAAGGATAACAACTCAGTTAAAATACAATAATTGTTTTATTGTCAATGCTCCGAGCGGAAAAACAGAAAGACACTGAAAATTACATTCTCCATAAAATCCTTCCTCGCGAACAACAGCAATCAATCCTCGACTACTGGGGGGCCTTATTAAAACCCAGTACCACCAAGTGAGGCACTGACCCTCTTCTACTTGTAACCAGCACTACAAACTCATACAAAGTACTCCTGAAAACAGCCATCGATTAACAGTGGGGGTGGAAAACTGGAGAGGTAGGAAGATCAAAGTGCCCCGATGTTGTTTTGTTGCTAATAGGAGGCTCGAGGCCCCCCCCCCCCCCCCCCCGGTGTCCCGTTGACAAACTGGTGATTGTTATCTCCTGTCAGAGGGCAGCGTCAGCCGCTGAGGCTTTGTTTGGAATCACAAGTCAGATGCTGTACAATGCCGCGCACCAGGACAGGTTTTTACAGTCGTCCAGCACAAAATGCAGCCGGCAGGGGAGAGGATGAGAGGCCCAGAGAGGGAGAAGGGACTGAGAGGCTGGCAAACCCTTTCACACTGGGTTTTTACTCTCAACAGCGAAGAGCCGAAAAGCAAAATACATTTGGAATTAAACAAAAGGTGATTTTCAAAATCCAAAACATTGAACTCTGAAGGAGACATTTTACAAAGGGCTTGTAGTTTTTTGGGTTATGAAACAAAGCCCTTAAAAAAGCCCAGCTGAGGCCTCGGTTGACGAGCAGGTTTGCAAGGACAGAGCATTAACATTTAAATGTGAATATCAAAATGTTCGGTTTTACAGAGAATTGTTTGGGCAGCGCTGGAAGGATCAAAGTAAGACTGATATGTTGATACCGCTGCCTCACACCACCACTGTCCCTCTGGCTTAGCCCTGATCATTAAGAAGAGGAGTCTGTCTGGGAGCACTGTGACCAGGTCAGTCCACAAAAAAAGAAAACCGCCTGCCATCTTCAGTGCTCCCGCATCCTGAAGGCACAAACACCTCCCGCCCCCAGAAGACCACTCACCTTCCTCAGACAATCCCACCCGCGCCATCGCTCCGGCAGATGCCGTGTCACCTCTCAGAGCAATCACCCCCGGCCGACGCCGCCCGCCACAACAGAGGAGACTTCCGGGGGATTCAGAGACAATTGGAGTTGACTGGGGCACAACCTCATTTATACAAAGCCACCCAGGAGTCAGACATGTCAGTCGGACTAAAAATGTTCACTCCACCTTCTCGGAGTCATGGCGGCTATGGGCCTGCATCAACAAATGGCCATCAGCCTGGATATAAGAGGCTCGAGTCACATTCATCGTCTGGCAGGTCATCTTCTCCAGGTCTCCTTTCACCCCTTCAATTCGGAGACTTTAAACAAAAGCCTTTCCTGATTCCACTCCTCAAGTATCGAGACTTAAACAAATTAAAGAGAACTATGAAGCATTCAGCTAACAGTCAATATCCCAGCGGCAGCTCATCAGCAATTACAAGCAATGATTTACACCAACAATGCGGACACCACCTACAGAACTTAATACTTTCAAATCAATAAAGCTCCAGGTGCTGCCTCGACTCCTCACTGTTCATTACACGTCAAATCATAAGCGCGTGGATTGAAAGACGGCTTCTTTTCCCCTGATGAGAGACGAGTGAAGCATCTGAAATAATCCCAGACGTGATCACCGACCTTGCCACGAGATTAATTATGTCTTATGAGATGTACATGACGTGGACTTTTACAGGCTTTGAGCGGGGCCTCGTTTAATTGCCTCTGCAGATTACTTTGGAAATATCCGTAGATGATGTGCACTTCACGCACATCACTTTCAACCGCCATGAATATTCATCACGGGGCGCAGAAGTTTCAGCCGGAATAATCTGTGACACGCAGCGCACCAATCAGCACACAACCCGCATGGTTCTGACACTCGACATGGACGTTTGACAGGCCGACTTCAGCAGCACTTCTTGTCTAAATCACAGGGGCACGGGATCAAGGGCATTTCCACATGCACTTGGTGGAGACATTTGCAAAAATGCTATGCCTCTTTCCTGATAAACTGTCCTTGTCCTCTTCTTCTTGTTTATTTTGTGCAGTCTAGACACTGAGGCTGCACTTTTTCCACGCAACATGATGTCACAAACTTCTGGAAGTTGGTGCAGGAACGTTTGTGTACTTTTGTTTTTAAATCTTGAGAGCAGGGTAGCGAAATGTAAAAGAAGCAAGGCTGGCAGGAAAGCGAGGTGAGAGAGCTTCTCAGTTTCCCCGGCAAATTCCTGAAGTCGAACATGACTCACCAGGGGATAAAAACATAAGGAAAACTCCTCCTGGCAATGAGCTAATCACCTTTATATAAAAGAGGTATTATTATGGTGTGTTAACAAGATAATGTAGTGTTAAATTCGCGATACCTTTGCTGGAGGAAACCGATGAAGGGGGCAACGCCTGTGCCTGGGCCGACCATGATGAAGGGCAGCGACAGATCAGAGGGAGGCCGGAAGGAGCAGTTGGGTCTCAAGCTCACATGGATCTGGGGTCAGAGGCCATTAGAAAGCATTAAAAATAATGAGAGTAATTACAAAAATGCTGAGAAGCCACTGTGGGCCTACCAATCTATTAATTGATCTACTTAATATTCTAAGACATACTAATGAGAAAACGCACGAGCTCCAACTGGAATCCATAGAGGCTGTGGTGGAGATTTACCTGCTCTAATTTAAATTAATTTTTGTAATCAACCTCAGTCAACTGGCCCAAAGCTTCTGTTTTATTCAGCGTCTCATGAATTCAAACTGAGTTTCCAGAGGAGTTTTCTGATATTCCACCTTTTCTTTTATTCAGTGATGTCTCGAACTGTAATATTTGAGGATTTGAGGAATGGGCTCTGTGGGCGTTCTGATTAGAACAAATTAAAAAGTATGGAAGGTGTGCAGAGCTACATGTGTTTTTCCTCCCTATCAGGGGGGGGGGGGGGTTGCTGTGAGAGAACTTGTGAACTCTTGTTCTTGCAAATTTGAACACTTAAAAATGGATAAGCCAAACAAGAGCTCGCAAATTTGCACAGTCTAGTTTCCAGGGTGCTCATTACCTTAGGCAGAGCTGGGCTGCCGGAGCGCTCCACCCTCTCCGGGAAAACCAGGCCACGATTGATGAGGTCAAACAGCCAACCGGTACACAAACCTCGCCTCCCAGCAGGCCGTCCAAAGCATGCTGGGAACTCGACCACGTTGAAGACAAAATGCAGCTTGCCTGGGTGCTTGAGACAGGAGCTGCGGAGATGAGACCACAGAGAGTTGAGGACGGAGGAAGACAGGGAGCGGGGAGACAACAACAGTGGGTGAGAGAGGGTGTGCAAGACATACAAACAGGCAGTGACAAGCGGGAAGATGCACAGAGACTAAGAAGTGTAAAATGGAGTGAAATACAGACAAGTCGAGGCAGAACAGATGGGTACAGAAAGACACGAGTATTACGAGCCAGGATAAATCTCGAGACAAGACAACACTGCGTCAAATGATTCACACAGAGAGCCCGTCAATAAAAAATTCCACATTTCAGCAGCTGAACAAAGTTACAAGGATACGTGACGTGCGATTCAAACGGCATTTACAAATATAGACATGCCCCTCGGTGTGTGTTAAATTATAAATCGACACCAGTGGTTCTCGAATGTTTTCTTTTGCCTGACGAAGCCCAGGCAGATGAGCTCAATTCCTCCTCCATCAACAACTTGATCGCCCCCTGGTGGCAGGCTGTAGTATATGTCGTACACCCTGCCACCACCACGTTAGTGAATGGGACATGAACATCACAGGGAAGTCAGAGTACATGTTAGATCAAATGTTTATTTTTTGCCGTTAAGATTTAGTTATTTTGTGTTATAAAATGGAGTTAAACGTAATGATTGATAGAGACTGACTAGCGGTTGGTTGGTTGAGTGTGTGATACTTTGGCTCCACACCACAATGACTACAGCACAGACACATGGCTCCAAATGAAATCAAGAGAGCAAGATGGTGACGTTCCAAGATGTTTTAGATTCATTTGTCTGTTGGACGGGACGAGGTTGAAATGAGTCTTCCATCTTTGTATACATTCTATGATCTAAACCATTTGTCAATTGTTTATTAAATCATAATTTAACTTCTCTCAAATAAGCTGGGACACTTATCACCTTCTTTCCACATACCCCCACCACCACCATCAACTACAGAAGCCCCCTCCCAGGGACAAAAGTTCCCCTGGTTGGAAATAAAAAACACAATAACATCTTATTCAGCTTCATTCTAGACTGAAAAATACACTTCTGGGAGCGAGATGTTTTTTTTAAACTTTCTGTCTGTCGTCAATAAAACCGCTTCTCCCTTCTCCCCAGTCCGGTCCTCACTGCTGGCTGAAGCTTTCTCTCGCTCCCTCATCCTTCACTCTGCAGTTCCTGTGGGCCACTGGAGACCTCTATTGACCACAGCATCAATAATGCAGGCCTCTAATGTCTCTGCACCATCTGATAAACTACAGCCACTGTCTCTCCTGTCCGTTCCCCATCTCTCCACACAAACATAGACGCGCGCACACACACACGCACACACACACACATACACACACATGCGCACACACAGCAGCAGCTAAGTGAGGGACTAATGAGAGGAGTGGAGAAGTTTTGACATTTCGTTAGATGATGCTGTTCCACATGAGCTTTAAAGCAAAGTTAATGGGCACTAGCTTAACAGGAAGAGCAGATCAATGACTGGCTAAGTGAGGCAAAAAGAAGGAACACTTGGGCCTGTTTAAACTAAGCGCAACCTGCTAAAGGCAAAACAATATTTACAGTCCATTCGCTGACCTTACGGGATATTTATATCTAGACATATCTATCGAAGCAAAGACACATATGACATGGACTGATCAAGGTATAACTAGGGAATCTATATCTAAAGCAGTTTACAACTGAGTGGCCACATTCAGTACAGTAGGAGACCTTGAAGTAAGTGTTAAGTGCTGAGTCTGTTCAGTGGGAGTTGGAGATCAGGTAGAGAAGTGAACCACAGTAAGTGCAAGTTTGGCATGTGAGGGTGTTAGAGGTGTTAGGAGAGGATATGCTCTCGGAAGAAATGTGTGGTTTTTGAAGATAGAAAGAGACGGTTATGTTCTGCGTTTCATAACAAACTTTAGATACTTGCATACATAGGTTGGGCTACTTTTTAAAGCGGTTTCTAAATGTCTCTTAATATCGAAAAAATAGGAAAATGCTAAACACTTTCAAACAATTCCTGGAGCCATTTTACAACTCAATCTCTCAGATGTCAGATAATTTGAACGGCCGAATCCAACATTGCAGAGGCATTGGCAAAATAGCAGATCTCCAGTGGACGGCAGTGCAAGGCTGCCAATAGAGCACGATCGATATAAATTTCATCATGCATTCTCTAACTGCCTCATAGTGCATATAAACAAACTGAAGGAGTGAGATATCATGACATAAGCACAGGGATGAAATATTAACAACCCATTTACAAAAAAAAAGGTGAGAAGGTCACAAGACCCCCAAACAATATATATATAATTATCTCACGATGTCAACATAAAATTGCTATTTACAGTTTAAATCATAAGGAAATGTACAATTATGAACTTTGGCACAAAATGCAGCCTCCCCTCATCATCAATCTCTAA
Organism: Pleuronectes platessa; assembly: GCF_947347685.1. NCBI lineage: Eukaryota > Metazoa > Chordata > Actinopteri > Pleuronectiformes > Pleuronectidae > Pleuronectes > Pleuronectes platessa. Next base: position 10,160,740 of record NC_070645.1, read on the forward strand.
ACGAAGCCTGATTTTTCGGGATTTATCTATAATTTAGAACTACTCTGTATCTTCTATACAATCTAATTTGGAAGATGGCAACTATTCAAAAAGATTTAATCAGGTTTCTTATTCAGCATTTCTAAAGATGCCAGAGGAAAGAAAAACACATTTCTGTTGAAGCTGAGAAAATGATAAAAGGTTACCATTTTTAAATTAATAAGATGATTATTTCCTCATGATGCCATGGTTCAGATGCATCACTGTTATAAATGGTAAAACATGTTTTTTTCATGAAGGCTAAAGCTTTTTTTCTGAATAATTTCCATAACCAAACGCCATTTAGAAAAACTGGATAAACGACCAGGACCACATATTATTCAAGTCCAGAGTGAGGCAGATGTTTTTAGATTTAGGTCTACGTGATCATCTGCTCAAAATAAGACAAATGCATACGGAGACGTGATATTCCCGAGACATGATACTAAAAGACCCCCATTATTTGCAGTACAACATTCTCTCTGTCATCTTACCTGGCTGCTGAATAAGGCCTGGGCTGCAGTTTCGGCACATGCTCTGAAAGGCAAGCACAACTGTCAGTCATCCTGCCGTCATGCTAAGATTTAGTTTCACAGACACCTCTGACAGAGCGGAGACATAACAACTGAAAGTCATCTCGCTCCATTGAGACGTCCTCCCTGCCGATCCATCCTCGGCAGCCCCCACCCAGGTTACGCTCTTGTTTCTAGGACACACTTCTATATTTATGAAAATTACAAACTCAGGGTTATGGAATCCCATGTGTCCAGATGTGGCGCCACCAGGAGACAGATTGCTTATGCAGACCTTATTTCAATGCCAGCCATGAAGGTGCCCTCTTTTGCGTAATAGGTACTGTGCATTGCATCTGGGAGGTGATGTCGGAAAAGTCTGGCAAATTAGCACGAGTCAGAGGCATCTTCTGACGCCGCAGCAACAGGATACGCCGTTTGCGATGCTGTGGCCGCCACAAACTATTAGAAGTGAGCAAAGAGAATGATTGAGAGTCGTGTGATGTGCTTGCTATGCACTCCCTCACATTCCATTTGTATTTCAGTGACAGATGAACCTGGGAAAGTAACGGTGCGCCATATGTACCAGCTGAGGCCCCACAATAACACATTTTTCTGCCAAAGTGCTTGGGAAGACAAACAGCTGGACGAAATCTGCTCTCTCCTCCATTTGTGGATTTCTCTGACATCTTAACAGCTCAGAATGTGAGTAAGGCAGCTCCACACTTTGACGTCCATTTAATCTCTTTGAGCTGAGGTGGTTTTTTTTTTTAAAGGTGACGTGTGAAACACTAAAAAGAAATTCTGGAAGAAAGCTTTTGGACAAAAACGTAGACCCTCTGCAAACAACCACTTTTCCGTTGACTTATCCAGATTCCTTCTATTCCTTCATACTTGTTTTAGATTAATAAACAGTGATCTAATGACTGATTAACTAAACATAATAACAAACTGCATTCAAAACATTTAATTTCGCAAATTACTTGGAGAAAATCTTAACAAGATAAACATCAGGCTTAAAGCTTTTCGTTTCTTCCGCTATTCGCAGTACAACTTGTTTGAAGCTGTACAAATAAACATATGGCACCTCGAGGGAATACAGAAGTATGTATATGGATAGTGTGTACGTCATTTTGTTTGTATATGTACTACGAGACGATTTCTCTTCTTGTTGATATGTTTGATTAAGGCTGATGGAAAGAAAATCTGCTGGAGGAAGTCTCAGGGAGACCAAGATGTCTTAGCGGAGGAGAGTTAACGCTGTTTAATCCCACACAGCTCTCGAGGCTTTTCTTTGCAGGATGTATATAAACCAAAATGTTCTCACACGACAAAAACTTCAGTTGTAGATCCTCATCACCTCTGCCCCGCTGAGAAAGACAAACTTAAAAAGATGTTCGACTGGATGGACAGGCAACTTTGACCCAGAGAGCTAAGATTACAGGCTGGTCTCGCTTTGATATAATCAATATGCTTGCTCTGTAGATCAAACCCACAGTGAGTCATTTGTAAATAAATCTTCATAAATAAACATCACTAAGCTGCAGCAGAATGGACACATAAAAAAAAGACTTCACGATTTGAAAGTTTTCTAAGAAGGGGCAGGAAGTAGGTTTCTGGACTTTTCTTATCGTTTCTGGACAATCATCACATACAACATATTCTGCAATCCCTCAGCGAGGACCCCTCTCAGCGAATGGCCACATCATGCACGTTAACACGATCTGCTGCAGCCGCACGGCCCTCGAGTTCTTTCACAGAGAGACAGTACATGTCTCGAGCAGAGGACAATCAATCCATCATCTCACATCACTGCACCATCATCATACCGCTGCTGGATACAAAGAATAGATCACTTTTAAAGCGCAACACCGTTTCTTTATCGCAGTAAGTGGCTGGAGGATACATCTGAAAATATGTATTTCACAACGGGGGGAAAAAAAGAAAAGTTCCCTAAAATACAGTCCCAGGGTTCCAGCAATGTTTTTCAGAGATGATCATTTTCAGGGGGTATCATCGATCACACTGCACAGTGTTATAATCTATTCCATCTCCAAAGTCTCTGTGTCGGAATATATATGCAGAGGCAACATTTTAGTGGGGGGGGATGAGATAGCAATGTGGTTGAGCATAGAAGTTATACATCTTAAGATATATGGATAGTTTCTTTGGCTGCGCATGAAATTAAGGAGGTTGTTAGCATTAAAGCATGATGATGAATTCTCTGTAGGAAGGTTTTGCTCTTCTTTACTTTTTTCCCGCTGCTTTCAAATGCTTAATTCAAGTTCTGAGAAAAGAAGCTGCTAGCTCATGCTTTTCCCAGAACCATTTAAAATGTATTCCCAAGTATTTTTTTATATTTTAAATAAAAAAGATTTAACAGGGGGGATTTGTGATATGCAGTACATTCTCTGTGACCAGGAAACTTCTCTGGAGAGAGAAAGAGCCCCAGCCTCTTGAGATACAGACATATTCTCTTTACTTTACTTCAGTTAAGTTTACTTTCTTCCACAGGTCACAAAAAAAAAGAAAAAAAGAAAGCACAAACCTGCACCCATGTACAATATTATTTGAGCCCTGCAGTAAAGTAAATTGAAAAAAGATGCTCATGGACAGCGGTCGGTTCCCGGAGGCTATGACCCCAAACCTTTTTTTTATCTGACACACAATATGAAACAATGGAGCATATAACAGGAGAGCTGACTGTGAGAGGCAGGCATCCTTCTCGGTTCATACCCATCATTTACTTTTAGACCCCGTCTGCACTCGGCCGACAGAGACATCTGGACCTCCACATATCTCTCCTCATTATTTATCGTCAGTGTATTACAGCATAAGCTCTGATCAGCAAACACCTTCCACTGGGTCGGGCTAATGAACCGAGAACTGTGCAAAAAAATGCTTTGACTCTGACACACTGAGTCCGAGTTGACCATTAACCTACGACCCAGGCCGAGTCTGTGCGCTGTGTGTCCTTGCTCAGCTCAGCGACTCACCAGTTAACGTCCCAGTGTCCCCGAAAGTAACAGCTGTCGCCCTGAAGGGCCTCCGAATGCATATTTTTCACGAGGGCACCATTGGCCCGATTTGCCAATTTCTGCACCGGCTCACCACCGGAAAAGGTGCTGCGGTTGGAAAGTAAAGGCCGGGAATAACTGACATTGGGGTGGGGCCGAGAGCTGTGACACAGCTGCTTTTAGAGGACGGTTCAAGATGTGTGTGAAGCTGCAGCCAACTCATTTCACTGTCTGGTAAGTTTCAGTCAAATCTTATTAGATTTGTAGTGAAGGAGCGGCCAACTGTCCTAATGAGCTGAGAGAGAATGTTAGTTTTACACCAACAGCTGGCTCAAAGGGTCAAAGACGGGGTGGTGTGGATTGCACACAGCAGCAAGATAGATGATCGGTATTATTGGCAGGGAGTTGGATCGTAATAAAAACTGAGAGAGTGGCTGTTTACTTGTAGCTGCAATAACATAATCATAACCACAGCAAAAAATACTGGACTTGAGACAAGGAAATTACCCTTCGGGGAGCCCGCCGATGACCAGTGTGTTGACTATTCAGTGCAATTAAATGCTCTCACAAAGTCGATCTGTCAACAGTGCACACAAACCTCTGTAAACTGGGGCTGCAGTGACCCCTACTGGTTTAAAACCAACCAAACAGACAAACCCGCCTGAATACAGATGGTAGACTTGACATAACCTGAGGTCTCATTAAAAGTGAAATGACTCGTTTCCAAGGGGAATTATTCCATTGATGTCTTGAACAGGGGGCAGCCGAAACACACTCACATGTCAATCACTGTAATTCCCCATTCACTTAAATCAACATGAAAGCCGGCTTTTAATTAAATATTAATCTATTATAATAAAATAAATAATGATGTGAAAACATCCTTAAAAACAGGTCAGGATATTCATAATACTCATTAGTTACTGGATTGTCTAGTAACTTTAAGATTGAGTAAATAGCGAAATAAATGGGATTTTTGATCAGATGTTGTACTTGTTTGCCCAATAAAGTGATGTAGATGGTTTCTACAAAATACCACTGATAGATATATTTACACACAAGACTTTTGGACCTTATGACTGTGTGAGATAACAGCAGGGATTCTGACCTATGAGGAGGCTGAGAGGCGGCGAGCAGGACGGAAAGGCTGCCAGCAGCTCCGAGACGCTGAGGCTCGGGTCTCTCATGTACAGGTTGTAATCTGCGGCGCCTTGTTTGCTGCAGAGCTCCTGCAGTCTCCTCCTCTGCACGCCGTCGGCCGTGTGCTCCACCAGCGCTCGTAGAAACGCCTGACAGAGAGAGAAATTGCACGTGAAGACGTTTACTCAGTCGCCCGCTCACCGCTGTAAAAAGAGGAGCCAGTAAATACATTCTGTGCAGGAGAAACATCAGTGCCACACTGTGCACAGGCCACATAAAATATAAATCCCTTGCACGTTTACTGCGTAAATGAAAAGGTAGAGCAGCCTGACATTAACTCAGTTAAGGAATACAGACAATTTAATATGCACAATTCACTTTCTGCCCCATCAAACTATCATTTAGCCTTTAAATGCTTTTCAAGCCATGGAGGAATGAATAGAGGCATTCTACTAATCCTCGGGCAAATTAATCAAAATCAATTCATACGTTAAATCAGCAGAAGACAAGCTGAAGCATAAGAGACATTTCATCGATAATTGTTTATTATTCTTTCTGTAGGCAGTTATTTAAATTGCAAGATTAAAAAGGGTTCTGGGAGAAAAAAATGATGCAACAGCTGCTAAACATTAAGAGTTATTCGATTTCATTCTGAAAACCATTTATCAATCCCATACAGCAACGAGAACCTCTAAATATTTGTTGCGCCGAGTCTTCTGGAGAGTTTCAGTGATTCATTATGGTTTACGAGTGCACATAGGCACAGATCAGTAGAACATTCTTGCTTGTACTCAAAGAATTATCACCCTCATCTTCCAAATCCATTCAATAGACCCAGCACTTCACCAGTATTTGACTCGTGTCAAGCGATGGTGACTGTAAATGTCAGAGTCTCTGGAGGGAATGAGTGATATATTCTCACATTTGTCTCAGTAGAAATGGTGAGACAGGTGCAAGTATACCTACATTTATATGACGCTATTACACACAGTATTTGGTAGTGTACTCACTATAAGAGTCTGCTGGGGTTATTATACTTCACTATCCTCAAAAATCATGGCTTTAAAAAAATTATAGGTGCTGTAAACGCTTTTGTAAAACAGATAAACTGCTTGGACTACATAGGCAGGCGTTGTAAAATAAAATCCTGACTGCCTTTACTGCCTTGTAAGTGTGTAGACAACACTCTGACCTGCAGCAATCAATTTCCGTGCAGGCGTTTAATAACACTGGAGAGAAGGAGTGTGCACAAGTAAGCAGCAGGGAAGTCGATGGATCGGGCTGTTACGACTCAGACTGAGGCTGAAAAGTGGAAAATAATCACGGACATTTGGACAATTATTTCGTAATAGTCCCCTCAATCTTATCGCAGAACATTTTATTTTTATGTTAAGTGTGTGCTGCAGACTGCACAATATTTTAAATTGTTTTTTTTTTCTTGAGGAGCGACCGGCTTGCTGCCATATCTTGACATTTTAACAAATTGTCTTCATTTTGGCATTTGGTGCACACACTGTTTACAAAAGCCAGGGAATTACTGATGCAGCTCATGCCAGAGGGAAATTAATAGTTTTCAATTTCATTAGAATATGGCAGTTTTTTCTTATTGAATAATCAATTTAACTTGCATAATCAAGATGAGGACACAATGTTGAGCCAGAATATGGGAGATGGATATTAGACACAGGATAAGGAGTGGAGGACGCGTCAGCCACTGTGAGTGAAGGGAGTTAAGCCCCTTTCCCACTGATCAAAAAACCCACTCACATCTGGCTTTTGTCTGCAATGGAGATGGATACAATCAGCCTTCACTCCTATGTTAAACGACTCTGCGCTCGACACTGCTCGGTACTGAGGGAAACATGAGACCTGGGTGAACTCGCCAAAGGTCAAGGTGCATGTTATTGTGTTAATCTCCACTGTCCAAACAAAACTCATTATTTCCGCCTCGAGCAAGACCAAGTAACTGCAGTCCCGCCTGAGCTCATTAAAACAAACTATGGACCCCTGCAAACATTTGGGGTCGTAACAGACTGTGTCAGTACCGATAGGTGTGCTCAGTAAAGAAACCAGTGCCGGGGGAACCAGTCAAAGTGTAATTGCACTTCTGCCTGAAGAGAAACACACTGCTCCTCTTTGGAGAATACAAATAAAAGAAGTGTGCGCTGGCTGGAAAAAAACATGACACTTAAGTAAAACAGGAAACACCTCCCCTCTTATTATGCTGACACATTCAAAGAAGAGGTTGTCTGGCTCGGTTGATGCAATTTACAAAGTCAGCCGCTGCAGAGCAATGTTTGGACACACTGTACTCTACCTTCTTAGGGACACTTCTGATCTCCAGACACCAAGTGAGCAAGTACAGCAAAGAAACGCTCTGGGGGATGTAGGGTGGCACCTGGGCACCTGCAGCCGGGGAGCAGAGGGCATTAGAAAATGATCATGACAATAATAAAACGAAAACCTTTTGGAAAGTAAAAACATTTATATGAAATGTGCATTAGTGATATTGTGTTGTCAGAGTGGTTTAATGTTGTGTAATGTAAATAAGCAAGATCAAATGATGTGACAAATGCAACCCCACCTCTTTTCTTATGATCCTTTTTTAGGGAAACATGGACATGGTAGTTCCTCTGGTCGTGAAGGCCCAATCTGTGGAGCATCTCCTCCACCTCTGCGTCTCTGTTTGGGCAGAACACATCAAACGAATCCCCCGGCTCATAGGCTATCGTCGGGTGAGCCTGAGAATAAAGAGGACGCATCTTAAGTTGAACCTGCCAATTATAACTGCCTGAACCAGCACTGCAGGTTTAAAAAAAAAATGCCACTGATGTTATTCTGTTCAACTTACAGAGATGTCCAACTCTAAGAGAAGGCCGGTCTTGACTGAATCTCCACTGGTCAGGTGCACCGCCCTGTTTATGGGAACCTCGTGAAGACTTTCTTTGTTTGGCTGTTCAGCAATCTAGAAAAAACAAATAAAATTAAGACAAAAACTAAACTACGGCGCAAATATATTTTTTAATAAGCAGCATCACTTCTCACTTGTTCCACTGTGCCCACATCCTTGAGAAAGACATCCAGGTATGGTGGAGGCAGAGCAGGAACATTGAGAGCACTCTCTGAAAGCGGGGGCAGGGAGCATGTCAGAGAGGCTGACAATGCAACAGGGGGAACTTCAGCAGCCCCGGCCTGTGTCTGCGGTGCTGATGCAGAAACACTGTCGGTACCATGAGACCCAGGAGAAGTAGCACTGAGATTTGAATCAGCTGTTTGTGCAGCAGAGGCAGAAGTTGAAGCTACAGGTGCATATTTGGAGTCCGGGTCGACAGATGCCGTGAGTGACTTGCAATTCTGCTCATCACTAAGGCTTAGGAGGTTAAGTTTGACGTCTGATATCTGTGAATCAGGAGTTTCCTTCGGTAAATCCCTCGACTCCCCTTTCCTGTCAGAAGCCATTATTGATAATGCTCCTTTAATTGCTTTCCACAGTCCTTCAAGCCAGGGGTCCACCACCACCTCCAGACTGGAGAGAGCAAAGTTTAGAAGATGAGAAATGACAGCAGAGTAGTCAAAAGAAGAGATGGATAAGATGATAAGACAGATGTTAATGGAGAAAACTGAAGGTCACCACCTAAGTTCCCTGCAGAACTTACCCTACACCATCATCTGCATATCCTGCAGCATAGAATTGTGTGGCTCCAAGTTCCTGTAGACGACGCTCAACTGTTTTCCCACAGTTGCAGAAATTTGCATAGTTTGTGTCTCCTAACGCTGGAGCAGACAGAGGGAAACAGATGAAGATGTCTCGAGCCAGAAAAATTCAGGTAGTGAAGAATGGTTTGGAGCATTTTTAAGTACGAGCTGCAAAGAAAGCTAATGCAGACCCTCATAATGCTTGATGGAATTTACCTAAAAGTGCATAGCTAAGGTGTTTATAGTGGTCAGTGGAGAGAGTCTTCTTCTTGATGCGCTTTACAAATTGCAGGGCATTGTCGGGCGGCTCCCCATCTCCAGTAGTAGACAGAATAAAGACCACGGGGGCATTCTCCTTCTCCAAATTGTACTGGAACCATATGATTAATCAATGACTTCTGTTTCCACAGTCCATATGAAAACATGTTAGATTAATATCCTTACAAATCCGAAAAGTTACCTTCTCATTCTCACTCAAGCAGCAGAGTTCAGCTCCCAGTCCATGGTCCTGGGCCTCCTCCGCTACCCCCTCTGCTATGGACTGAGCTTGACCCTTCTGAGACCCGTACAGAACCACGAACCGAGCCTGCGCTTCACAGGGCATGCTGGAGCATTCCGGAAAAACAGTGACATTTGTAGATTTACATATTCATAAAATGACATTTCCCAATTGACACTATTCTTCAAAGCAGACGTTTTCACTTGTCATAGTGAGCGACAGTGACTGCACCGAACTTTACGCCTTCAAAATATAACTTTAAATTCACCTTTTCAGAAATGCCTTCAATGCGTAATTAATTAGGTATATTTCTTATTTTCTATTTGCTTCCTCCATTTTTAACCGAAATGAAGTGTTTTTGAACATTGAAGTGCTATTTTAATACAATTCATTATTATTATAAGTATTATTATTATTATTTACCTAAAAGATCCTATAAAATGACCTTAAAAAGACAAGACAACATTTAAATAATACAGTACTGGAGAGAATGAGTGGCAGATACTAAAAATCTAACTGTGTTTTTATTTGATCTCCTCTTACCTCCATACTTGAGGATTTGACAGGTGACACACAGACTGACACAGAACTGTGTCAGTCACTCACACACACATACACACACACACAGTGAAGCACAGCAGACCTGAACGCCACCACGAAGAGCCCGGAAGTTGCGTCACTTTTTGGCGTTGACAGCATCCATGCAAATGCACGTGGATACGAGCATGTAATTTTTTTTCCAACCGAATTAAAAACTAATAACGACGATAGCAGAGACGTGTTGTAAAGATAGCGGTTCCTGACAACATCACTAACGGGGCTCATCCTGGTTTGCGGGAGAGAAATAGCTCATTCACGGTGTCTTTTTACAAACAAAAGTCCGATCAGGACAAAGAAGACATCAAAACACGACATAACACATTGTTAAATAAGCTGTGGTATTTGTAATGAGTTATGTGTTTACCTTTAGCTGTAGCTTTTCAGTCCAGTCTACTCTTCCCTGTAGAATTATATCAACACTTGAAATCACGCGAGATTACAGCGGACTGTGATTCAACGGGCTTGGAAGAAACCACTTTAAAATAAAGACTTTTCAAGTTATATTCATTAAATACTCATTAAATACTCAAAATACTCAAAACAATTATTCAGCGTCGAGCAATTTTTTTTTAAATAACTGGGTGTCGCCATAATGGCCGAAGGGAAGTGGATTAGAGGAACCCAATTCACACTACTTGGTTCCGCCCACCCCGCCCGTGGAGTCTTCCAGAAGTCGCCGGCAGACCAGTGCGGCTGTTAGCTGAGCCACACTCCGGATATCCACCATTAAACCTCATCGTTTTTCCAGTTTAACTCTTGTTTAGTGGCTGCATCCACCAGCCAACATGTCCAGTATGGGGACATTAGCGTTTGATGAGTATGGGAGGCCATTCATCATCATTAAAGACCAGGACAAGAAGACACGGCTCTCGGGCATTGACGCACTTAAGGTACAATGGGCTAGCTAGCTGTGGCATGATGGTTAGCATGTTGCTAACTTGCTATTAGCCGCATGGCGTTAAGCACCTAACACATAAGCTGAAGTGGTATATGGTGTCATCTTTGATTCTTAAGTATATATCTTACTGACAAGCTAGGATGCTATTGAAATTCAGTAGCATGAGTTTACGGAATTAGCAAATCATGCTAACATGCGGCCCATGTGCGTTCTGCAAGTCAGGGGGGGTGTTGCTATGTAGCATTGGGCTGTGCCCCGAATGATTATTATGGTTGCGCATCATTTCCTTTATACACAATCATAGTCTGCATCGTGCATCGCTTTTGGATGTAATTATCGATATTGAGATTGATTTTAAATTTGAGCTGAACGTAACATCTGCGTCATATTGTGTTTTTTTGCAGTCTCACATTATGGCAGCCAAGGCAGTTGCGTCGACGCTCAAAACATCCCTGGGACCTAATGGTGAGTATAGACCACACGTGCCCCTCCCTCCGATCAGGCTGGCAGAGATGGATGCGGGGCTTCTTTGTCTATTTATTTTTTTAGCTCAAGTTCCATTCATGTCCCTCTTCCTCAACTACTTTTCTCCCATGTTTGCACCAAGGCCTTGACAAGATGATGGTTGACAGGGATGGAGAAGTGACCGTCACCAACGATGGAGCCACCATTCTCAGCATGATGGATGTGGACCACCAGATTGCCAAGTTGATGGTGGAGCTCTCCAAGTCTCAGGATGATGAGATTGGTGATGGAACCACTGGAGTTGTTGGTACGGGAAGGAAAGATTGAAGTGGGACTTGTGGTTTTTTTAGGTGGCTAAATTTTGCTTTATAGGTATGTGGGGAGGTGTTCTTGGGGTCCCAGAGCTAATGCCTCAGCAAACAAATGGTTTTATAGTTCCGTCCATGGTTAAACCCATTGATTATTTATGTCACGGAATAATAGATGGAAATACCAGTTTTTTTAATGGTATAACATCACTGGAACAACTGGAATATTTTTCCCATAAATGCACTGAAATTGTTGGCCCCTTGCAGCAGTGACATCATAATGATCATTGATGTCACGCAATAGTAGATGCAAATATCAGTTTTTTAATGGTATATCATCACTGGAACAACTGGAATATTTTCCCCATAAATGCACTAAAACTGTTGGCCCCTTGCAGCAGTGACATCATAACGTGCATCAGACATATGCTAAATCAAATTAGCAAGGGGTACTTGACATAAATCACATTGTAGTTCTTATTTAGATCTTGTCTCATCATATTCCACCTGTAATGGACCATTGTCTTGTTCCCTCCTCCTCCTCAGTGCTGGCTGGGGCTCTCCTTGAGCAGGCTGAGCAGCTGCTGGACCGCGGTATCCACCCCATCAGGATCTCTGACGGTTACGACCAGGCTGGAATCATTGCCATCGCGGAGCTGGACAGAATTGGAGAAACCTTCCCCTTCGATCCCAACAACAGAGAACCACTCATACAGACTGCCATGACAACGCTGGGGTCCAAAGTGTGAGTCTTCTAGAAACTGTAGTGTTGGGATGTTTTCATGAGGCTACTAAAACTTAATTTGTGTACATGGCCTGTACTTTTTTCATTTTCAAAGGTTACAATTCCACACTTGAATTAAAAGGGGCTGTTTCATAGGCTATATTTAAATTACAAGGCAAAAGGTAAGATCTGCTAAGATCCTCATTGATTTTCTGTTCTTTCAGTATCAACCGGTGCCACAGACAGATGGCAGAGATTGCAGTGAACGCGGTCCTTACTGTTGCCGACATGGACAGGAAGGATGTTGACTTTGAGCTGATCAAGATGGAGGGCAAGGTCGGAGGCAAGCTGGAAGACACACAGCTCATCAAGGGAGTCGTAGTGGACAAGGAGTTCAGCCACCCTCAGATGCCCAAGGTATGAGACAAAGGAAATCTGATGCTCAAGAGGATGGCATAGGAATCACTAAGTTGGCAGTACAAAAGGACAAATAAAAAAATCTATCATAACAAGAAAGTATTGTGAATCAAAATACTAGTTATGTATTGCAAAGCGATTTAGGCAAAACTAAACTGTACTTCAATTACAGTATATTGGCTACAAATCCTATGGGAACTATTTCTTGCTTTTTACCACATCCGCTCAATACTACAAGTTAAATTGCATTTTCCTCTTGCAATTCTTACACCAGTTATTTTTTGTCACCACTCAGGTTCTGAAAGATGTTAAGATCGCTATCCTCACCTGCCCGTTTGAGCCCCCAAAGCCCAAGACTAAACATAAGTTGGATGTGACCTCCGTTGAAGACTACAAAGCACTCCAGGCATATGAAAAGGAAAAGTTTGCAGAGATGATCCAACAGGTTAGTACTGGAACATCAACACTACTTTAAATGGAAATCTTAACATCTGCACTGACACGTGGTTAATCTTAATATTTACTCTTGTATTTATCTTTTAGGTCAAAGATGTCGGGGCTACCCTGGCCATCTGTCAGTGGGGCTTCGACGATGAGGCCAACCACCTTCTGCTGCAGAACGATCTGCCAGCCGTGCGGTGGGTCGGAGGGCCTGAGATCGAGGTGAGAGACATTCGTCACTTGACAGAAATCATCATTCTTAATAAAACATTCTCATTTGCAACACAGTAGGGATTTGCCTGATTTTTAGCATTTAAATTTACAGTGTCAGTCGTTTTCCTCCACAGTTGATCGCCATTGCCACAGGAGGCCGCATCGTGCCGAGGTTCTCTGAGCTGACACCAGAGAAACTTGGCGTAGCTGGTTTGGTGAAGGAAATCTCCTTTGGTACTACAAAGGACCACATGCTGGTTATCCAGGAGTGCAAAAACACCAGGGCAGTGACCATTTTCATCCGGGGAGGCAACAAAATGGTAGGCACATTTGACTATTACCTTTGTCAAAAGTGTGTGTGTTGTTCAGTCCCTCCTGGTTTACTCTTATTTTATTTTTCTAACTAACAGATCATTGAAGAGGCCAAGCGTGCACTCCATGATGCTCTGTGTGTCATTCGTAACCTGGTCAGAGATAACCGTGTTGTGTACGGAGGAGGAGCTTCAGAGATTGCATGTGCCCTGGCTGTCAACCAGGCTGCAGACAAAGTAAGAAGCACAAACATGACAACTAAAATCATGACTTTCAAAGTATTTACTCTTACTATTGAAATGTATATGATGATTCTCGTGTTGCTGATACAATCTTTCGACTTCTGTTCCTTTTAGTGTCCATCTTTGGAGCAGTATGCCATGAGGGCGTTTGCTGATGCTCTAGAAGTAATCCCAATGGCGTTGGCAGAAAACAGTGGGTTGAATCCTATCCAGAACATGACAGAGGTCAGAGCCAGACAGGTCAAAGAAAACAACCCATTCCTCGGCATCGACTGTCTGAATAACAACACCAATGGTAAGGATATACAATACAAGGATCTTAGAGTATTAACCTTTTTTATTCCAACCTGATGGATTAGTGCTGCGTTTCGGTGTTAAAGAAGAGTGACAAGACTTACTGAATGACTTTTCCTTTCCTTCACAGACATGAAGCACCAACATGTGATCGAGACCCTGATCGGCAAGAAGCAGCAGATCCTGCTGGCGACTCAGGTGGTAAAGATGATCCTTAAGATCGACGACATCCGAAGCCAGGGGGAGAGCGAGGACTAGAGAACTCCTGAACGTCACAAGGCTCGGCTGTGCCCTGTTGCGCTTATTGATCAGTGTGCTATTCTAGGTGTTAGGCAGTTCCCCAGAGCACCATGTCCAAACTGCACTGCATACTGCTATTTATCATTTGATACAAAATGTTCAAGCTGTAATCGTATCGTAAAAATTCGTACCATTAAAATCTTGGTCTGTTGAAATTAACCGACTCTGCTGTTGTGTTTTCAAGCCGCTGAAGGTAAAACTTGTTTTATTTGAGGATTACATCATCTTTTATAAAACAAAATTACTAAACTTTGGCTCACAAGGAGATATCTACAGATGATTGAATACACTTACGTGAAGATAGTGCAACGACATACATTCCAACTGGTAGAAATACATCACATATTTTGGCAAATTTCATTCACATATCCTTTCAAAATAATGAATTAGTATTTAAAGATACAGACTTCACATACGGATATCCGAAATGACAAAAGCCAAACAAATTTAAATCCCCTCACTCCAAATGGCACCATCACGTTTTAATATTACCTATTTTTATCCCATGAAAGCTGGTAAACTATGACGAGAAATGGGGTTAAAGGCACCAGTTGCTTCCGAGCCTCTGTTTCGAGTAACTGAATCCAGTGTGCAGGTCCCCACCTCATCTACATGTACTTGCTGAGCCAGTTGAGCATGTCGGATCTGGCCTCCTGGATGCTGGGTTTGTCTGAGGGGTTGATGTCCTCTCTCTTGCGGTGAACAAACCCATGAGTCTGACCAGGAAAGATCTTCACCTGATGATCCACTGTGCATTTCTCCTTCAGCTTGGATTCAAGGACTCCTACCTGAATAGCAAAAAAACCTTATGACAAAGAAATGACCCAGGCTTGATATTTTATAGTTTAGCCACAAACTATATGAATTACTTTATAATAAAAAATAAAATACACAACCAGAAAATAAATGCAAAACATTTCTGCATCGTTTATTCTGTTAAACAAGCCCAGAACATTTCAAGCAGACACTGTCAGTTGGGCTTGAGTAATTTAACATGTTTTATACATGTTTAACATACATATGCGTGTTACTGCTCTGATACAATTTGGTGGTCAAGTACCATGGCGAGACATTAGGCAGCTTAAAGTATAGAGTGTGTACAAAAGCTTAACGGTTACTCACCTGATCCAGTGGAATGACGTAATCGTTTTCTGCAAAAATGAACAGAGTGGGGAACTTCAGCTCATAACTGTCCTCCCTCTCTTTGACGATCCCTGCACAGCATCACATAAGAGCATCATCTCAACATGTTGCCTTCCTTCCATACACTGAATTAACCACCGCGTAGCAGGGACGCACCGTAGCACGACACTCCAGCTCTGACCTCCGGGTACTGCAGGGCCAGGTAATGTGTGGCGGCCCCTCCCCAGCAAAAGCCCACCACTCCGATGTGATTGGCCCCACACTGCTCCTTCAGGTACCTCAGCACCGCATCCACCTCTCTGGAAAGGACGTTTCACTCAGAAATCCTCATCCCACTGGAAAATCAGCTGTTTGATGAACTAAAACTACAAGACAATGCATCAATGCTTAGTTACTTGTTTATGTTTGTTGGCTTCTTGTCCTCAAGCCACGCCTGAAATGTGGACCAGTCATCAGATGGACTCCACGGCGCCTTCCCAACGTAGAAGTCTGGACAAACAGCTCTGTAATGACAGAAGAGGAGATCTTATGCACAAAAGCCAAATAATGAACCTGCTCATTCAGTCTACAAGTGACCTGAGCTTCTCTCACTGTGCAGCTATGCTTTTCCATGAACTTTTCCATGAACTTTTCCATACATGTATCCATTGGCAGCCAGCATGTCAGCCATGTATCTGGTGTTGGGGAGTTGCCATCCAAAGATGTCCTGTATGACTATGACGGCCTTGTCAGAGGCAGTGGCTGGTTTGACCACATACGCTTGAATGTGCTCAATCTGGAGCTCCTGGCCCAGACCTCCGTATTCCATCCGGTCTCCAATTTCACAGGGGCAGGGCCTGGCTTCGTTTGCCATCTGCACACACACATACACACAGAGGTGGAAGACACATGGATCTGATCTGGACACACACTCAACCAAAAGATTTCTCTGTGCACTCAAGTCATGATGACAAAGCATTTTACACCGCAGGTCTGTTCCATTTTCCAGCAGTTTTTGCTTCAGACAGAATTTTAACATTCAATTAGTATTTTAAAATCTAAATATAGATCCAAAACACGGCCTACCGTATTGACAGAGATTTATACGCTAACCCTCTGGTTTGGTAGAACTGGAAAAGTTGCAGCCTGAAGCGTGACTTCGTTGTATATAAAGCTCCTGTCAGGAAGTTCATGAGAATCCAGATGTGACCTTCAAAATAAGTTTCAACTTGACATTTTTTCACCCGATACAATGAGAAGTTGCTTGGCTATCATTTAAAAATACCAGTGCTGTCTTTTCTGAACATGTTGTTATAGCCAATTTTATAAAAGATTCCTGACATAAACATGTGAAAATATTATTATTATTTTTTTAAATGTCTATAAAAATTGAAGATCAAGTGATAAATTCAAGTCAACACTTTGGTCTGGTGTAATTTTTTATTTAAAAAAATCCTTGTGAATTGAAGACTCTACAATTGTCGGAAATCAACGTGGAGTGAACCGGAAGTACAATTAAATCGTCAAAATAAAGGTATGATAATTGGAATTGTCAGGGGAGAAACAGGCACTTTGTGAAAGACGTGGTTTCCTGATCTGCCTCAGATTAAGTCAAATTATATCGTTACTCTTACTCCTAATTCCAAATATTTAATAATAATAATAATAAATAAATGTATGATAATGGGAACTTTTTGAGTCAAATTATATCGTTACTCTTACTCCCAATTCCAAGTATATAATAATTATAATAATAATAATAATAACAATAATAATAATAGATATGACAATAATAACAACTATCATTATGACTCTGGGACCATCACACATGGGCAAATAAACTAATTAATAGAAATAAAATGAGAAGAGATATTGTCCTGGCTTGTCATGGGGCAGAGGGCTTGAGTGTGTCTGTGTGTACTTGTTAATCATCTTCTCTTCTGTGTTCAGCATTGATCTGCTCCCTTAGTCACAGTCACACGCTATATGTTTTCATGCTGCTGTGACTCAGGACGAAACAAAATGGCCCCTCAGGTTTCTTCATTTATAACACAGCTTTCACTTACCAGCTTCAGGGAACCCTCTCAAAAGGCACCGCTGGGATTTGAACCCAGGATCTCCTGTTTACTAGACAGGCGCTTTAACCATCTAAGCCACGGCACCTCCTACATCTACCCTAAACCTGATACAATTGCTCCTCAATTTATTTATCTTAGGTGTTAATAAGCGTATGTACAGTATATTTATATATTATTTTCTAATGAGGACGCATTGCCTACAATGTCACCGACATTGCTCTTAGTGCTTTTCTGACACCTCCCCCCTGCCCAGTGAACAACAACATCAAATGATGTGTGAGGATAGATGGTTCCTTCCTGCAGCAGTGAGACTGTACAACCACATCTGCTCCCTGTTGAACTTCACGCACCCATTAAGGACAGAAACTTTAACTCTGGTTTAACTGTGCAATACTCATTATGTTCAATACAATGGTGCATGTGCATCCATTCACTGTGCATAATCTTTCTTGTTTGTATTCCATTCATATTCTTCGTTTGATATTTTCTTACATTTGAGTATTATCATCCTTACACTTAACTTTTATTATCCATAAACAGTATAAAGTATTACAGGTTACATATTTTTACTCTTGCAGCTGTAATATTGCAAATGTCACCACTGTGGGACGAGTAAAGGATTATTTTACCTATCTTATCTTATAGTAACAAATAGAGAAGCACTTTGCAAAAAAGGTTAAAAAAAACACTGAGCTTATCTATGTTGTGACACAAAATATTTCAGTAACAATTGGATGTTTATGCAGAAAAAAAACCGACCTAAACCATAATAAAGGCCTGTAAAATAGTGCATCAAACTTTTGTTCCACATCGACTCCTGTGTCAGGGTCGCAGGTGCAAGTCTCGTGTTATATAAAGAAGTTGTTGGATCAGGTTTCCCCCTGTAGGTGTCACTGTTAGATATGACTGGACTTCTGTCTCCCAGGGTCAATAAACACAGTTTCTGGAAACATCAGAAAGTAAATAAAACATTGTTTCTTGTGTCGATGCAGGTTAATGACTTCAATGTGTTTAAAATCAAGCCTCTGGGGTTTTAATATCCAAACTGTCAGTGGGAATCACAGCCCCCCCCCCCCCCCCCCCCCCCCATTAACCACGTGACGGTTGTTGTGTCTCTGCCGTAAAGCGTTACAAAAAAATCGAACCACTGTCGCAAAGCCAAATTGTTGTGACAGCGGCTAGCAGTGACGTTAGCGCATGCGTTAGCCAGCTAGCCATTTGTCTCCGGGCTTCAAACTGTCATTGCAGCAACACGGAGGGATGCACCGTCTCCCAGGCGGAGTGCTCCACGTTATATAACGACACACCGAGATTATACACCCTGTGCGGCTGGCGGCCGAACACAAGACTGGATGTGAGAGGACACGACGCGGCGAGCCGCTAGTGGTCAGTCTGCGGGGGGAACCATTTTACGATTGTAAATGCCTCCGACACGTCTCGCTAGCTTAACGCAGCGAGTTGAACGATAACCGACGGCGTCGTGGATGGGTTTCGCTGAACGCGGCGCTCTCTGAAGATACGGTGACCGGTGCTTAGCGAACATCATGGACACGGCCGAGGAAGGTAAGCTACCGGGGGAAGTCGGTGCTGCAGTCAGCTCCCAGCTGGCGGATAGCTAGCATTAGCATCCCAGTACGTCCAAGAGAAGCAGCAGCAGCAGCACCAATGCTGTGCTGGCCTGCTAGAGGGGGAGTTAGCTTGGTAGCATAGCCTGGAAAACATGGGGGGGTTGTTAAAGCTTGTTTTGAAGCAGCTGAGCATTGTGTGAAACAGCAGTTGTGTTGTAAAATAGACCCAGGGGTTAGTGATGATGTCATCAGTCTCCTGATGTATAGGCTCGTATATCCGCTGAGTAATTTAGCTCTATACACACTACCTACCTAAGTGTCTAACCTCAGCGATGTTAAGCCTTTGAATGAAATTCCTGCATCCACAATCATGAACCTGTCAACACACCCCAGTCCCCACACCCTCTGCACATGTCAGCACATCTGGTTCTAGTTGTGCTCACTCACATCATGTGTTTGTTTATTTGTTTGTTTGTTTGTTTGTGAAGCTGACATTTGTCGCGTGTGCCGCTCTGAGGGGACCCCGGACAAACCCCTGTACCACCCCTGTGTCTGCACTGGCAGTATCAAGTTCATCCACCAGGAATGGTAAGTGTGGTTTGGCTGTGTCCTCCAGTTTGACAGCTGTTTATTTTTATTGTGACTCTGCAGCCACCCCTGATTCTCAAGATGCACGACTGAATAATATATTGGCACATCAACAGAGCTGATCGGAATTTGTCTTTGCAAGCTCACCCGGCATCTACACAAGAAAAACCTGCAAACACACTGTCAAAATACATCATCGTGTATGAGGCACATGAGTGAAGTCTGAGCTCTGAAGTGAAGAGAATATTAAACTCTAAAATCCATGATCAAATAAAGTACCAAATAAATGTTGAAATCAATAAAACCAAGATATTAAATGTTTAGATAAGACACCTGCATGGAGATCTTTTTGTTTAAAAAAGAAATGCATCAGCTTTGCTTCCCCTATTTAAAAGTTACTGAGCGACCTGCAGAGCAAGATCTAGTTTTTTCAGGAGGCCGACAGCTTTGTCTCTTCAGTGTCGCTCACTATTGACACTAATGCGAGTAATTTGCCTGAGGTGGGACACTGTGTACACATGTTGCTTCAAAACTCTACTTTACATTTACCTCCCTCTTACCTTCTCCTCAAAGTGAACTGGGTGTATTTTCTAGTATTCCCATACAGTTGTAATGAAGTTGACTGTTTATGAACTGATAGTGAAAGTTTCACTCAACTTTGTGTTAAATGCATATGTTGCAGTCGAAAATAAACACAGATTGATGCTTCCCATATTTCCAATATTTATTTTCCACAGCGGTTATTCTCAATGCACATGAGCCCAGCTTCTTTAGAGACTGTGTAGTTTCTTCAAAAGAAATCTTTGTTTGTTTATTTTAAATCCTGTGTTCTAAAAAAAGAAGGCAGGATCTGTGGAAACATGTGTGTTCCTATAATTAGATTGCTGATCAAAGAGGGTTATAATCAGATTACAACTGTTTAGTGTAAATAATGGCACTGGATATTGAAAATCCAACTTAATCTGGAAACAGGGATTTCCTTTTGTGAAAGTGATTAGGTTTTGTTATGTGGAGGTGGTTGTTGAGAAATTGTATAACTTGAAGTACAGGCTGTCCTTTATCATTATTACAAAAGTGGTTGCATGGTAGTAGATGTAATATAAGAATCGGGAAAAGGATGCAGAGTAGGGTTTCCTCTATTACATCCATGTTACATAGGATCCCAGATTACTGGCTTTAGTTGTGGTATTAGAATGGTGAACACAACCCAAGCTCCTGCCGGTACTATGGTGACCGTGCTTTGTCTCATGTGTCAAGTGTGTGTGAGCATCAATTGTGACAAGAGCGGTCAGATGGGTGGAAATCTCTAGTCAGAAGCAAAGGCCAGGTCTGGATTGTTCTGAGGGAACAGTTGAACCTCAGTCTGTGTGCATATCAGAATAACAACCTTTTGTGTCTGGATTGTATTGCTCAGTGTATGGAATGTTAAAGTTAGCTGTGCTTAGTTATACAGACAAAACATAACAAATCTCTGGTAGCAGACACACTATACTAACATTGTATCATCTATAATGCCACGGTCAGTTACTGTATCAAGTTATATGTGGACAGGACTTACTCACCTTACACCTTAAACACCTCAAAATAGCAGGTGGGCAAAAATCCCCACAGAAGGGTGCCAAATTCGTATATCAGTCAGTTTGACTGGATCCCGTGTCGGACTCAATTTAATTAGATCTCCTTCATAAATGAGTCGCAGGTTACGTCTTAGTAAATTATTCAATTTCAGAGTTTTCACCAGGAAGGAACGGTAATAACGGTAAAGTCTGTGTTGTACAACAAGAACTCTGTGGGTAACTCAGGGACATTTGGGTTATTTAACAATTGACTGTCTTCACAGACTTATACAATCATTAGTGTTTCAGTTGGTCTTGATTTTATTTTAGCTGCACTTCAACACCTTATGACCAGTGTCCCACAGAAAGCTCGGTTTTCGTCAGTTGAACCTTGAATGATGTAACTAGAGTTGAATTGAAAATTGACGTATAACTAGAGTCTGTGTAGATCTAATGCTGCCATATGTGTCTAAATCAGCTGATGTAACGACTCACTTACATAACCTCACTGGTAATCCCTTTAGTTTATCTAACAAAAAGCCAGGATGGTATTTGTATACCCAACATAGCAGCAAATGTCAGCTCATAAATATACAGTGTGTAAATTAAATGGAGCACTGATTGGCTTTCCGATCCCTCCCTAAAACGACTATAAACCAGCGTGTGAGGTGTGTTGCTGTGTGAGAAATGGGTCTTCAGGCTCAGAAACTATATTTGAGGAAACATAAAAATGCCAAGTCTGACTGTTCACTTCTTCTCACGTTATTCATTTTGTTTTACAGTTTGGTCCAGTGGCTGAAGCACAGCAGGAAGGAGTACTGTGAATTGTGCAAGCACAGATTTGCTTTCACACCAAGTAAGTTTGTTGCATTGATGGATCATCCACTTTCTTAAAAATAAAAAAATAAACGCTGTAAGCTTTATAAATGACTGTTTCATTTATGGAGAATCAGCATTTTTGCTAAGACACTATTTTGGATAATATGAATCACCTCCAGTATTGTAAACAGAAGATTATCGCAAAGAGAGTGTCTCTTATTCACTTTGTCCCTGTTTCCTCTTCAGTCTACTCCCCAGACATGCCCTCGCGGCTGCCCATACAGGACATTTGTGCCGGCCTGCTGACCAGCGTGGGTACGGCCATCCGCTACTGGTTCCATTACACACTGGTGGCCTTCGCATGGCTGGGGGTCGTTCCTCTCACTGCATGTAAGTAGTACACCCACACAGAGAGAAATGCAGAGATGAACAGATTATTCCTCGAGAGAATCTAGTCCTCATAAATGGATTCTTCAAAGCAGTTGACGATAATAGCTTTTATTTGATTTCAGCTATTAGTTTCTTATGCCTTCAAACCAGCGATAGCGTGGGCCAGTGGCAATAAGCTTATGGTTAGTCTGTCTATCGGTCCCACGATCATGATAACAATTTATCAGGAATATACTCGAGGGAATTTCTTCAGAATTATTTCAAAAGTTTACATGTAATTTAAGCATTGATACACTACTATTGATGAAGTATACATAATGACTTAACTAATAATGTCACTAATACATTTGTCTGGTCTCTTTGCCTCAGGTCGCATCTACAAGTGTCTGTTTACCGGCTCTGTGAGCTCACTTTTGACACTGCCACTGGACATGCTCTCTACGTGAGTGACGACACAATCTATCTTCGGCACTGCACTTAAAGGCATCATGTTGATGCAACTGTGCTCTACACGTATATTCTCTTCATGTCTCCTCACCAGAGTTTTTGTTTGTTCCTGCAGCGATAACCTGCTTGCAGATTGTCTTCAGGGCTGTTTTGTCGTCACTTGCACCCTGTGTGCGTTCATCAGTCTGGTGTGGCTCCGAGAACAGATAGTCCACGGTGGTGCGCCCCACTGGTTAGAGCAGCACCATCCGCCACCACCTAATGCTGCTGGGCAAGCCAATGAGGTACATTGTTTGACTGATTGCCAATTAGCCAGTCATTATTTCCATTTAACAAAAAAGTTAAAACACCATATTCAACAATATCTCACAAATCACCCACACGGTCATCTCCCTATATAAAATTACTGTATACTTCTCTCACCCTCAGGCACAAGCTGCAGGTCAGGGAGCCCCAGATGAGCCCCCCGTAGCCCCGCCGGCCCCTGCTGATCCCCCGGCCCAGAATGAGGCAGAGCCTGAGCCCCCCGATGTCCCTCCAGACCAAGGTGATGACCCAGAGCTGGAGGAAGAGGAGGGAGCAGCTGCTGAAGACGCAGACCCCAACAATGGAGCACAAGGTTAGACATTGGAGATGTCAGAGTTTCCGTCTGAATCCTTTTTTTTAACTGGCAGATTTAGCATATTTTAATCATTACTGAAATTTGGGTCAGTTTATAAATAACATTCATTTCAGGACTTTAAGACTTAAGGTTGAGAAACCACTTTTTGCAGCGGAAAACAACGTGTATCTGAAAATCTGTTTTATAATTTTGATAAACTCTAGAACAAACCGTTCTCCTGGTAATAGAATGTACAAATATTTTTTCACAATGGTCATTTTGTACAATATGCCATCTTAATTAATCTGACAATGATGAAACCATGTGTCAAAATTCTCCCCATAGCTCTTATATCATCATTTGCTTTGTTTTACCATGGTTAATGGACTGTGTCACTGCAGCTAAAGGAACACAAGGGAAAAGTCTCACAATAGATGGTTTTGCACTCACCGAATTTCCAAGAGCGGCGCAAATAAAAGTAGCAGCATTTGTTAAATAACATGTTTCTGCCTTTGTTCTAAAAGCCAGCTCAAAAACATCAGACCAGATGAACACAATGAAGGTGACGAGCAGGAAGATATAGCTAGAAATCAGTTTAGAATGATATTAAATTACACGACCTCACTGATACGCTGTTTGGATAAATACTTTTAACGTGTCAAGTTGGATAATTTAAATAATCAAAATTTCTGTCCCTGCAGATGACATGAACTGGAACGCCTTGGAGTGGGACAGAGCGGCCGAGGAGCTCACCTGGGAAAGGGTAATTCTTCATATCTACATGTCGTGACTCATCAGCCTGAGTACACACAAACCAAAATCAGTAACTTAACTATCTGTGTAAAACATCCTTGCAAACACAACACTTGCATTCTTCAATTTCCCTTGTAGATGCTTGGACTGGATGGTTCACTGGTATTTTTGGTAAGTCTTTCAATGCCTAGTTGTCATCCATTTTAACTTCACTTTTGTATGCGGAATGTAAAGTGTAAAATCTCACTTATTGATGATTATGTCTTTGTCTTGTAGGAGCATGTGTTTTGGGTAGTGTCTCTCAACACACTCTTCATCCTAGTCTTTGGTGAGTAAGGCTGTTTGGTCCTGGTCACAGACTTAAACTCTTATTTGTCATTATGTAATTCTGGCAATTAAGTTTATGCCACTGTCACAACGTTTCCTCTTTTTCTCCGTTCAGCGTTTTGTCCCTACCACATCGGGCACTTCTCCGTGGTTGGTCTTGGCTTTGAGGAATATGTAAGAATATACCCTCGTCAATTAAACTTATTATGCAATGTAATAACATAACAAATGAACCATACTTTCAATTTATTGTCTCCTTTGTACTTTTCCCCAGGTCCAAGCCTCTCATTTCGAGGGTTTAATCACAACAATTGTGGGCTACATACTGCTGGCCATGACGCTCATTCTCTGTCACGTATCCTTCCGCCAAACTTGAATCCCCTGTTCTCTAGTGAAATGTAGAACCTAAGAGAATTCCATTGTTTGCTGGCACACAAAATATTACAGGGCCTGACATTGCACATTGAATTTATTTATGTCTGCACCTGAGTGTGTGTATATGTGTGTGTAAACTGCTGTTATCGATCCTTAATGGCTGTCTCAGGGACTTGCTGCTCTGGTCAGGTTCCAGCGCTCCCGGCGTCTCCTGGGAGTCTGCTACATCGTTGTCAAGGTAACCACGCCTTACCCGAACGTCTGTTTTCATGTTGCTCGGTGGAAATACACACTGAAGTATTCACTCACTGAGATTTACTACCTGAACAAAACACTGAATTACATTTTATGTGCAATCACACTCACAGACTGAGGGATATAGAAATAATTTATCACAGTGTGACTCAGAAATAATCAGATAAATGGCTAATGTGGTTGCAGGGTTAGGATGGCCATGAGACATGTTTCTGTTTCCATTACAGGTCTCTCTGCTGGTTGTTGTGGAGATCGGTGTGTTTCCACTCATCTGCGGCTGGTGGCTCGACATCTGCTCTTTAGTAAGACTCCGAGCTGTAATTTGTGTTGTGGCAATGTGAAGGTCAAACATTTACATTTTATTGTTTCAGATATAGTCTTGTATTTTGTAATGAGAAATATTGTCATAAAATAGAATCGATAGCTACTAATAGCCTGAAACGGTTCCTCCTCCAGAGACAGTGATGGCATAATTTTATAATTTTGTCTCTGCTTATGTAAATTCAGTTGATGCTTTGTCTTTGTTGATTTACTAAAATGAAAGTAGCCGTGTCTACCCTGTGTAGGCATCTGTCAGAGAACTCTTGTAGTGGTTGCATTGTTGCTCTCACTTTACTCGTCTATGAAGCTGATATCAAACATGCAACTCCAGAAAATATCCTCAAAATTGGGTCCGGGCATTTTCTGGATTTCTATTTCACATTAGAAGAACGAAGCAAGAGAAAATAGGTAAAATGTCCTGAAAAAACAGGCCAGGGGTGCCATCTGAGTTGACCAGCAGGAGGCAGGACAGGACGTATATATTCTGCTCTCTACAACAAAAAGCTCTCAAACCACGTAATCTTTCCAAGTTGATGTCTTTGACAGCGTCCCGTATCGCACCTCCTTCATCCAAAACTCATTTTGAATTTCCCTGCTGTATTATCACAAGAGCTCCCTCTGACACATTCCAGACATTTTACTAGAGAGTTGGCAGGACATATTCTGAGAAATGTTGGAACCAGCTAACTCGGACACTCGCTGGAAAATTTACGGAAAATGTCAGGACTTCAGTTCTTGTCTGAAAGCAACAGTCTGAATTGATTTGCACATTTTGATGCTTAGTGGCACGATGTCAAAAACACCAAGTCCTTCTCCACCCACAGCTGCCACTTGAGCTTGTCCCCTGTGCTGCTCGATGTTTTCCTAAACTTGTCCTGAGCCTTTCAACCTGCCTCAGAACAGATGGAGCCACTTTCAGAGCAGAAGGGAACCACATCCCTCCTGCTCTGTAGCTGTCAACCTGTGAAAATAATAAAAAGGCGAAAAATGGACTGTGTGGAATAAGCCATTTATATCATTTCAATTTGTCCCATAAATTCAAAGGAGCCTCTGATGCTGAGAAGGGGGAAATTAAACAAACTTCTACCTGCGTGTACTGTCAGAAATCACCCTCTTTTTCTTATCTAAACTGTGGATTCCTTTGGGCCAAGACAAGTCATTAAAAAGCATCGTCCTTGAAGCGATGCGGAATATGAATCGATGCTTTCTGTGTCTAACATTTACTTTCTTCTTCCTGCAGGAGATGTTCGATGCCTCACTGAAAGACAGAGAGTTGAGTTTTAAATCAGCCCCTGGCACCACCATGTTCCTGCACTGGCTTGTGGGAATGGTCTATGTCTTCTACTTTGCTTCTTTCATCCTCCTACTGAGAGAGGTAAATTACTTAATGTTTGTTGACATTTCAGTTTCATCTATTGATACTTGAAAATCCAAAAATCTATAAAAGAAACTTAGCTTGTTGTTAAACTTGTCGTTTGTGCATCAGGTGCTGAGGCCCGGAGTGCTGTGGTTTCTGAGAAACCTCAATGACCCCGATTTCAACCCGGTGCAGGAGATGATTCATCTGCCCATCTACCGTCACCTGCGGCGGTTCATCCTGTCCGTGGTGGTGTTTGGTTCGATCGTGCTGCTCATGCTGTGGATGCCCATCAGGCTGATTAAGTTACTCCTGCCCACCTTCCTGCCATACAATGTCATGCTCTACAGGTAACCAAAAGTATAGGTCACTTGGCAATAATCTGTGTCAAAGCTACTGCTTTGTCTTTCTGATCATAAACTACTTTTGTAGTTATTTATCTATCTGAGCATCTGCTGTATATAACTTAACAAAACTGTTTTCTAAGCTGGCTGATTTTGTATCTCAAGTGTTCCGTGCCACCATATGGGTCATGCCTTGGTCCACACACTGTTCAAATGTGTTTGTCTGACCCTGTCCACCTGTTTCCCCCAGCGACGCCCCGGTCAGCGAGCTGTCACTGGAGCTATTATTACTTCAGGTTGTGCTGCCGGCGCTACTGGAGCAGGGACACACTCGGCAGTGGCTCAAAGGCCTGGTCAGAGCCTGGACAGTCAGTGCTGGATATTTATTGTAAGTCAAGTATAAATACACCTTAACGTATCTCAATATTCTTCATGTTGGCTGTCTGTAACTGACTCGTGCCTTCGCAGAGACCTTCACTCCTACCTCCTCGGGGAGCAGGACGACAATGATGCCAACCAGCCTGTGAACAACAACAACAATAATAATCCTCCACCCGGTCAACATAACAACAATAACAACCCTGCCCCGGCTGTTGGCGAGGGCCTACATGCGGCCCATCAGGCCATCCTGCAACAAGGGGGACCAGTAGGTTTCCAGCCCTATCACCGACCCCTTCGCTTCCATTTCAGGGTGAGACATAGATCAATTACCGCTGCAGTTTCTGGACCAGGCTCTGGGGACTTGTTTGATATGCACAAATAGAAAGTATTGTTTAGTTTTTACAGTCTTTCCCACATGATTAGACTATATAATATATCTACAGCTCCATTGCTTCACTTTGTGCCGAATGCAGAACAACCCAACCTGAGTCAAGTGAGGGTTGATTACATATTGTGATCTCTCCAGGGGCCCCTGATGGCCAGTATGACTTTAACAGAGGGGAGTGTTGTCTCTGTTTTTATTAGAGAGAGAGTGGGACAAGTAGAGCCAGAGCGAATCAATGCACTGAGATCATACACATCTGAAACAGAAAAAGAAAATCAATATATGCCGGTCAGTGTTGATATCATGGCCGTCAGCCACCAATAAATCTATGTAGGAAACACTGAGTGGTGTAAGAATATTTTCAGGTCATTATGAATCTGTGGTGGGACAAAGAGGACTGTGGCTGGCCACTAGAATCAATGTAATTAATTCAATGTCTCAGAGGCATGCAGCCAACATTTGTACGTTTGGTTTCTCTAGGCTGCAAAACCACGTGGTCCCAAAGTACTTCACCAAGTCATTTCTTTGTGTGACATTGAAAAAGCTATAAAAGGGAGATTCTGTTGCATGTTTTACTTTGGCTGCTGGGAATGGGCAACACCCTCTTAATTTATAGTTACTGTAGTTCTCCAGGGTATGCTGGCAGGCAGATGGATTCAGAGGGTTAGAGTTAGTCTTTTTTTAACTGTTACAGGACAAAACTAACATTCATTTAGTGCCTTATATTATCAGTCACAACTGAGAGTGAAACAGAAAGAGTAGAGTTTTCTTCCATGGCTGGTTATGGTTTTAAGAAAGACCAAATAAAGGTGTTTGGTATTTGTGGTTTACCACACAAAATTAAGGAATGTGCCAACGCCCTCGGACGTACAACTCAACTCTTGTTATTCTGCGGCTCCTTCTGAAGTTCAAGGCTTTGATCTCAATGTGACATTTGTCCTACATATTCCAGCTCTACGTTAGAAAGCTTATATTTCTACAGTGTTGGCAGGGAATTGGTAGTGATAATCAGATATGATTAAAAGTTTGATTACTGCTCCGTATTCTCTTACAATGTCTTTCCTCTTCTTCTGCAGATTGTGTTGCTGATAGCGTTCATGTGCATCACGCTGCTGGTGGCCAGTCTGGTGTGTCTGACTCTACCAGGTGAGACGTGTTTTCACTCTGTGGACCAACACCACTGCAGTAATTGTAGGGGTTGTCAATAGCCACTTTTATACAAAGCTCCTGCTGTAAATAGCACACTGTTATTCAAGAAATAGGGCTTTGACGTGGACCACAACGGGGGGGGGGTCTGTCCTGCCATGCTCACTCCGCCTTTTGCACAGTTGTCGATCTAGCTCTGTGACTACCTCCACTTCTGGGTTAAAGGCGGAAGAACAATGCCACCCCCCACCCCCCAACTCTGTGTTCATACCTTTTTAATACAGAGCTGCAAGGCAGTCCCGCATTGATCAGGCTGTGTAACAGGATTTATGTCTATGCAGTTTAAGCAGCTCCATTTTAAGTTGAAATAGTTCTCTTTATTTAGACTTGAGAATTTGTCTCGTGTGTTTCAGTCTTCACCGGGCGCTGGCTGATGTCCTTCTGGACGGGAAGCTCCAAAATCCACGAGCTGTACACGGCGGCATGTGGCCTGTACGTTTGCTGGCTGTCTATCCGCGGAGTCAGTGTGCTGTTGGCCTGGATGCCCCAGGGACGCACGGTCATCTTCCGCAAAGTCCAGGAGTGGACACTAATGGCAAGTATCAGTGATCAGCCTCCGTTGTTGGCAAACACCAAGACTGGGCAGAGGATTTGTGCTGTAATTGGTTTCGCTCCGTCTGGACATTAGATTATCTTGAGCCGCATTTTTTTGGTGAAGTGGTTGGTTTCTAATTAAGTTTATTAGTCATCATGTAAACTTTGCCAGCATCTGCCCGCTGGTTATATCCTAACTCTGGAGCTTCTACTCAGGTCTTTAACTCAGCCAGTGCTGCAGTAGTTTCGCCCCCAGAAGGATGGAAACTTAAAACAGCCATATTTAATCCCATAATCTGCTTAATTAATATCTGTTTATTTTACATCCTCTCTTTGGTTGTGCAGATTCTAAAGACCCTGGTTGTTGCTCTGCTGGTTGCTGGAGTCATCCCACTGCTACTGGGACTGCTGTTTGAACTGGTTATTGTGGCTCCTCTCAGGGTTCCCCTGGACCAAACACCTCTTTTCTACCCCTGGCAGGTATGATTATGTCTCTGTGTTGTATGAGCACGTCAGTCTTTTTCCATCTCTTGTTTCCTCCTCTGTATAACAGACTTGGTTTTACTGAAATTCTACTGTGTTCACCCATTTGAGTCTTTAATTCCCAGGCTTATTTCAATATTCCTTCCTTCTTTGTTCTCTTCAGGACTGGGCTCTCGGAGTGCTTCATGCCAAAATCATCGCTGCCATCACTCTTATGGGCCCTCAGTGGTGGTTGAAAACTGTTATTGAGCAGGTGGGTTTTACATCCAAATTTTATGTTAACTGTCAGATTTGTGCTTCTTCTAATCAACAAATATTAATTTGCCTTTAAGATCTGCTAAGATCTAGATAAGAAACTAATTCTCGAATATAATCATGTTGGTTGTATACCAACATTTAAGTTATTTATAGCACATAGCAAGAGCAGCAGAGTAGATAAGTGGTTGGTCTGTCCTTGAGAACATGTTTTGATGGTACGTCACTCAGGTCGTGTATCCTTCAGCTCGACAGTGAATCCTAACCATGTTCATTCGTTCTGTTTTGTAGCTCACTCTGTTTTCTGAAGTCAATTCAATTGTAATTCGTTCTACAACTAATCCAAACTTTCTCCCTCAGGTTTACGCAAACGGAATTCGCAACATTGATCTCCAATTCATAATCCGTAAACTGGCTGCTCCAGTCATCTCAGTCCTGCTGCTGTCCTTGTGCGTACCGTATGTAATTGCTGCTGGAGTGGTGCCGGCTGTCGGTGAGTGTATATTTTGATTCATAAGAAATGTATTTGTTTTAATCTTTCAATTTCCCTGTTGGTTTGGTAATTACACCTGTGAAATTGACCAAAACAGGAGCAGCACACTTAACCATACCAGTAAATGTAATCCAAGTAAAATATGAGTTTATTGCAGATGCCTGCTGTTCACAAACTTTTTCAGTGACTACATTGTGATCTAATGGGAGGTTCAATGAATATATATATATATATATAACTGAAGTGGATTGTTGTTGCAGGAGTGACCCCAGAGATGGAGATTCTAATGCAGAGGAGGATCTATCCATTCCTCCTGATGGTGGTCTCGCTCATCGGCATCCTGTCCTTCCAGATCCGACAGTTTAAACGCCTTTACGAACACATCAAGAACGACAAGTAAGAACTATTTTGTTGTTCGACAGTTGCAACGTTGAGGATGTTAATTGTAGAGCAACTTTCCAGTTTTAGTTTTGTAAGTTGAAAAGTAACAGTAACAATCCTTTTATTTATGTGATAATTTGCCTTTACAGGTACCTGGTCGGCCAGAGGCTCGTCAACTACGAGCGCAAAGCCGGAAGAGCGAGCTCGAGCCCCCCCCCAAACCCTGTCGTGGAGTAACTGCTTGTGTCACTCGTCACCACTTTTTTTTTTTGCACTGGTTAAGTTGTGTACACCTTTCACCCACCCCTTTTGATTTTTCTACGACCATAATCCTTTGGAATCTCCTGTGGATGTTGGTGGATTTGATGGATGTCATTCCATTTTTTGAATTCCCTTTCGCGCCCCCATCAAAAGGTGGGACGGGAGGAGATTGTGCTATAATCATGGGACAGCTGAGTAACCCCCTCCCCCCTCTGATTGACGGAGAAGTCAGGAGGGCGAGGGTAACAGGGTTGGATTTGAATCCCGACATCTCTGTTGTTGTTCATGCCTTGCTTTGTAAAGTGCTGCCTGATAATTGTACATGTGTAAATACTTTGAAACGCAGACTTTGTCTTACCAAAACAAAAAGACAGATGGATTAATGCAATGACCATTGTACATCTTAAAAGTGTATGTATAATTTATTAAATCAAACTGACAATTTATCTTTTTGTTGGTGCATTTGTGACGATGTGGTTGTTGTTTAACAGGCGGGGGGGGGGGGGGGTTGTGACAGTACAAAGGTGAGTTTTAAACTATAGCCTCAAATCATTTATTTATAACGAGTCAACAAAACACTGATTGAAGTCATCTCAATAAATACAAAGATTGTTTTTCCATAATTCCCTCTGACAAGCATGTTGTGTTTTCACCTGTGTACATTTGTTTGGTAGTTTTTAAACAAGATTACTAATTAAATTACCATTAAATTTTGGCACGGTGCAGACAAAGTTGTGGATCCAGGAGTTGTTGATCACTTCCCAGGAAATCATTCATGGGGCTTGATGAGAAACAATCTGGCATAACTAAGAGACTGATCCGTCTTGATCCAGCAGATGTATCTAGGGTTGCAAAGGGGCGGTAAATTGCCGGAAATTTTCCAGAAACTTTCCATGGGAATACTCAGCTCGGGAATTTGGGGAATTTTGAAAAAAAAAAATTACATAAATTAAACGCTGAGCAAAAAAAACATTCAAAACTCTGTTTTTAAGATGTATGGAATGCAGCATACGTTGCACGTTGAATTTTCAACCCTGCACTGTGCATTTCTCCAGCACATGCGCAGATAATTCCCAGCATCATGCACACTACAGCAGGGCTATTGAGGCATGCTGTAGTGTGCAGGACTAGTCAGGTAAGTTTCGATGATATTACTGGGGGAAATATATTAGCATGCTGATTGAGGACTGTTCATCTAGCCTATTTCTATTCATTTATCCATCAACTGTAAAAAAAAAAAAAAAATTAAGAACATTCCAATTGGCCAACTATTTATATTTCTGGCATTGCTTTAGTGCTTTTCTACAAGCTTTTTTCTCATCTTATTCTACAGAACAATTCCATCTCATGTGTGGAGACATTTCACTCCAGCCAATGTAGAAGGAAAGGCTGTGTACATTTGCAAATACGATGAAAAGACCTAGGCTAAGAATGACACAAAGATGCAGAAGCATATAGTCAAGTGCCCAAAGTTTCCTCAGGGCTCAAATCAGCGTAGACCGGGGGTGGTGTCATTGTCTGATCCTTTGGTGTGAGTGGAGAATTAAGCACAATTCCAAATTCCTCTGCCAAAATGACGTCAATCTCCTCATCTTGAAGTTCTCTGGTGGTGGATTTGAACCCTGCTCCCTCAGTAGGGAAAGTGGTGGAGATGAGCCTGCGGCCCATGCATGTGAGCCGTCCACCTGGTTTCAAAATGGTGCAGAGGGATTTGCAGAAGAAGATAGAGCAGGGGGAGCTCTGGTGGTACTGGCACATGTCCGTGAAGTCCTCCAGGCTCCTGGGATCGAGGGTGAACTTGTACACCTCCTTCCAGTCTCCATCCGCACCTCTGTTCTCCTCTCCTTGCCATTCCAGAAAGTGCATATACCCTTGCTTTCTGATGCGGTACACTCTGTGGCCCTCCGCCTGGGGCCCGCTGGTCTCCAGAGAAATCGGCACAGAGAAGCCTGCTCCGCCGAAACCGACGTCGCACAGCCAGCGGCGGCCCTGGAGGGTCACCATGAGGACGAGATGGTCAAACGGTGGCCCGTAGTACCCGCTGATCAGGCCCTTCACCTGGGCGGAAAGCATGGTCACCTGGAAGCCCAGTGAGCACAGCAGCCAGGAGAAGAGGCCGTTGTTCTCGTAGCAGAAACCGCCTCGGTGCCGGGTCACGATCTTGTCGTAGATCAGCGGGAGATCGAGCTCCACTCGCCCGCCGCTGTGCACCGTCAGGTCCTCGAACGGCACCGACAACAAGTGACGAGTGTGGACCGACCGCAGCGCGTCCAGGTCGGGCTCAGCCGGGACCGTGGACCCGATCCGGTTCAAATATTTCTGCACATCCATGTCCGAGGAGCTCCTGCGTGTTCCTGCTCTGCTTTTACTGAACAACAACTTCAAGACGATTCAAACCTCGTGCACACAGACTTTCCCCGCTAGGTTTCTTTATGGTTTTCCTGGTGCATTGCTGCTGTTCTCTTATTGTTTCATTCTTTCCTAAAGCACCGCCCAGCTGGCGGAGAGCTGACATAACACTTTTTCTCTATCTCTGGGGTAACTCCTGCAACAGCAGTCCACTTCAGTTATATATATTGTTTCATTGAACTTCCCATTAGATCACAATCTAGTCACTGCAACAGTCATCTGAGATAAGAAGAAATGTGATAGCACTGAAAAAGACGAATATGTAAGAAACTCATTTAACTTCGATTAGAAAGTGCATTATATGGTTGAGTGCGTTTCTCCTGTTTTGGTCAATTTCATAGGTGTAATTACAAAACCAAAAAGGAAAATGAAAGATTCAAACAAATACATTTCTTAAAAATCAAAAGATGCACTCACCGACAGCCGGCACCACTCCAGCAGCAATTGCATACGGCACGCACAAGGACTGAGATGACTGGAGAGATTCTGAGAGATAATTATCTCTGAAATTCCGAGAGATAAGTTCAAAAAGAATAAAAACATAAATAAGAAACTCCCTGTTTTTCTCACTTTCTCAAGTGAATGCAATACGCTTCCGTAGCAAGGGGTTTTCAATAATATCAATAATATAAATAATATCGATATCTGAAATGAATTTGATCGCTGTCCTCGCCCACCCCCTCCCTGCGAGCGCCGACGTGACGTCACAGCGCGACACTCCCTTGCCCCGGCAGAGGGAGAAAGATGGCGCCCACACACGTACTGAGATGCTGTCAGCGGGGCTTAGCGTGGATCCCGGTGATTTTCATCGCCCTGGTGGTCTGCTGGTCGTACTATGCCTACGTGGTGGAGCTGTGTATATGTGAGTAGCCTCCCCGGCCCTTCGTCTCGAAGCCGCCGGTCCCACCGCCGCTGTTTTCATTGTGACTCGTCCTCCCCCTGCACTACCGAGCAGCCGCCGCGGTCCAGCAGGAAGTAAACGGACTGCAGCTCAACAATGGCTCCGTCCAAAAAAACACCACCCAGATCCAGCGTTTTGTCAGCGAGCGGCCGGTGAACAGATTCATGGAGAGTTCCGTGTGAGACCGAGGGGAACTGTCGCTGTTTGTATCCGCTGCCTGGCTCGTCTCTGTGGGTTTTATTGTGTCGAGCTGCCACGGACACATCAACACTTTTCCTCCAGCTAGACTTCCGCTCGGCAGCCTGGCAGGTAACGGGCTGGAGCCAGGCTCGGTTCGGTAGTTCTGGTTTCTAGCAGGAAGAACTCACAGAGATCCTCATTATTAGTGTTATATCGTTTTAAATCGAGGATCAATTCATTAGATAAACACGCTGGTGACACATTACAGGTGACCAGTGAGTAAATGGCGTGAGAAACATGTTGATTACAGCTGTTTAATTATTAATTTTATCATTTTATTTCCATTAATCAACAGACAAAATGCTGTTAATGAGCCACTGTTAGTTATAGAGGCTAATTTCCATCTGTCGTCCCCATAGCCAGTTTCTACAAGGCAACGGGAAGGAGCATAAAATGGCCAATTCTATTTAACAAATTCAATAATAATGTCTTTATTTATATAGCAGTCTAAACAAAGTGATTCACAATTCAAATGCACAACTAAAAATAGCATCGAAACAAACAAAAAATAGTCATAAAAGAATAAAAACGGTAACATTTTTAGGACTGCACTATAAAACAACATCAATCATTATCGCAATATAATTGTCATCAATGGCAAATAAAAAAGGTCCGATATACATGATATAATAACTGCGCTTTGTGCATAGTACGGAGATATGACACATTTTACTGATCGACTTAAGATCTGTAAAATGTTGTTTATCAAGAGTTTGTCATTCTCTGCCCATTAAAGAAGAGTTTAAAACCAAAACCTTCACTCAGGAGCAAAAATTACTCTTTAATCTTCAAATAAATAATGTGACATTTATCAAGATAACTATCGATATGACTTTACGTATCCCATATCGCCTAGCCCTAGTGCAAACACCCAGTCAACACCCAATCCCGCTCTACGATGTGCAAATACACAGTGAGCCCTGTTTATTCTGAATTTGTATCTCGATAAAAAGAGGAAAAGGTCCAAGTGATTTTGAAAAGAGGCGTCATTGTTGAAACTCGGGCGTCAGGAGCTTCAGTCACGAAGGCTCATCTGACGAGTCTTTCAACTGGAACAGCGACCGCAGTCACATCTCTGGGAGAGGGAGAGAGAGAGACATAAGTAAATTGTCATCGACGGCACATTTGATGACACCACAAAAACAATAGCAACTTTTCCTAAGGTGATTAAGTATGTCGATGCAGGAATGGTTTTCGGAACCACATGTTTGTCGCTCTCCACCAACATCGTCTAAACATCAAATCTGTTTGAATTGTTATGACAAAAATTTAAAGAAAGATGGCTCCACTGGTGGTGAGAGAGTGCTTTTCAATTTAAGTGAAGTTTCTAAATATCAGCATATTCTTTTGAAACAGAATTTTTTCCGTAACAAACTAACCCTAAACCTCTTTAATCATGTTGGGACCCCTCCAATTTATCCTCGGTCCACATTAGTGATCCTGAACCCTGGGGTTGGGAAACACTGGTCAGATATAGGTTTCCTGCTGTACATTTTAATAACTCTACTTAACACGAGATATGGATGATTACAAACAAATGTATGTTCCCCTTGTGAAGCCATGTCTGATCTTTTTTACTGTCTAATGTTACTTTCATTCTGTTTATCTCTTTCAGTCACCATCCCAAGCATAGGAGAGCAGAGTAAGTGTCCTGAGGAAAACTGAATTCCTGAACTGAGACTGTTTACTACTTATTGGGATCATCTGTTTGGTTCAGACCCCAGACAAATGCATGTATTTAATGTCAGTGCAGACATTACACTGTATGTTCTTGATCCTGGTGCTCTGTCTTTCCCTCCAGTCGTCTACCTGATCTTCTTCCACCTCTTTTTCATCATGTTTGTGTGGTCGTACTGGCAGACCATCTTCACCAAGCCTGCCAACCCTTCCAAAGAGGTAGGATATAATAATCCAATTTGCCATTTGGAGCCTACTGTGTGTGTAGAGCTGTTTTTCAGCAAGAAAAATTGGGTCTGGGCATTTTCCAGAGTTTGTCTTTCCCATATAAAGAACACAGGAGGAGATTGTCAGAGTCACAGTCAGGCATGTTCACAACAGGAGCCGGATTTTCCAAAAAGCTTTCAAATCTTGTTGTCTTTCCAAGTCGACATCTTCAAAGTGTACATGTGTATCTTCTTCCAGTTTCATTTCTGTCACGTCGTCAATATGCCCACTTGCTCGCTGTCAATTTTCCGGACATGTTATCAGTGGGCTGGCATGAGAAGTACATAGCCACTGACCCGATCTCACATACAGCCCATATGGAAGATTTTCAGGAAAGTGTGCAGATTTCCGTTGAGGTCTGAAAGCAGCTTATGTCTACAACCCCCCTGTTGCCATGAAGTCAACATGATGAATGTATTTTTCTAAAGAGAATTGAATGTGCTGCTCCTGTCTCTCCAGTTCTGCCTGCCCAAGGCTGAGAAGGAGCGCTACGAGAAGGAGGAAAGGCCAGAGTCCCAGCAGGAGATCCTCTGGAGAGCCGCCACCAGTCTGCCTCTGTACACCCGCACAGGAGCCGGAGGTACGTCTGTGTGTGCGACCGTGCACGAGAATGGATTTGTCTTTTCTGTTTATAGGAGCCTATATGTCCTGTGGTGATAACGTGTTGTTGTTGTTGACATGAACAGCAATCCGATACTGTGACCGCTGTCAAGTGATCAAGCCCGACCGATGTCATCACTGCTCCGCATGTGACATGTAAGGAAACCAGGTTTACTGAATACAAAGTGTTGATTCAACCGAAATATTCTGCTCTTCCTCTTGCCTCTCACCCCTTCAAGTCATTTTTTCAATGTCTCCTCTTTTATTCTGTCCGGCAGGTGCGTGCTTAAAATGGACCACCATTGCCCCTGGTATGTGTTCATGTCTTTCAGTTGTGTTATGCAGGTATAATGTAGAGATGAACCTGAGTTCCTCATCATATAAAAGCCCAGAACTTCCTCTTATCCCAATTCTTTTTACTTATTCATTAAAGGTCTGACAGATAGTGTTGCAAATTCTTTAATGTCATTGGTTTTAACACTTTATTAGAATAATGATTAGCCAAATGAGCTGCTGAAAATTGTGCCTATGCTCTGGATTGTTTCTAATCTTAGAGGCTAATTAAATATTAACCATCGAAACAACACTGCAACATTGCCTGCGGCACCTTTTATATAAAGTTCAGATGCGGTTTCTTCCTGGAGAGGGTGACGTCTGACTTTCGGTGTTTGTCTGTCTGCAGGGTGAACAACTGCGTGGGGGCCTCCAACTACAAGTTCTTCATCCTCTTCCTGGCCTACTCGCTGGTGTACTGTTTGTTCATTGCAGCCACCGTGCTTCAGTATTTCATCAAGTTCTGGACGGTGAGTGACTGTACACAGACGCAAAGAAGAGGACTTGTGAATGTGTGTCTGAAGTATGTCGAGAGATGTTCCGACTGAATTTTTCCTTCCTAATACTCATACCTGGACTTTGTGTATTGGCCGATACCAAGTACTGATCCGATGCCAGTGTATTTAAAGAAATACCAGCTTGTATGACATATTTTAACAGTTGTATGCTACCAACCCTGCTGCATGCAACAGGAAACAAATACACTTTAAAGACATGGTTTTGGATTGGTACATGGATGCGCATACTCGTCGATGGCGGGCTTCGCCTTTTTCACCAGAATCTGGCGCATTTCCGATTCTGGTATCAGAGCATCTCTCGTGACGTTGGAGAGGATGCAGATGTGGCTGCGTGTGAACTCCGGGTCCAGCATCCTCCTCAGCTGGTTGTGCATGGTGCTGACCTCTCCTGCGCCGAGCTGTGCTGCTCCTCTGTCTTGTCTGTCCTCTCTTGCCCCTCTTCACTCTCTGACCCCTCTCTGTTGTCCCCAGCTCTCGGACACTGGGTCATTGTCCTCCGAACTCTTGTCTTCTCTGTCTGCCTCTCCTCGTTCAGAACCATCAGTCACACCACCCATGCAGCCTGCAAAAGACGCCCTCCTGTTCTTTCCTTCCCCTTTTCACTTTTGTAGCTGGTCCACTTCGCTCTCCTCTCATCTTTACCTCTTTCGTCCCTTTTGTTTCCATTACTCTGGTCCCACTTTGTGCATTCACCCACTTGCTTTCTTTCTCTCCCCCCCCTGTCACCATACTGGGCTTTGACTTGTGTTTGCCTCCTGGTTTTTAAGTGTCTCCTCTCCTGCCTTTTCTCTCCTGGTGTTGCTAACCAGTCTCGTTTCTGTTTGTACTAAAGCTTTGCCGGAGGAAATCGGCAGAGAACTGCCCTAAGGTAACCCAGTCATCCTCCAAAGCGTTTCAGTGCCTCCCCATCGTTAACTTGGGTATTGTAATGATGTGCATGTAGTGACATGGTTCATGTGACACTCGTCTTATTCATCTTCCCTTTTTTTTTTTTACATAGACCTTCTTTTAATATCCTCGGTGGGAATTTGTAATTGATGACCCTCCTCTTCTTCTGTCTCTTCCCCAGAATGAGCTGCCAGACACTCACGCCAAATTCCACGTCTTGTTTCTTTTTTTTGTGGCGGCCATGTTCTGCATCAGTATTCTGTCCCTCTTCAGCTACCACCTGTGGCTTGTGGGCAAGAACAGGTCCACTATAGGTAACACACACACACACACACACACCACACATACTCACACACACTCGACAGGTTTCTCTGCTATTTAACATGTGAACACATTTCACTGCATCTAACATCAACACAGAATTCAACACATTTTCTGAAATCTCTCTACTTTCTCATTAGGTTAATATTATAAATTGAATCAGTTTTATTTCTTAAGCACCTAAACAAGGTTACAAAGTGCTTTCATAATATATGAGGATAAAACAACATGGACCAAAACAACTTTTAATATAACTGGGGGCTGGACTGTGCTGACATTTAAAAGTCATTAAATCAATCCTGAATTCTCAAAAGTCAAGACACTGAAGATTGACGTGTTAAGTTAGAAGGTTGTTCCTGTTTTGGTTATTGTTTGTTAAATAATCATTGTGTTATTATCTTCTCTCCATTCTTGTCTCCAGAGGCCTTCAGAGCCCCAGTCTTTAGGACAGGCTCTGACAAGAACGGCTTCTCTCTGGGTTTCCGTAAGAACGTCGCTCAGGTCTTTGGAGACCAGAAGAAATACTGGCCACTTCCCATCTTCACCAGGTAAAGAATACAACTTTAGAAATGAACATGCTGTTAGCAGAACTTAATGTTTACTCTTCCTCTCACAGCACTAATGGAAAAAAAGCCTCTTTTACAGCTGCATGACACAGTTAAAAAACAGTGTATCTCTTTCTTTTACATATCAGATTACCTTTGTTGCCAGTCTAACCTGATACAGATAGTTGCCCTGCAGGTCAACTGCACCTAATCTTGAGTTTCCTCCTTTTTTACTGCAGCCAGGGAGACGGTCTGACGTTCCCTACACGGCTGGTCAGTGCTGATGTGGAGCAGGCAACAGTGACCCTGAACCCAGAGGCCAATAAAAGGTGAGCAGTCCTGCTGGGACAAGGGTTAAAACATATATTGTTTGACTTGAAGTTCTACTCAGGATTTATGTTTGGGAAGGGTTTTTGAATACACACTTTATTTATATGGCACTTTTTAACATCACAGTTTACAAAGTGCTTCGTAGGATGGGAGAAGGAGGCCACATAACCACGTTTAGGTTGTCGTAAAAAAGGTGGTGTTCAAATTAAATGAATAAATATAGAGTTATGACACGTGAAAGCGGTAAAATAAAAGTGATGGACTCTGCGAGCCTTAAATCCTCAGGCCGTTCCAAAGCCGAGGGGCCCTGATTGCAAAAGCATGTTTATCTTTTAGTTTTCAACTTTGACTTTGGGACAACTGGCAGAGTTCCCATCAAAGGCTGGATGCAGGTCAACGACTCTTTGATGTAGCTTGGGGCCAGACTTTATAAATGATCAGTGAAATCTTCAAATAAATCCTAACAGGGACCGGGTGTAAATATGAATACTTTTTTAATTTGTCGCCATGCAGTGCTGTGGACGTCCCTGTGAGCCCGGTCAACGACTCGCAGAATCGCCTCCTGAGCAACGACCAGCATGCCAACAACATCGCGGACCACCTGGCTAACAACACCCTCAAATCAGGTGAGCCTCGCCAGGGACGGGAATATCTCACAGACAGAATTCACGTGAAAATACTCCTGTCAGCTCATCGCTTCTTCTGTCTGCCTCCACAGATGACAGTGAAACCATTACAGTCTCCATGGAGAGCGAGTCCTAACCAGGTAACGTTGAATCACTGGAGTTAGTCTGCAGGTTCGGTTACAGCTCGACATTTTTTTGTACATGGGAGTGTTGCCCTGCACAATTATGTACATTTCTAGTGTGATTCACCTACTAACGTGTGTTTTGTTTCTGCTTCCTTCGTCTCTGCAGGAGAATCTCCTCAATCATCTGAAAACGATGCCTTAAGCAACGCAGCAGTTTAGTTCGTCACCATGGCAACAGTCTCCCACTGCAACCTCATCCCCACAGACCCGCTCAGCGTAACCGTGGAAATGCATTCATTTTGCCCGTCACAGAACAGTAACACATTGGCCTTTTTTTTTCCGCATGCAGTGTCGTAAGAAAATCTTACACCAACCACCCACAGGACATGACATGCAAGGTTGTTCCCTCTAACACCAACACACATGCAAACTGTCACACATTCAGCCATTTCCTTTTGCTGTTTTAGTTTCATTATTTTCTTACAGCTGGAGCATTTATTTAGAAGATGAAAGAAGCCTGGAGGGATTTTCTTTGCTGTTATGATACAACTTTTTGTGCCAAAGGCTTCCTCGGTGCGTCAGGACTCGTTTTAAAGGCACAAAGCTGCAGTGGAGAGTGGTGGACAAGCTGGATCAGTGTGTTTGGTTGGAACATTTCTCTTTCTTGTTTTTTTTTTTGTTCATCCCTCTGAAGATGGATCAGTTTACTCATGTGACATTTTTATATTCTATAACACAAGCGTATATCTGGTCCGCACCCTTTTTTTTTTTAGATGGATGTTTCCCCTCCAAAACCCGGACAACATGAAAGAGGACTCTACTGCACTGAGCCAGTGCACCACAGGGAAGCCTGTAGCTGGGTTTTGGATAACAGAGCGCAAGAAGGAGCATTTGCACTTTGTAGTTGATCAATATCCATCTAAACAACATGCTGCTTTTTTCCCCCCTATCATGTCCAAAAAAGCGTCCCAGGTAAAACAGATGTCGGATAATGTGATTTATGGCGTACTGTGTGTCTGAATGTGTGAATGTGTGTGTATAACAGTTGAAGTGGCAGTTTTTTCTTTATTTTTTAATTTTCTAAACGTGTCAGCTTTATGTGCTTTTGTGGCCAACTCGTTCATCAACGTGCTGCTTACTTACGGACAGTATGACCTGGGAGATGCGTTTCACACATTGCAATGTGCAGCGTCCTTCACTACCTGTTCAGGGTCGGTTCATTATGTCATTGTGATGATCAGTGATTGCTTGCCCAAAATGTCTACAGCCGCCTGTCCTCTCTACAACTCAGTGCTTCAACCTTTCACTAAGACACCAACACCCATTGCCAAATAAGGGCTCGACCTGTCAGGAGCTCTGACCTTTGAACCTGCAGTGTTTACAACATTCTAGCTTTATCTTGTCCTCACTGGCCAATGTCTTGGTAACCAAATTTACCAGTCGTCGTGGAAAACTATTTTACACGGGTTGCATCTGTCCTGCCCGTCTGTGTGGGTCATGATGGCCTTGCAGCACCAGTGCTGGCCGGCAGGTGGCAGCAAAGCTGTTATCTGCCCTCATTCCGGTGAAGAGCTCTCTGTTCTTCACAAGCATCTGGCTCAGGGCTCAATTCACTTTCTGTCGAATTTGCAGGTGCAGCTTTCATCAGAATGAAATGATCTCATAAAATGATTCACCATGTTCCTGTGAAAACTCGTCCAGGTTAAATCGAAAAAAACAAAGTGAATTGAACCCAATCCATCTATTGTTAAAAAAATAGGTTGTAGACTGCAGCTTCTGCTCCTCCTCTACTCTTTATGTAATTTGGAATCAACGCAGTGTTGTGACCTTGAACTGTTTTAAGCGGATTTAGCTTGTGTAAAACTTGACAGTGAATTGTCTTGTCAGTGTTGAACGTCTGGGATGTGACTCAAATGACAGAATTTTTAAAGCACCAGGAATCTAAAGCAACTGCATCACGTGAACATCTGTTATGTGAAGAACAACCAAATAGCAATTTTACAGGAATGAAGTACATCCTTTTTCCGGGGAATTTCTGTCATTTATATGCAACTTACTGATTTACATTTGAGGGAGATTCGAGGTGTCACTGCTCACATCCGTCTGGTCACATCCCTGACTGTTGCCTCCCACTAACTCGACCCAATCAGACTCTGGTGATGTACAAGTTTACAGCTGTTTCTGTCCTGTAGAGTGAACTCGTGGTGTTGTACAGTGTGTTTCTCGGTAATCGTCCTAATTGTGCTGAATGTACCACAGACAGGACAGTGAGGGTGTTCGGCCGTATGACGGAGCGTTTAAAACAGCTTTTATGTTTACATTTTATCCTTCCAATCATGTTTGACCTTTTGAGCCCTTGTGTATTTCTCTACAAACAGGTGATTGGAGGATATTTGTTGCTGTATGGATCATGCTGTCATGGTGGCTGAGTACAAACTGTGGTTTGATTTCAGCAGATGAAGTAACTGTTGAATATCATGGTCCAGACCAAGGTTGTGTTTTGATCAAATGTGGATCTTTTTTTCTAAACCTCATATGTAAACTTTTAGTAACAGGTAAAAACATAATTAAACTATCTTGTATAACGAGCTTGGCTCATTCCCCTCATCATTCACTGATTCTAAAACATTGGACCTGTCTTCTTTGTTTAACAAATCGCCTGTAATGTGCCTCTGGGCAATTTGGCCTAGAGACTAAAGTGTGTCTCTGTGTGTGTTTTGTAATCCTTAATTGAGTGTTCTTTTTGTAATACTGTCGTCTTGGCAGAAATGCTTCTGTGCAGCCATGAGATTTTTTACGTGTCTGTGTACA
This sequence comes from Pleuronectes platessa, assembly GCF_947347685.1. Taxonomy (NCBI): domain Eukaryota; kingdom Metazoa; phylum Chordata; class Actinopteri; order Pleuronectiformes; family Pleuronectidae; genus Pleuronectes; species Pleuronectes platessa. Next base: position 10,204,707 of record NC_070645.1, read on the forward strand.
TAGATAACCGTCTGAGTGATGATAAAAAGCATGGCGCCTAACTTCTGTAAACACATTTTTAACATAACAGGGATTATGGTGATAAAACAGACTGGTTCTTTTTCAACTGTAGCCAGGGGTATCATGTTTTAATTCAGCTTTACCCTGGTCTGCTAAAACTTTATAAATGAAGCCATAAAAACTCCTGTGAAAATGGAGGAAGGATCTTAAAAATTCAGTTGAATTTCAAAAAAACATTTCACATCTGTATCATACACAGCGCAGATGTTGCCTATCATAAGTTGCTTACTGCTACATTTTGATTTATTTTCTTTACAATATCCTATTTTACAATGTTTGTGTATATAAATTGATAATGTATGAAAAAGACTACATATATATTTTTCTTGTCTGATTAATTTTACTGTTCCTATTTTGTGAATGAAGTACATGCCTCTACACAAGTAACGTGAAAATAACAATAAATGTTTTTTTAAACCTCCAGTCTAATTTTGCTGTCATCAGTTGTGTAATTTCTTTCATCAAATGAATGGGAATGATAAAATACCAGGCAATATAGAAATATGTAGAAAGAATAAAGTGGACTGAGTGGAGCAGATGGAGTTCAATAAAATAAAATAAATCTAATTCTTGGATGTTGGGGTTAACAAAAACAGTCACCTCTGTCCTTTCATGCAGCTGAAGAAATATTTGTTTTCACCTTTCTCACTCCGAAGTCAATTAGGATGGACACAGGCAAGATCCACTCCCCAGGATTTAATGAAAGGTGTATTTGGGTGTGATTGGTGAAGCAGCGAAAGGAGACATTGTGCTTTTGGAAGATGGAGCCTAAAGGGACCATACACCAACCAACTAGAATGGGCCCAGAATTTGATCCTTGGGGTACTCCATAAGTGATTGGGGCAGTAAAGAAAGAAGATAAACAATATGAGGGCATTGCGGAAATAGTACGATTATCAACTGTCTAAAAGGTTGCACTGACGTCTAGAATAAATACTGGAATATTTACTATAGTCAAAGACTTACATTTTCTTCTAGTCCCACTGATTTATCATCGCTCTCCTATGGCTAAGGCTGTCAGACTCATATGGACTCAACTTCAAAATAAAATGTTCAGTCCTATGTTTCCTTCTTGTCCAAGCCGGGTGCATATGATACCCACAATGCAACATTTCCACCAAAAGATAAGCAGGAGCTTCAAGAGTATCAAGCATCAAGACTTCCTACCTAGTGCCCGTATTTTTTCATTTTCAAATTACGTCTTCAGCACTAATTTAACGCTAAAGATCATTTTTAGTGAACTATTTTTCCTGGAACAAATTGGGATCTGTGTTGATGAGCTGTGTTGATGTGTTTTTGTCAATATAGCTTATGTCTTGAATTCCAAAACTTGCTCAATATCCAAGACAACACATTGTGTATGTCAGTGGAATAAGAGGACAGATGGTGTTGAGGCTATTCATTATTAACATCTGCCCTGTCCAAATTCCTGGAATGAAACATAACTTGATTAGAGTACCATGAAAGATCTAATTACAGCATGGTTACCAAAAGGAATAACTGTGTTTAGCCTTGTGCTGACAGAAGAAGAGTGAGTAGGTGATAGGAACAGTAAACACTGCTGTGGTTGCTATGCAGGGTATAAAAAGTGCTTTTTGATAAGCACAGAACAAAAGTAAAACAGGCTTATTGCATCATGACCGCAGGTTTTTAGAAGAGTCAACAACCTTTGCTGACTTATAGATTGAGGAGTCCACGTGAACCGTCCTGGTTATCTGTGTGACAGCCAGGCCTTTGACTTCTGTTGTTGACTCCTCTGTTCAAGCTTCACTTTAAATTTTCTTTGAAAAATTACCCGACGTGTCCACTTGTAAATCCTAAATTAAGGCCCCTGATTATTACACATCTGTTTTGTGGATCTGTGCAGCACACTGGCCAAGATGAGAGCAGCATAATGTTACAAACACTTTAAGTAAACAACACATGAAGGAAAACATATTTTTCGAATAAATATTCAATTGTTTTTTTAACACTTAAAGAAGTGAAATACGAAGGATCTATAGAAATAAGACAAAACTCCACAGAAGCATAAAATATTTAAAAAAAAAAGACAAATCAATGTTAGTGTTAACTTGTTTTTGTTGCCTCTTCGAGACCTTTACCTGCACAAATACTGATCTTTTCAGGACCAGTAGACCTCATTGGGACCGAAGGCTGGTACCTAGGAGGAAAAAACAAATTTCTGACTCCCAGTAAAGCTCGGTGGTAAGATGTGAAGTGTGGTTAGGTTAAGGTTTGGGTTGAGTATAAATCGGTCATGGTTAAAATAAAGGACAAGGTGTTTGTTAAGCCGTCCACAATGAATGGAAGTCAATGCAAAGTGACTAGCTACCAAAACCTGTGTGTGTGTGTGTGTGTGTGTGTGTGTGTGTGTGTGTGTGTGTGTTGTGTGTGTGTGTGTGTGTGTGTGTGTGTGTGTGTGCGTGTGTGTCCGTGTGTGTCCATGTGTGTGTGTCCATGTACATCGAAGCTACGAACTCCCATGTTAATGACCTCAGTGTCAGTTTCTGAAGGAGAGTAAATAGTGACTTTCCTACCCAAGGCTGCAGCAGCCTTCAGTCGAGACTTTGAATGATTTATTCATTAAATGCAACTGAACCGTTAAAAAGAGATTTGGGAAAGTGACATCAGGATCAACCGACACTGTCAATATTGAACCTCGGCAGGAAGTAATGCATCTAAACGTCAGAGGATGATGTGATCAGGAGATGATCAATAGACAGCGGCAGCATCTGGATGAACTTAAACCTGAACATCTGTTGCACAGCTGAGAATCAGAAACACAACACAGCTGCTTTCACAGCTTAAACTCTTTGTTTGTAATTCTGATTTTATTGATATCACTTTGGGAGGAGTTTGCCTGTAGACGTCTTGCACTGTTGTTCTTTTGTTTTTTTGGGGGGAGGATGGAACATTCCCGTCAGTTTCACAAACTCAGGCCCGTCGGAACACGAGTGTGCAGCCTCTGAAACAGAATCATTAAGGAGTGGCTTGAAGTAAACCAGAATCATCTGCCGACGGATTGCTCAGACTTGATTAGAATGAGTCAGTGGTCATGTGAGGTCAGATGGATCATACTGCGCATCTTGTATCTGGTACAACACATACGACATAGTGTAACTCTGCATGACACATACATATCATGCCTTCTCATCATTTCGTCACACCAACATTGGGCTGTGTGTCGAGTTGTGTGACCAGACGTGTGTGCGTCCGGGGCTTTCATTGCCACTTCCATTAATCATACCTTGAATGTGTCTGAACATGCAGCCCGAGGATAAAGAGGTTTAATCTCAGAGCCAAAGAAAAGCTAATGTCTTGAGGCAATATTAACTTCTACAGGCTTCTCTGAACTGACGGGCACGGAGAACCTGGATGTGAGGCTGATGTTTATATGAAAAATTGAATTCAGGGACATTCAAGAAAGTCTTAGCAGTTTTCACAAGTGATAAAAATGATAAAAACTGGTTAGGGTAGAGGATAGAGAGAGAGAGAGAGAGATACTTTCTCCTACTTTTATCTAACTGATGGTCTAGATAACAGTAAAGGCCTGTTTTATTCAGATGGACCCGCAGCAGCAAATGCCTGACATGGCGACGACCCTGCACATGTTGCTATGGGAGCAGGGAGCATGTGATGTGAGTGCCGGCTTTGTCAATGAGCTACAGTCCTGAGAAATGCCCTCAGACACAGATACCTAAAGCCATGCAACTGACTGCCCTCTGTCCTGAACTCTACTATCTAGAAGTGATCCTGTAAAAAATATGATTGAAGGGAATCCCCATTTTTTAAACGGTCAAAATCATTCCCTCACCATAGCCGTGCTCCTTCAGAATCCGCCTGATTTGGAATATAGCGATAAATACTCTTTAAAAATGAGAAGACATGTGCACTCACAACGGGCCTCAGTTTATAGCTCAGTTAACTGGAACTAATAAATACCATGAGCGTCCACGCTTTTTCCAAACAACCACAGACCATGAGCATTAAATTAAAGCAGTGTGCAACACACTACAAAACCGTATTCAAGAAAAACAAACGCATGGTAAGAATAACCGATCTTATATGAGTGACAAGATTCAATGAATTTGTCATTTACTTTATATAAAAGTTTAATTAGGTTTAAACACTGTGTAGGCTTCACAAAAGTTCAGGAGCAAATCTTTGTTTTTCCTACTCAGTAAATTGGATTGAGATAATTGAGATACGGAAATAAAGTCACACTTATACACATATACATGGGACGCAATTTGATTAAATTTGATCAAATACGATAATTTATAAATAGATCAAATGAAAAACAATAATGAAAAATAACAACTACGATCAGAAAGTGAATCGAATAAACATTTCTGTCTTTCCGTTTTTTGCTGTCAGGTTTTTATTTATACAAGATGAAACATTTTTCAAAACATTTCCCGAGTTCTTCCATAAATCCGTTGTTCTTTACAGATTGACATTTCACTGAAAACCACAAAAAAATCTAAGTGAAACAAGTTCAAACGCAAATCCCCCGTCCCTCTTTACGTCACTTATTCAGGAGCCGGTGACGAAATGGAGTGGGGGGGCGGGTCTAGAGGCTGCAACAAGTGTTTTTTGCGGGGTACAGATAATATCCCTCCATGGAAAGTTTCAGGACGCTTCATTTGGATACTTGGAGCGAAGAGGAGAGTCCGCACCCGCAAACTTTACGCACGCTGCGTCCGTGGATACGAGAGAGACCAGCGGCAGAAGTTGCGCTTGTTGTTTGTGGAGAGAAATCTGTCGACATCCTCCAGCGATGAATAATGGAACGAACAAAACCATTGACCCGAGGTGCTTGGGGGAGAAGCCTCCTCTCGCCATCGACATCATTGTCAGTGAGTAGCTGTGATTACTCTTCGGCAGAACGGGAGTGGCAGGAGTCCAGTTAGATTTTCCCATGTGGGTAGCTTTCTCCTCTCTGGTCCCTCTGGGAAAAGAGGATAAACTAAACTGGTGAAACTGATTCACGGAAAGTTTATTTTGTCCTCCTTCAAGGACCTGTGGGAACCTCTGGGGAGTCTGTGTTTCCCCCCTTTGGTCCATCCTGGTTTATTTTGGGAGGCCACGATAATGTGATTATACAAAGAGGGTTTTCAGAAGCAGCCGAGCAAACACTACAGTAAATAATGAAGGAGAGAAAACGTTGGCTCTATCCTCTGTTTTATCCCCGGGCCCCAGTTCAAAGCTGACATGTGCAGAGCATTATATTTCAAGACCAGCACCAGATAAACTGTCAAATTACAGCCACATGTTCAGACAGAGCTCAGTTCCAATGACTTTTTTTTATACAACTAATCCATTAATCCACTTCACTTGGGTGCTGGTGCTACTAATGTTGGATTATCTTTTTAATTTAGTTTTTTTCACTTGTGAGCCTGACATTTACGGGAGCTTATAGAGAAAATCCACCTAGGAGAAATTGAGCTAAGTAATATTGTCATGCCTAAATCCTAATGTCACTTAACATCATCATATTTCTATTGAAGTAAAATAGTATAACAAATTAAAAAAGATAATTGTTAATATTGATGATTCCCTGCCAGATTGTCTTTTTAGCAATTGAGTACCCTTTAAATGAAGGTTAAATCTGCCCTTTTCTTTTACTGCTTATCCACAAAGCACCTTTCACTTTTTTCATTCAAATTATTCATTTCTCAATTGTGGTGAAATAGATCGCTTATTATTTCACTGTAGTAGACTGCATCTTAATAATTATAGACTGCCTTAGCTGACTCTATATATATATATAGATATATATATAGGGCTGGCCAGTAAAAAAAATCAATACGTTTTCACAATATAGTTTTCATTTATAACGTTCAAAATATGTAAATATAATCCTTATGCAGGAGGTATAATATATATTGGATCCACCCCAGATATGTAAAATACTTTGCTGTTAATCATGAAGAAGAGTTTAAAACCACAACTTCCTTTCAGCAGTCCTCGAAGTTTAAAGAAATAATAATTTGACATTTATTAGGAAAATGAAGGTTATCACCTGAAAAAATGTGTGTGCTGATATTAACCTTGACTGTGTCGTCCTGCCCTGGGGTCACCTGGTTTCACCCTCTTGCTGTTTGCACGTTGCATTAATCAAACATGGACTTTGTTGGTGGGAGATGGCAGGTTAGAGTCGGCTCAACTGTTTCAACACTTCTCCAGCTAATGTCCAGAAAGGTTATCACGTTGTAAACTGTACGGTGGCCCTGATGGTCAAAGCACGAAGACAAGACATTTCACGGAACACTCACTCATTTCTTATTACTGGAAGGGTGGAACCGCTCTTTGTGACTGCACATAACCAAACTCCCTGCTGACAGCTCAATGTCATTTCCTTTTTCTGTTCCTTTGAACAATGGAAAAGAAGCTTGGAATCATTTGGGGATATTTCAACAGAAGACATTCACTTGATGTGATGCTCGATGGCAATCAGGCCGAGATTCATTCAGTTGTACATGATACAGCAGGATCACGGTTACATTGTATAAGATTCAATCATGATCAATCAAATGGGAAATTAACATGATAATATTGTGCATGATCAAAATGTTACATTTCCATCACAATCCCCCCTTGTGATCAACCATGAAAGTAAAGACTTAGAGGGTGGGGGAACCTCATCCTGTCAGGGGTTTGCCAGAGTGAGGTCACTTCAGCTCTGTGCTAAGATCATCATCATCATCATAACCATCATCATCATCATATGTTGGAAGTGACGCAGAGTAACATTTGGCACCATTTTACAAACCAGCCTTTCTCTTGTGAGCCATGCTCTGAGCTTTAAAGATTGTGAAATCTTATGGTGTTTTGACCTTCAGGGCCACCGTAGAGCAGCCTCCACCTGAGTTACAGACGGCTTCTCAATGAGTTGAGTTGATGCAGAGAGACATGGGCCTCTGTGTGTAAACAAGTTTGTCTTTAAATTTGTTACTAGGTGCTTTTCTGTTGTTGTTTTTTAAACAAAGTCTCTAAAGTTTGTCCTCTAATAGAGACTTTGCCTATTTATTTTGAAAGTCAAGTCAGTTCTATTTATAAGGCAAGTTTCATACACAAAGGTGGATTCAACGTGCTGAACAGGGACACAAGTTTAACATTTCCAAGCAGGATGAAAGAGATAAAAGGATTGAAAGAGGTAAAAGTCACTCTCTCATTTATTCAAACACTCATTCTCTCACTCTCTTGCATCTTGATCACACACACACTCGCCAACACACACACACACACACACACACTCACTCACTCACTCACTCACTCACTCACTCACTCACTCACTCACTCACTCACTCACTCACTCACTCACTCACTCACTCACTCACTCACTCACTCACTCAGAGTAGAATATCCAGCTCTCATCAAACCAACAGGAAAGCATAAAAGGCCCAGACCCACCAAGAAGGAAAAGTGAAACTGTTTGTGTTTCTATCAGTTGATTACCGATAATGACTTTCTGGATTCCAGAGAATAAATGACCTGGAAACCAGGGGATAACGGGCAACAGGCTGGAACCATTGACTCAACCTTTCCTATCTCGTGTAGAGCAGAAGGGCAGCTTTGTCATGGGGTATATTCCTTTGTCTGAGACATCTGTTTGTACGATTTGACTGTTCCCATTTACGTGTTCCCTGTTGCCACAAGTGTTCTTCTGGCAAAATCCCACCCACATGCAGGAATAACTCATCACTCAGGAAGTTTCAGAAACACAACTCATGTTGTTTCACAACCAGCAGCTTTTTTATTCAATCAGTAACTTTCCCTTCTGTTCTGTCCTCCAGGCTGATTCAGAAATAAACGTATATGTTACTACCGCAAAGCTCTTGATTATCACATGACCTGAGGAGAAGTCACGTGTCAGAGGATCAACATGTTCTGTACATGCCAGTGGCAACAGTCTGCTGTTTTCACTTGCACTGTGCATTAACTTCAAAACAACCTCAAATTGTTGCAGACTCATGTCATCAAGGAAACTCAGGGCATCAACAAAGTGATGGGTCAATATAAGCATTACTCACCATTACAATACGATACTACTCCTATTTCCAGTTAGGTCCAATGCCCCAAAGAAACTTTTTCTATTTGCCTTTGTCAAACATTTTCAAAGATTTACTTTTTTTGTTTCATGTCGCGAATAGTTTTGAATTTAACCACATTTTCCTGTTATTGAAATTTATAGCTCCCCCGGCCAAGGAGGTTTTATGTTGTTTATTTGTGAGTAGAATTAAGTAAATACTACAAAACAAATTTCTTCCAAACTTGGTAGAGGGAAGGGGTCTGAGCCTGGGAAAACCATCACACGAGGGTTTTCACTTTCTTTAACTATATTTTATGTCAAATAAATCATTTTTGTTTATTAGACCACTTCATTTTTTTCTTGTATATTTCCACTCTCGGAAAAAAACAATCAGAGGTGGGATTGTTTGGCCTCGGTGGATGTAGTAGCTTTACTGAGAGCCATTCCACTTTTTCTTGTGATTGTAAATATATATTTCAATTTAAAGCCACCAGTTTTTATCAGGCAATAAATCATTCAACCTGCCAAACCATTTTTATAGGTTTTGATTAAGGCTTTAACAATTACTGCATCTTAATGGCACATTCCCTTGTCATGTCAAGCTTCAATTTCTGGAGAAGGACCTTTGAATCCTCGGTCCGATTTCAAATGAATATTCTTTTCACTTTCATTGAATATTTTCTGAAGGTGAAAAGTCTTCTAAAACTTGTCCTGTAACAAGCTGCTGTACTATTTGTCAACAGTAAATAAACATGTTAAGTCCTTAACAAAAGTCCCAACAAGCTAAATACCCATTGTCTTTATAGAAGCACAATCAAAGTTCATGAATCAGGTTTGGATTTTTGCAGGATGATGTTGAGCTGAAATGAGACATTTGAAAGATTCGCTTATTTGTGTGAATTTCTCTCCTCTCCCTCCAGATTTGGATATCTTTGGCATGGTCCTCTACGGCATCCTCACCTTCATGGCGGCGTTGTCCATGCTGCTCTACTTAGAGGAATGTGTCTACATCTATAAGAAAGTGCCGTCCAATAAGAAGAGTGTAATCATCTGGGTGAATGGGGCTGCGCCGGTAAGATGAATACAGTCGGAGGAGCAGAGAAAACAGTTTGCATATGTGCTGGTCCTGATCATGTTGTATCTTCACGTGGTTCTCACCCCCTTCTTCTCTCTCTCTCTCAGGTTATCGGCACCATGTCCTGTGTGGGGATGTGGATCCCCAGAGCCACCATGTTTACTGATATGACCTCAGCCTGGTGGGTCTGCTTTCCTTTGCCTCTCTCTCTTTCTCACCTTCCACCTCTCGCTGCGCTGTGTGTTATTTCACTGGCAGAGCCCCCCCGGTGAAAGATCACATGGGAAACTTGCATGTCAGTGATACTGTTTTGTGTAATGTTCCTCCGCTGATCTTCTTCCTTCTTGTGCGTCTTCTCCTCTTCCTCACCCCCTCACCTCTCATCCCTCGTTCTTTATTTCCTCGCAGTTACTTTGCCATTGTGGTGTTCAAGTTCCTGATCATGATGGTGGAGGAGGTGGGCGGCGATGAGGCCTTCCTGAGGCGGGCGGGAAAACACAAACTGAAGATCAGCACAGGGCCGTGCTGCTGCTGCTGCCTCTGCCTGCCGCACGTCGACATCACACGGTAAACATGTAGAGACGGTGGTTTTCATGATCAGTATCTTTGTGCTGCCGTAACAGGAAAGAAGCGAAATGAATCCTTTCTTACAACACCCTTGGTGTGCATATCTGCTGTCTGCAGTGGCCTGTCTGTAGCTGGATGGCAGCTCCCAACATGTGAAGCAGGAAATATGCATTTTTATTTATCAGATGGAAGAAAAGCTCTGTTTTGTCAGGGACACGGCTAGAACAAAGCCTTAAAGAGTTCTGGTCCCATACGCATCAAACATGGACTGTAAATAATAATCGAAATGTTTCCACTTCCTCCCCCTGTCCAGAAACCAAGCTAAAATATCCCGGTTTCAAACTCTGCCATCTTAAGCATTTGGAGTCTGAGCAGTAACGATAATAACTAATACATGGACATACATGTGATGAGAACTACCTTAAATGACAGAGACCCTCTTCAAGAGAAACCTATTTGACTGAGTTGAGACACAGTTTGCATCGACCTCTTGTCTTAACTCTTTGTCAGGAAAACAAACTATATGTCCCGACCATTCCCTTTAACTGTTTGTATTTAAAAGCAGAAACAGAGATATGAGATGAGATGGAGACAGTGTTTCTCGCGGTGGCACGTTTTGTGTTGCTCATGTTGTTGTGTAATCCCTGTAAGGCCGCTCGCTGAAACACGTTGCTCTGCTAATTAAGCCCAGATCTCCTGCTGCTCCTTATCACCTGTTGTTTGAGGAGCCGGGGCTCGGGCAGCGCTCTCTTATGTCATTGTTTGCCTGTTTGGAAAGATTGTGTAAACGCAGCGATCCACCGAGTGTTATCCTCAGATTAGATGCAAGTTGAACACACTCCTGGTCACCCAGCCCTGTTGGAAGGGAGGGGGAGGGGGGGGGGGGGGGGGCAGGCATGTATCATACTAGTTTCATTATGTTTCTTTCAAGCAGATTAAAGACTAATTGCACTCACTTTGTGTCACAGTTTATTGATCCACCTGTTTAAACATCGGTTGAATGAGTGAATTTTCCTTTTTCAGTGAACTGTCCCTTTAAGAATGAGGGACTCCTTTGGCACCTCACGAATGCAAACTGAAACTGCACTCGTTTACAGAGGCATACAATCGCAGGGCAGTGATTCTAGTCGTTGTGTAAATCCTTGAGGAGCTAGTGCAGTCGGTTCAGGTGATGGTGAACCTCAGAGGGACATTATTGTTTTTCCATTTAAAAAAAAAACATTTACGAGCCAACAGAGATGAGCCCAAGGCTGTGGTGCGCAAAACATCCTGCTGTAACAATCCAGGACGGGTTCAGGGCGAAGCAGCCTTCCATGACTTTTATACCTTGATTTCGTTTTTTTTTAAAATGCATTTAGAGGAAAAAATGCATTTAAAAACCCATTTTTAAAAATGCATTTAAAAACCCATGTTCTGTCATCACTGGCTGCCATGAACTAGTTTCCTCTGTTCCCGCTCCAGGCGCACGCTCTTCCTGCTCAAACTTGGCTCCTTACAGTTTGCCGTCCTGAAGACCGTCTTCACCATCCTCTCCATTGTCCTCTGGACCAACGGCTCCTTTGACCTGACTAATGTGAGTTAATAACGTGGGAATTCTGAGCCGCAACCCTGTATGCTATCCTATCCCTGAATAGTTTTTGGTATTTATTTTCCTTTTTTTTTCTAGGCAACTTGAGGACTCACAAACACACATTGTTTATCTTGTTAGCTTTTCATCTTTGGTGTCTATACAAATCTGAATCTACTATATTAGATTTAATTGCTCCGGTTGAACACTTTTGTGTAGGAAAATTATAGTCATGATTTGCCTTCAGTACAGTTGTATTATGTGCAAAGATAAAATCTCATCCTCATATATCATATTTGTAGGAGAATATACAGTATATGGACATATCTATGGATTTCATGGAGTGTGTGTGCCCCAGGTATTACTGGACCTAAATCTACTTCACTTCCTATTATGGTTAATTTCCAATGGGGACAAAAATCAAGTCCCTATAACATAATTCATAAAACTTAGAGGTGAAGACTTGTTTTTCGGGTTAGGTTTAGGGTTGAGGTTAAGGTAAGAGTTAGACTCGTAGTCAGTATGGTTAAGGTTAGAATAATTCTCTAGGAAACCAATGCAAGTCAGTGCAATGTTCTCTGAAGTCATTGAGACAGTCGGATAACTGTGTGATTGTGTGTGCGCCTGACTCCATCCTCAGTTGAAGATCACCGGAGCCGCCATTTGGATCAACCCATTCGTGGGCATCTTGACGATCACAGCCCTGTGGCCTGTAGCGATCCTTTTCATGCACCTGAGAACTACCCTCCGGACGCTCAAGATCATCCCTAAGTACGCCATGTACCAGGTAAGGCCCAGGAGAAGCATGTGTGCACACAAACAGCTGTTTGCACACTTCATGACAGACAGTATCTGCGTGTACTCCTCAGTATATATGCCTGGCTGTATGTAAACACTCTTTCTAATAACATGTCAGGCTATAGGGCCTTCATTAGTTTTTTACAAGATTTTCCAGCAGCCTTTTGTTTGTCAGGGTTAACTGTGTGTGTGTATGTGTGTATAGCTGGTGCTGGTCCTGAGCCAGTTGCAGTCAGCCATCATCAACATCTTGGCCATGAATGGAACCATCGCCTGTGCACTCCCTTTCTCTGGGCCAGCCAGAGGATACAGTGAGTCAACCTCCATCCACACAATCAGTCCCTCCATCCATTTGTTCATCTGTTTGATCAAAAATGAGTCCATCCATCCTTAAAGTCCTCTTTTTGATTGTGTTCCCCTCGTCACCACTTTGACCTGCTGTACTTCCTGCTCCACAGTGATGAGTCAGCAGCTGTTGATCCTGGAGATGTTCATCATCACCTTGGTAACGCGGCTGCTGTATCGACGACCGTACGATCCTCTACCGGAAGAAAAAGATGAAAACTGTGAAAACACTAAGATGGTCGCAGTGGCGGAGTCTGCATGAGAACTGAGAGTGTGAGAGTGTGAGAGTGTGAGAGTGTGAGAGTGTGAGAGTGTGTGAGTGTGTGAGTGTGTGAGTGTGAGAGTGTGAGAGTGAGATTTTTATTTTCCTGCATTTATTTGCTTAAGAGAATATATAAGAAAATATGAATAAATATGAATTATATATAAACTAATGTTGTGGTTGTTTGTTGAATGAATTGCAATACAGTAAAAAGAACACAAAGAAGTACAATAATTTATGTATAGCAGACATATTAACAAAGTACGATTTATCATTTTAGCCTTTTTAAAAAATATATAAATGTATAAAACATCACTTAACATAGTTTTACATTGTCTATGGCAGTGGTTCTCAAATGGGGGTACGTGAGATTTAAAAAAAATTAAAAAATTGTGTCAATTCCAAAATCCTTTAAAAATTGTTATTCAATAAAATATAAGTGTAAGTTCATGAACTGAATTTTATATTCTGTAGGTTATTCAATTTCATTGTCCTAATATAACTCGAGTCTCTCCCTCATACCAGGAGGGTTTGACCCTTTGTCAATTGACTCTGTGCCGCAGGGTAGATAAAATAGGAACAGACATTGTCGAATAAGTTGTAGGAAACCCCTTTTCACTCCAGCTGGATGATTCCACAGATGTCAGTGGAAATGCACAATTTGTTGCTTTTGTGAGTTACATTGATACTGACGACATGTATGAGCACATATTATTCTGCAAAACTTTGGAGGGGATAACAACAGGAGAGGACATCTGGAAATCCTGCAGCAGCATCTGCACGGACGCAGCAGCATCAATGACAGAAATTACACAAAGAAAAGCTGCATTATTTGAAATCAAAAGTTTCTACATGAGTTAAGTGTGAATTATATAAAGGTTTATAGGCCGAACACAGAAGATGCTGGCGTCTTTGGCATAAACATCAAAGAGGGGAGTTGGTGTATGGTCTTGATGGATTCAAATCTATACAACATGCAGTCATGCAGAAATGGTTCTTGAGAAAAGAAACTTAATTTTGTTTTAGGCTTTGCAGTTATTTCTTCAATATGAGTTTCAAAATATAAAACCTCCTCTGCTGGTTTACATCTACCTCTGCATACAAATATGCCTGTATAAACCTGTGGTGTCTAAAAGGCTGTTCAGCCCCAACAAAACAAAATCAAAGTAAGTAAATACCGGATAAAATAACTAAATACTGCTAATAACAAAATAATACATAATGAATTGCTACATTACCTACAATAAAAAAATCATATATGAATGAACGTTGACATTTTACATTCAAGCATGTTTAATGTATATATGAGCTGTGGTCTAATGGTAATAAAAAAATAGAGTAGCATATCCAAGACATGAATTAAAGCTTAATCCATATTTAATTACTCAGCCCTTTCTGCCAACTTCTCTGTGAAATAAAATGCATTTATTATATTAAACAAAATTTTGTCAAATTCACATCTATCGCACATCTGCTTGTCCGTGTTAAAACCTCTGGAATATGACGATCACAGTTGTCCATATGCAAAAGCATATTCTCAAACTTCTGCCGCTAGGTGGCGGTAGAAGCTAAAATGTGAGTGGAGCCTAATTGTAATTAACTGCAGCAGATGCCTGACACAGTGTTTTATTCCACAGTGAAAACATTCACATCAAATACTAAAAGAAAGTATAATTTTTTTTTTTATTACCAATTGCAATATGCAGTATTCTATGTGTGTCTGTACTTGTTACAATTATATAACTCAGTGTGTCATTGACCAGCTGCATGTAAACAAGTCAAGCTAAACCACGATGATTGACAGGCCTATCGACCAATCGGGTTGCTGCTGTGGCTTACTTCCGTTTTTTGGACCAATCCCCGCAGAGCATCAACAGGCCTGTGCCAAGTGCGGTTGAGTGGAGACTTTGAATCTACGTGTTGTCCAATGATGTCAAGTTAGACCAGACACACCGGAAACTTGGAGAAGATGTTTAAAAAATAAAATGTTGTTGTTGCTTCGACTGCCACGGCACTCTTTGAGCAAAATTATCTTTTTGTTCCATACGATTTCTCAACTTATTAATCTAAAAGTATAAACAATAACGATCCACAAATAAAAAATAAGAAGGTATGTGAAGGACACAGTTTTAAATGTTAATTTGTTTTAAAATATTTGTTATAAAAACTACAGAGGACATCGACTCATGCAATAGGATTGTATATAAGCTCTCCTCCTTTTCTATCATGGGTGATAAACTCATAGTTTTTTTTGTGTCTTTGTGGTTGTTTTGAACCATTTAGCTGTGTTGTATCTCTTTGTTTTATTTGTATGCTTCTTTATAGTTGTTATGTCTGTCTGTTACATTTTGCATAATGGCTCACAATCGATCTGTGCAAAAATAAGTTATTTATTTGAATCTACTAGAAAACAATGTAAAGTCTCATTATTAGAAAGTGCTATCACATCAGCTCGGCTACATTTGACGGGCTGCGTCTTATTGTGAAACACGTTAACCGGAAGTGTGTGTGTGTTTGTTTTCTCCCCCCAGGCTCCTCGGGTTCTGAGCAGAACTGAAAGTCCAGGGATGAAGAAGGACTCGCGGTTGAGTCCACAGTGTCCTCACCGTGTCATGTAACCTTATGGACGTTTGTCCATCGTGGTGTGGTGTCCTGCCGGAGCCCCGCAGGGTTTGGGACAAATGTGGACGCCGCCGGGAGAGGAGCCCTGTCTGCGTGTGCGCCAGTCAACAACACCGGGGATGAAGCGGCCGTGTCGCGTGTTTCCTTCTCTTCCTCCTCCCGAGGGTCTTTCTCGCAGCTGAACCGGAACACGTCACCTGCACACTTTACAAAATGAGGGTCTTCACGTCCCTGCTGAAAAACGCCCACCCCAAAATCGAGTACTACTCCCGGTTCTCTCCGTCCCCGCTCTCCATCAAGCAGTTCCTGGATTTCGGTGAGTGTCCTCCCGATGTAAACAAGTGTTGTTTACCCTGTTGTTCCTCTGAGAGTCTCTGCTCTGGATTTGATGTGTCACTGTGTTTATTAATAGAGTTGCACGTCTTGTGCTGCCAGCTGCCATGACACCTTACGCTTTCTGCGGGTCAGATCTGCCCTTTTCACTGTGGGGTTTACGTTCAGCCATGACAGCACACACACACACACACACACACACACACACACACACACACACACACACACACTGTGGATGGAGGACAGCCCTGTGTGTGTGTGTGTGTTTGTAGGATGCAGCCAGGTCCTGCATGTGTGGAGGGTGAACCCAGCTTAAACTTCCCCATTTCTTCATCGCTCAACAACAGGAATCCATGTGCCTTGATCACTGTGGTTCTCAGAAGTTACCTGAAGGCTCATGTTTTCTGGGTGTGCACACATTTGTTGAGTCACCAACTGTGGCAGGCGGACAAGAGACCTGACAGTGCAACACCACAGTTATTAATTCAGCGGCTGCACTCAAGGCTTTGTCCTAATCCATCTTCTGATTAAACACAGTCGTCCGTCTATCTTACGCAATTTGCTCTCACAGCTGGTGATTGGACGTGAGAGTAAACACAGGAAGTGATGGCTGCACTTGAGATGCCTCGATAAAGAATGTTCACTTCCCGATAACGATTTCAATATCTGTAATTGCGTATCGGCCGATGCAGAGAACCAGTCTGAAACCAGGGCATTTAAAACCAGAACTATCTTCCTCCACCGAATGCCCTATGACCATATTTGTGTGTTAAACCACATTTCAATTCACTGGAACCAAATTTCACAAACACTTAAACACTCTTCTCTGACATGTCGCATCCTTTCATCAAGTGAATCATGTAGGAAAAACACAATGATTACTTTTAAATAGCTGTTAAACGTTTACCAGCGGCGATCAGTTCTTCTTCACTTGTCAGTGCCATTTTTTATTGCTGGTATCATTAACCATTGACTCAACCATTAACCTTTCAGTGGGAATTGATAAGATAAGATAAACCGAAAACCCACCAGGTAAATTCCCTAATTCTTTCAGCAGCAGATAGTCAAAAACCAGGTAGACAAGCTATACATGTGAAAGTATAAAATAGAATTACAAATGGGCAATGAAATCAAAAGAAAAGAAAAAACCCAGAATATGTACATGATATACACATTTCTCTAAATATATATTAAGAAGATACTGGTGTGTTTTTAAAAGGGGAACAAATGGGCCTTCATCCCAGGAGTGTGTGATTCCAGGGCTGAGTCAGTGTTTGCTGTTTTCACTTCCCGGTTTTATAATTTACAAGGCCTCCCTCTCCATTTGCTGAATCAGGTGAAAGTTTTTCCTTTGAGCTGAGGTGAAAGGAGGCTTCTTGTCGTTCTGCCTGATCATCGAGTTCTTTCACCCCTCTGATACAATAACACAGGGTAACATATCTTACTGTCTTGTCAGTGTGGGAGTCTCGAGGTGGATCACAAACATCAGCACAAAGGGTTTCCTCTACCCTAAAAACGCAATTGTTCCTTTGTGCAGCCTGAGACTTTCCCATTGTGTCGCTTTTTGATTATAAGAACCTGATCTGCTTCTCCCCACAGACTTCCACAGTGCTCAGTGATTCTCTGCTGAGGGTTAATAGGCTGCACGTGCTTCTGTGTGAGAGGGAAGCACAAGACCAGAGCATGTTGCACACTGTGAACTACATTAAGTGGAGTAAAAGGATGTTAAAAAGGCCACGCTGGCATTCAATTAGTTAGTTTCAAGAAAACCATTTAAGATTTTATCAGTTTAATTTAGTTCTTCCTGTTTGGATGTAGAAACACGAATCCCTCTAACCTTTCCACGACTCCCCCTCTGGCAGATGTTGGTGCAGAGTCATTTAGTTTCTGCAGATAGCAAAGTTTAAGGTGTCATGTTAAAGGTTGGATATCGACACCCACCACAGCCTCCAGCTGCCTGGCATGAAAGGTGGTTTTCATATGACAAACTAGAGTGGCACTCAGTAGAGCTCACACCTCCGCCAAGGCCCAGCAGTCCAATTAAATTCAATCAAACTGAATCCCATTGCACACACTCATGGATATCAGTTCCCTTAACATTTCAGTATTTTTAGTTTCAGTTTAGAGAATGGTGAATTTGCATATTTAGTCTATGTTTTGTTTTCAATTTCCCTTTCTAGCACTTTGAATGAACCGCTGTTTATGAAATGGGCTTTCTAAAAAAACCTTCCTCTTTACAGGAAATGTAGATCTACCAGAAAACAACCAGAAACTTATTACAAATATTGCATTCTCTTTCTCTCTTAGGCCGGAACAATGCATGTGAGAAAACCTCCTACATGTTCCTGCGCAAGGAGCTGCCCGTGCGCCTGGCCAACACCATGAGAGAAGTCAACCTGCTGCCTGACAAGCTGGTGAGCCAGCCCTCCGTCAGGCTGGTGCAGAAGTGGTGAGACACCTCTTTCAGTTATGTTCTTTGTAAGGCTCCCAGATAATAAAGTTTATAACGGACTCTGTGATAAGAAGCTTTTGTAAACGTCGCCCTTTGACCTCTTTATCTGCTTTATCAGGTACATGCAGAGTTTTGTGGAGTTGCTGGATTACGAGAATCGAAAAGCAGAGGATCCTCACGCTCTGAACGAGTGAGTGATTAATGATGATGAATGATTAATAATGATTTAAAGAAGACACTGTATATCATGTACTGTATATCACGTAAGTACAACCAGCTGTTGTACACTGGCTTATTGTCTACATGTCCCTCCTCCACTGCAGCTAATCCCCTTAGTACACACAGATCTCTGCTGCCTGCACAGGTAATGCTGTATATTTATACTATAACAACGCAGTGTGATGAACAGCCACACATGGCTGAGAAACAAAGGCAGGATTTTGATTAAGTCTGTTTAGAAAACAGTGATCTTAAGCTTGATACTCCTCCAAACAAGGAATTAAAAAGACAATTCAGATATTTTGAAATGGTAAACTCTACAAAGGAAAGAGCAGCAAGGGTTCAATGAATAGTTAAAAATAAATGTTCATTATGAGTCGTATTTATCCTCTTCCTCATTTTCAGAAAGGAACTGATCCCTTGATAGAAAAATGCTGTAATGCTTTTCCTGGTGATTTCTTATCTTATTTATCAATTCCCTCACAGTCGATCTAAAGCCGTTGGAAAATTGGGTCTCTATATTTACCTGAGTTTGTCTTCCACATTTGAAGAACGTAGCAGGAGAGTTCAGGAAAGGGCGTCTGGGTAGAGCAGCAGGAGGCTTTTCACCAGGCTGGAAGGAAAAGTTAGTTCCCGAAAATGTCTGTAGGAACTAACTCAGACATAAGCGTTATCACATATCTGGGTAGTTTCAACAAAATGTCCATAATCCAGTGCAAGTCGTAAAGCAGTTTAAGAATATCAACCATTTACTGTTCTGTAAACATATTGATGGAATTTGATCTCCTATCTTTAGCTTCCTGGAGCTCCTGATCGAGATCCGTAACCGTCACAACGACGTGGTTCCCACTATGGCGCAGGGAGTCATCGAGTACAAGGAGAAGTTCGGCTTCGACCCCTTCGTCAGCAGCAACATCCAGTATTTCCTCGACCGCTTTTACACCAACCGCATCTCGTTCCGCATGCTCATCAACCAGCACAGTGAGTCCTGGAGAACATCTCACCAGCCGCTTGACTTTTTTTCCCCATGACTTGTCACTGCAGCTGACCTTTTATTTCCATGTGTTTATGTTCAGCTCTGCTGTTTGGGAATGACACCAACCCCGCTCATCCAAAACACATCGGCAGTATCGACCCCAACTGCAGCGTGGCTGAAGTCGTCAGCGGTGAGTCAGAGAGGGTCACAGTTATCTGTCCCACTTTCTATCTACATATATGTTTGTCCACTGTAACAAATGTAATAGTATTTTGACTTGCTCTTATCATGTCTTTATAAGTACTCTTATTTTATTATTGTATATTTATTTGTAAATACATATTTTATTACATTCTTTATATGTATCCATTCTATTACCTGCATGCATTGTCTGTTGTATTACTTTATCTTGAATTGTTCTAATTAAGTAATTTAATGTGTAATATCTGTCGTCGCTATTCTATTCTGTTTATAATGTTGTTTCTATCTCTGTATCAGTATTTTGAAAAGAGCCGTATTATTAAAAAAATATAATGATATAAAATGTTATAGTTGAAAACAATGCTGAAACATCCAAGTCAGTGTGAGTTGCAGCCAATATGTGTAAATGTCATCTTAGGGGATATTTAAGTTATTTAAGGTAAGATAATTGCAAAGGTCTTATGGGAAACATAGTAAGCTATGTTTATGATCACATTCTCAGCAGTGTCATAAATCCAACATAAATCCATGAACATCTTTCTGCTGAGTGGCTTGGTTACACAGTGATAGTGTTTTTCAGTAGCTGCACTCTCAATGACCCGGGAATGAACGGAAGCTAAAAGAGGAATCTAGATGTAAACAGTGAACATATCTCAGCTTGTTCTGCCCTGACTCCTGTTGTCTCGCTCTCTTCTATCAGATGCCTACGACACAGCCAAAATGCTGTGTGAGAAGTACTACCTGGCTGCTCCTGAGCTCAAGATCGAAGAGTTCAACAGTAAGAAACAAGCGTTTACTTTCATTCTAAAATCCTCAGAGTTTAACCATATCTCCCTGTAATCTGTCCCACAGCTATTACACCATGATACAGAGGCTATGTAGAGCTTGTGGGTGGAGCTCCACGTTTACTCCTGTAATGATTACAATGTGTACCGTCTCATAAACTTCTAAAGACTAGTGTTATCTTGTGTGTGTGTATTTGTGTATGTATATGTGGGTGTGTGTGTGTGTGTGTGTGTGTGTGTGTGCGTTTTGTCCTCTCAAACCCCCTCGTATTCTTTTCCTCCAGTGAAGGCCCCTAATAAGCCCATCCAGGCCGTGTACGTTCCCTCTCATCTGTTCCACATGCTGTTCGAGCTGTTCAAGGTGAGCCGTGCAGCATCGAGTGCCGTTAACCTAACCAGTTCAGCGCTCTTTAAATGTAATTAAACTGTAATGTGACTATAATTCTATGAGGACTGGTGCTGATCTGGGTTAATTAAATCTGTCGGCGTTTGCAGAACTCGATGAGAGCCACCGTGGAGCTCCATGAGGACAGCATAGAGGGATTACCACCTGTAAAGGCAAAAGTCACTCTGGGTAAAGAGGATCTATCCGTAAAGGTAAATCAGACACTAATGAATGTAGGACCTCCTGGTACAAAGCATGTTGTGATGTTTAAACGGTGTGTCTGCCTGGTTTTTCTGTTCCTCAGATCAGTGACAGTGGAGGAGGAGTTCCTCTCAGGAAGATAGACCGTCTGTTTAACTACATGTACTCCACTGCCCCGACGCCCAGCCTGGAGCCAGGAGCTGTTCCCCTGGTACACCCTTGCATAAAATCAAACCAATATTGACCCCGGTGACCATTTCAGCTCGTACATTCATATGGGCTGGCAACTGGGGGAAATTAAAGTCTGCCTCTACTTTTCCTCCCCTGTCCAGGCTGGCTTTGGCTACGGTCTGCCCATTTCGAGGCTCTATGCCCGATATTTCCAGGGGGATCTGAAGCTCTACTCCATGGAGGGCGTTGGCACAGATGCCGTCATCTATCTGAAGGTAAAATCAGAAAGTCACAAAGGGCAATGTTGAAATGACTTTTCTCAGTCCGCAAGACATGATACTCAGAGTTTAAAGAAGTAGTTCAATATTTTGGGAGATATGCTTATTCATTAAATGACCTCATTGGCTGTCGTGTTCCTCCATTTAAAGGCGCTGTCCAGTGAGTCCTTCGAGCGCCTGCCCGTCTTCAACAAGTCAGCGTGGCGGCACTACAAGACCAGCCCTGAGGCCGACGACTGGAGCAACCCCAGCAAGGAGCCCCGCGATGCCAGCAAGTCCAATTACAAAGCCAATAGATAACTCCGCCCCGCCCGCTAGCCCAGCCCTCTGCACTCTGCCTCCAGCATGTGCAATGAAAGGTTGCCCTTGGGTAAAAGCTGGGTCTCGGATCAGACTGGCTTTTACATTCCAGTGGTTGAATCTTTGTAAAAGATGGAAGACCTCGACTTAAATCTGTACCCAAAGGCAATGAGCTTCACCAGAGTAGGAGTTTAAAATCAACTTCTTCCAAATTATGGATCCACGCTGTTTAATCCCATTTATAAAGATGTGCTTATTTCTAAATGGGGTTAGACTGTGACCGATACTTCAACCTAAATTCCCTGCATCACGGTTATTGCTCCCTGTCTCTCCCACATAGTCGGCTTTGCTGACCAGGCCGCTGCTTGGCGTGGCTGAACGGGCTGAGCACTGCTGATCTGCGTCTCCCACTCAAACACAAGTGGAGTCAGGGGGTTCGAGTTTCGGTTCACCCAGGAAAAGGAGGGAGGTTTAATTATGCTTTTCAATCAATGCACACTCAGGCCAGTGTGTCATTTGCATCTTCTTTTGGTTGCACTCTATTTAATTTTGATTTAGGAAGCATTGGAACAGGCGTCCACCTTATTTTTAAAGATCTAGTGGTCAGGATTTTTATTTAATGTCACTGAGAGAACGCCTTACTTCTAGATACATACAATATAAATGACTTTTTAAAGACAATAGTAGGAGTGACAGTACTTTTATCTTGTTACTACCAAACTCCCAGATGCTATTCAACCACCCACCAATAATGTTAATCAGCAATAGTGACCCTGCTTGCACAGGACCGAGCTGCACCTTGATTTAACACCTGCTGATGATGAACAGTGCAACCGCCGGGATGCTCCTGAAACACCGCCACCCCAGCTTTGACTGTCAAGTAGCTTCAGCCACACCAGCATGATGAATTGAATGAATCCTCAGAGAAGAGAGGAACGGACCTGGTGCATCTCATGAGAAACGATAAATGTGGGATAATGCATTACATTCATCCTCACTGCATTTCCTCCTGCAAACATTCCAGACCTGGATACACAACCTCAGCTTGGACTTAACAACGCTTCTTGCAGTGCGCCTTGTGTTTCACATGTAGTATTACTAATCCCTTATGGTTTCTATGAATGAGTTTAAACAAAGCTTATTTTTTTTTATGTACTTTTGTTTTATAATCAAGAGTGAGAATGATCTAGAGGAATTCAGCTAAAATGCAGAAGAAATTCATCAGTGACAGGTTTTTATTTATTCGCGAAAGTTTTTTTGGGACCTTCAATCTTTGATATTGGAACAGGATTACTTTTTTTATGATAACTTATCAGTTTTTATTGATTGCTTTTTTGTTTATTTCTACGCCATAGTAAGTTAGACAGAGCTGAAGAGAATGCGGTTCGAGGAGCTGAGCTCTCGACCGCTGAAGTATCTGTGGGTACTGAAACATAACATCCAATCACAAGTCACGAGAATCATTATCAGGAAATGTACGAGTGCACTTCGATAAGAAATGTATTTTCTTTTAAATGCTATAAATTCAGATGTATATCAAGATTTTTATTAGGATTAGATCAGATCCCAGGTTTGAACTCTCATCTTTAAAAGCTAAAGAAAATTAGATAACTTAATTTCAGCTTGACCCAAACCTGAACGCATTTGTCAAAACCCAATGTTGTTTTAAGTGACTCTCTTTTCTCGTCTCCTTCAGCTCCATGCATCCCATCTGAAAAGACAGGATTTTAGATGAAGACTTTTGAGCGACTCTTCACTGTGGGCTGTTTCCTCACTCTGTAGCTCCTTCGCTGTTCTGCCACACTGTAATTCCATCAGTGCCAATGCCTTTGTAAACCTGCCAGTCTCACTGAGCGACGCTCGGTGTCCGACCCGCTGTAGAGGAAGTGTTGTTCGATAGGTTAGAGACGGCCGCCCTCGTTCATTCAAAGGCCTCAGTTCACCGCCTGCAATGTGTGGTCGCCATTATCTGGACGATCTTCCAGCTTCAGTCGTTGACAACCTTAAGAAAGACCGTCTGTACCGATAGTGTAATAGAAAATATTGTTTATATACATATATATAAATAAGAATAATGTCAACACTGTATATGCCGCCAGTGTGGAGTGATCGCTCTGTTTTCAATCCTACTGTACCTCCCGGCTCAAAATATTGTTAGTGTTTTTGCATGAGCTCCTCAGTGTGGAGGCAATCATGCAAAGACGTGCAAATATTGCAACATCAACACAAACATCGATCAAGGTGTAAGAGCAGACTAACAATGTGTTTCAGCATGATACCAACTTACAATACCTACTGTCAAATCCGAGAATAAAGAAAATGGCTGTTGTGTGTAATCTGTGAGGTTTTTTATGTGTCTGCAACAGCCAGAGGCGTCTTGTTTACCAGTCGTCTGTCCTTCCATACGTCCCATTGTGAACACGATATCTCAAGAACACCTGGAGGGAGTTATTGTAAATTTGGTGCCAACATTCATTTGGACCTCAAGATGAACTGGTGGAAGTTTGTTTGTCAAAGGTCAAGGCGACCTCATGTTCTCATGAACGTGATGTATCAGGAACATCTGGTCAAAAGTCAAGGTCATTGTCACCTCGCAAAACCCTTCTTTGGTCTTGTTAAAAGTCCTTTCAAATTTGGCACAAATGTTCACTAAGACTCACGGATGAACTGATTGGAATTTGGTGGTCAAAGGTTAATGTCACAGTGTGTTTGGCCTCTTTATCATTATATCTCAAGTCTGCCTTTTGGGGATTTCTTCAGATGTTGACCAGTCGTCACTTGGACCCAAAGATGAACCAACTTCAGAGATCATAGGTCACGGTAACCTCAAGTATGTGGGGGTCGTCCACTAACCAGAAGATTGGCAGTTCGATCCCAGGTTCTTCGACTCTGAGTTCCAAATTCCCTGAAACCCTAATTTCCCCTCGAAGTGTGAACGGTTGTTTTGCAAATCTGTATTGTAAAGAGTCATTAAGACTAAAGAACATGTACCGTGTGTGTGTGTGTGTGGACTGAAACTGCACTGGTTGGCAGAGGCATGCGACTGCAGTACTTCTACTTTACCTTGTGTCATCTTAAAAAAGAGCAAATACTGCAATACTGTCATGCAGTTGTACGCTTCTGTTTTATTTACATATCAAGCTGCTTGAACATTAAAATTTTAAAGATAAAAAAAGACACATTCTCAAAGTTTTGTACATATAGTGCAGATTAACATGTAGTGCGTACAGGACAGTAAGTTCTCTACATTGCATGAGGGTATTGTATTGTATTGTATTGTTAAGGAGGAGGAGAAGTCTGCTCTGATACAGACCAGAGTATAGGGGGTCGTTCATACAGCAAAAGAAAAACACTCGGGGCGAGGCTCCAGCTTCCGTTCACCTGGAGGGCTTCAAATATTGAATATTTCAAGTATTGTCAGAGTTCCGGAGAAAAGGCTGCTTCTCCAGGTTTGCCAGTTTTTATTTCACAGCTGACATCATATTCCAAAGAGCGACGAAATGCCTGCTAAACATTGAACGGCTAGAAGATGGAAAATTGTCCAAAAAATACCATGGAGAACGAGTATGTCTCTATGAAGTCACTGCAATTCAGGATGAGTGTGAGTGGCTGTGGTGCTGAGGGAAGCGTGTGGGTGCAGATGAGATTCTATTTACTCTTTCGGTGTGTGGTCTCAATGACTGTTTACATTCAAGAAGCTACCGTTTCTTCTGCCTGATCACAAACCCAGTGGGACTAACTAACAGGCATTTCACAGATTAGGTGCAGGTCACTGATCCATATTGCTGCGTGGGAATAAATAAATCAAGGGATTTTAATATTGTGAATCACTTTCGTTGCATTACATAAAATCCACGAGTTCCTTTACCCGGCATTTATGATAAAGTCACGGTGGCCGAGACGTATATCACACAATCACATGAGCAGTAAACACAACTGCGACAAAAAGTCCAACACCTGAACCTTAACTCCTAAGATCTCATTTTAAGCGACGACTTGACCGCGTGAAGTAACTCCGCTTGTTTCATTGTCAACATCTGTTGTCGCTCACTTCCTTTGTGTGGCTTTCATATTTGTGTTGTGGCTTTTCCCCTTAATGTGCTTGTGTGAGACGTCTCGGCCACCGCGTGAAATGCTGCAAACAAGCACTAACTATGTGTCTGTGTGTCAACAGGTTCTCCACCTCTCTGCTATTGTAGCGGCTGCGTCAATATTTTCAATAATCCCTAAACCCCGAGTTCTACGAACACAAAGTTACACAGTGATGAATGAATCCAGCTCCCGTCACTTCACGAGACCTGTTGGCCCGTATGTCAGACACAGAGATTGTGTAACTTTGTGCCTTTTCACATCCGGTGATCACAGCAGTTACACAAGACGTCTTTCTCTGCATCCTCCTAAGCAAACACTAAACTAAACAGAACATGACAAAAGCAGTGAAGGGATATTATGAGCAGGCCATTGTTTGTCTCCATCAGTGCCGGCCAATCCGAAGCAAATCCTCTTCAAAAGATGCTGCAAAGGATTCTGGGCCTTGATATGCGTGTACATATATCCTCTGATCCTTCCTCCTTCGTCTTCCTTCTGTCTCCATGGTTGCCCAGACAACAGAGATAGTGATGGCTTCTTAGCTCTGCAGTTCAGAACCACATCTCCCATGACCACCCTGTGCAGCCAGTGTTTCCAGTGTAGAGTATAGACGTGTTTGTGTTAGTGGGTTACTGTGTGTGTGTGTGTGTCTGTGTTGTGTGTGTGTGTGTGTGTGTGTGTGTGAGCAGTTCTCAGGAGTGAAGTGTCGCCTGTGCATGGGAGTGTGTTCAGCAGTCCATCTACTTCTCATCTTCATCACCTTCACTCATGCTGCTCACGGACGCCGACGCTCCTTTCGGGGAGGTCGGGGGCGAGGGCCGCGCACTGTGCCAGCGCAAGGGGGGGGGGCGGGGGCGAGGGGGAGCGGAGGGGGGAGAGTTCGCGGGTGGGGCTGCTGCAGGGCGACTCCCTGGGGGACAGAGCGTAGGACAGCATTCGGCCACTGCGTTCCTGGAACACCTGTTTCTAGCGAGGGAAAAAGTACTGTTACTACTCGGGGTGAGGGCAGGGATTGAGTCAATATATTCACAGTGATAACAGTCTATATGGTGATGAGGATGATGATGATGATTATGATGAGCGTGGCCTTGGTAGAGTTATTTACCCAAGTTCCATCTGGTCCAAAAAGTTCTAAGAAGTTACCGATGAATTCCCTGGACTTCTCCTCCCACTTCTGGATGAGGTCGTTGCTCTTCTCCTCCACACGGTACACAAAGTGTTTGCTCTTCTCCTCGACGGTGCGAACCTTCTCCTTCATGCGATCCACCTGGTTCTGCAGCCGGTACTTTTTCTCCTGAGCGGATCAAATGGGGAGGAAACACATAAAGTTGAATCTCTTGAAGACATGTATTCACTGCATCCTGACTCAGTTAAACCTGTTGGGGACTGGCTGGTGTTTCTCTACATATTTCATGTAATGTTATGGAAAAGAAACATGTTTCCTTTGACTTCATGCCAACATGATCTGGAAAAACTCATAATCTTGATATGATTTCTCTTATTTATTTATTTTAATCACATAAATTAGAATATAACACTAGATAGTGCTCTATTCTAAAATGATATGATATAAACTAAAGATATATTTTTAATTGTATAATAAACAAGCTGATGTTTGTCTACAGCTCCTAGAAAATTCATTGAAATGATTGGTTGTCAGGGTCAAAGACAATTATTAAAGTTAGACAGACATTTTTTCCTCAAAAATCAATTAAAAAAAAGTACATTCTGCTATAGAAATACAGTAATATGATTCATTTAACTGAATGTTTCATTGTGATGTTCAGCATTACAACATAATGGTTGTGTGTAGGATTGACCAGTAACCGTACGTTGATGTAGCTGACGTTGAGCTCCTTGGCCGTGTAGCCACGTTGGAGGTTTCGTCGGGCGTAGACGTCGTAGTCTCGGACAATCCTGGTGATTATGTCGGACGTTGAGATTCCCTCTGTCCTCTGTGTCGGCACGAACATCCCTGGTTTACACACAGACACACACAGACACACACAGTTTGAAAACTGAAAGGAGAAATCTGCAGAGTTGTCACAGCCTCAACTTTCGGGAGCACTGACCTGCCTCCTTGATGTGTTTATAAACATCCTCGCTTCCTGCTGAGGAGTATGGGATATCATCATGAGCCACAAAGTCGATCTGGGAAACAATCACAGGAGACGTAGAATGTGGCAGAAAAAACTGACATGAGGTTCAATTGAAACCCGGGTGAACACACAGTCGGTCTCAAACATGTCAGTGAGCATACACGATAAAGGATTTGGTGGTACCTTGTGTTTCTCCAGGAACTCGGGGGTGAGAGTCCAGGGTGCGTCTCTCAAAACCTCGTCCACGTAGCGGCAGTGTCTCAGGGCTTCATATCGTTCGTGCTCTGTCATGACGGTGAAGCCCTTGTACTTGTGGGTCAGCTCATCACTGCACACTGTTCCAAACGCACGAGAAAGGAAACCCCACAAAACACATCAAAATCACACAAGTTAGACAAATGGGTTATTTTTTACTTTGGCATTTCATTATGTGCGTGTTTGCATTTGTTCTTCATTGTGTGTGTCTTACCTCCGACTATAAGGTAGGTGTTGGGGAAGAGGTTCTTGGCCTGCATGAGAGCACGAGCATGTCCAGAGTGGAACAGGTCGAAGATGCCGTCTGCGTAGACTCTGACCGGTCGGTCCACTGAAAACACAAGACAGCAAAACTTATTCCTTTCATACAGATTTCTTTGACATATGCAAAATATTGCGTCTAAAAAATGCTCATCCAACTTTTGGCACATCTTATTGTGTATTGACAACATTCTGTACCAGGTTATTGATATTAATTGTAATGTATCAACTCTCTATCCAGGAGATTACAGGTAATTATTGGGTTTGTGAAAACAATATACCATTAGTGCTTTTTTATTTATAACTGATATTATTATTCACAGCACGCAGATCTTTCTGTGTGGAGTTTACATGTTCTCTCAGTTTCTGCATAGGTTTTATCATGAACTTATAATTAGCTAGATTTATACAATTTGCAAGTATTAATATTCCTTCTTTGATAAAGAAAGTAGAAACAATAGAGGGAGGAGCTGTATAACTCTGCAGATGCAGTATAGCAGCAGTGGTTTTTGAGACAAATGTATTTCCAGGAAGGAAGAATGCACGTGAGTATTGTATTGAATATGAGCATGAAAGAGAAGAGGTCAACCTGGGGTCCCTCGGCGGGCCTGAGTAATGGTGAGTTTCTCATGAGGGGCGCGGCAGTCACAACTGGCTTCCCTGGCAAAGATGGCCGGCTCGGTCAGCGTCTGGGACAAAGGAGAACAGACAAACCCTGAGATTTAGATAGATACAAGTACAGACCAAATTCCTGAAAATGACGGTGATGTGGTTTTCCCAAAGGCTTTTACAACAACTAAATTACAAATATTTTTATTGCATTAAATTACACATACATTAATACAATTTTTTTCATTATTTGTTCAAAACAAACATGGCTGCCCATCCCAGTGAGCGGCAGGCTTCTGCTTCCAGCCTCATTTCAGATACAGTAACCTCCATTAAGTTACTGACCACAGATGACGCCGGCTCCATGTTGGGCCGAATGAATTCAGAGCTGCACTCAGTGTTATTGATCATGGACTGTGGGTGTGTGTGTGTGTATGTATGTGTGTGTGTGTGTATTGTGTGAAAGACAGTAAGGACAGAGTTATAGATCTGTTGTCAAAGCCCTCACAGGCATAACTCCAATACAAAGAGAAGAAAACGAATCATGTGGCCAGAATGTAGGTGACCTCGCGGTGAATTGATCAGAGGGTAAACAATTATAATTTTTAGATAATTAAATCTTGGACGAGGCAGATGGAGGAATGATGACAGATGGCGGGACACAAAGAAAAAGACATGACAGAGCCAGAAAGGACATTTGAGATAAGAAGGACGACACTGTTAGCACCAGCTCAAGGTTAAAGTGCTGCAGTGTGAGCCTGACAGGAAATGTGTTTCCGTGTGCCATCTGTTGACTGCAGGGAATACTAAGATGAATCTCATTCACACCAATAAAACACAGTTAGGAGTCGGTACGGAGCAGAAAGACGTGGGGGTGTAAGAGGAGGATGAAAAAAGGGAAAGAGATCCAGTCTCGGGAGCAAATTACGTCAGAAATATCGTCTCGGAGCAACAACAAAACCGGAGACAGTCTCATGAGCACGGTCTGAAACCGGCCGAGGAAATGGAGACAGAAACGCAGGAAGGTGTTGTTCTTTGGTAAATAATCAAATCAGTGGTCAGCTCTAAACGCTGAAGGGCAGACACACATTTCTTACTTTACATAAGCTCAGGTAGCGTTAAGCTATACAGGGAGGGTTTAGATTTTTATTTGCAGAGGTTGTTGGAACCACACCTTTGGAACAGAGGTGATTTATCACTGTTTTGAGAAAAATGACATGATAAAGTCCAACAGCAACAGCTCCTGGAAGTAGTCTGTGCCCATGAATTCAGGCGTTACACACAACTGCAACATTTTTCCCGACTATTTTGTCAGGAGAAAGTCACGAAAATGATGTTTGGGCATTATTCTGAGTTTTTTCCAGGATATTTATTTGTCCTAAAACCTTTTAATGGTGAAAGAAACCTGCGCTATAGGATAACATACAGCACTGGGTGGTCTTGTGTTCACCCTGTCCATTGATATATTTCCCCCAGATGATAATTAAGGGATCTAGATGAAAAACATCAGGCATATTTAGGGGGACTGATCTCTATGAGTGTGAGCAATCTGGTGCAGCTTGATTGAATTTGAGGGGACTGTTGGGCCTCAGCAGAGGTGACCTCTCTGCTGTATCTCCATTTGGTATAAAAACAAAGCTTGATAGTGTCCATATTGTGTCATTTTCATCATCTTTTAATAAGGTTGGAAGACATAGAACATATATTTAATGGCAAACAAAATGTTGGTAGATTTGTGTACTAAGTATTGTAACTATTACACATATGGCAGTAAGGCCTGTGTCAAAGCCAATGTCAACTAAACACAAGGAATAACCGTAAAGCGCCAGAAGAATGAAACAACCACATCATTCAAACTTATTTGTAGAACGAGATGGTTGTGTATAATACTAATTGTTTTCTTTTCACTTTATTATATGAATCGCTGGAATGAAGAGGTCTGGAGACAAGTTGATTTTAATGGATATGCATGTAAATGTCAGTCAAAAGAAGCAGCACATATACAATAAGGCAGAAGAAGAGGCAGAGCAGCAAGAGGAACAGACGGGAGGCATTGATTTTTAACATTTGCCACATATGTACGACTCCCCTTGTGATGTCTCTTTCCCTGACCTTTTAAATTGCCAAGACATTTTGCTAGCATGTCTTCATCTTCTCTACACTGCTCCGTCCGTTTGCACAAGAGTTGGAGCCCTTAGATCTGCAACCACAACAGCCATATGCTGAGGGAGCGTCCTCGTCACCTCCATGATTCCTCGGGCACGGTGGGTGAAAAACCCGGGGGGGGGGGGGGGAGCTTACAAACATTTAGCACAGAGCAGATGGTGCAGCTTAAACACTAACAACCAGCGGCACACGGGCCTGTTAGGAGGGCTGGTTAGAGGCCGCTCTGTAAAACCGACTCTTGGACGAGCAAAGAACATCTGGCATGAGAAAGATTAAAGCCCCCCCCCCCCCCCCCCTAAAATGCATGAGAGAGGCAGACAGCAGCAAAGATGAGACTGCACGGGCACAGAGAGGATGGAGGGAGGACAGAAGATGGAGACAAGCGCGAGG
Organism: Pleuronectes platessa; assembly: GCF_947347685.1. Lineage (NCBI taxonomy): Eukaryota > Metazoa > Chordata > Actinopteri > Pleuronectiformes > Pleuronectidae > Pleuronectes > Pleuronectes platessa. The sequence continues at coordinate 10,236,208 of NC_070645.1, forward strand.
GCCGAACAACAGAGGAGGACGGAGAAGACAGGATTTCTGTCCGTTCAGCAGGACGTCCATGCCCTAACACACGCACACAATGTCCACTCAGCAGTCTGAGCATCTCCCTCGGCCACTTGCTGTTGGAGATCTGTTTCATAACAGGGGGGGTGGGGGGGGGGGGGGGGTGGTGGGATGAGGAGCTGCTCTTTGTCTGCCTCTCTCACACTCTGTACACACCACAAGACGGCCATACACAGGGAAACACACACTTCACACAGACGACCCTACCGTCCGAGGATGCGGGCAGCTGTGCTCGAGCTCCTCCATTATTTCCAAAGACTCGGGGGTCCCTCAGCGATGTGACTCAGCATCAGTGCAACGATGCGGCCTCTCTCCTCTCTACTCTCTCTGCCTCTTTCTCCTTCATCCGTTTCCCCCGCCCACTCTATGCTCTGACTCTCTGACTGTCCCACCTCCTCCCTTCTTCACCTCCTCCTCCTTCTCTCTGATGCCCCTGCTGCAGAGAGGTGGAGGCCACAAAGAGGTCTCACTCTGACTGCTTTTTCTTTTAGCACAACAAATTGTCATACCAGTGCCAGTGTGATTTGATTTTGGGGGTTTGTGTACTTGTTTCATGTTGTGGAAGTGCAATAAGGCCCTTAAGTTGATCTGGAGTGATCAGTCAGATCTGTCAGAAAATCCCCACATCAGCATCACTAACCACCTGAGAGAAAACAAAGCACTGGGATGTGCTGCTTGTTACGCACGGGTCAGATTACACGGCGCAGTGAGTCGCTGTGTCGATAGACGATCTCTGCTCGCTCGCAGGCTGATGAGCTCTCTCCATGGCGACGGAAAAGAGGAGAGAACTGCGGGAGAGGACCAATCAGAGAAGAGCTCCGGCGTGCCAGCAGCTCAGGCAGCGGCGGGGATTGGGGGAGTGGTCCATGGCACCAGCAGTGAGAGGCCGCTCCCCAGCATCACCCAGTGTCCACTGACCAGGGACATGGTCCGATTGTTGTAGATGTAACATGTACTAAGAGTGAACTAGTGATTTTTGTTGATTAGTATTGATTTCTGACAGGATGTATTCTGACAGGATGTATTTTGCAGAGGATATATATACATATTAAGGCCGTGGATATCTTAACCTGTACCCTCAGTTGTAAACTCACTTACATTAATAATGAATAATAATAAACTTCATATTGCATCTTTCAAAACCCAGTTTCAAGGTGGTTTTCAACTTACACATGAAAGATTGAAGGTCTAGGAAACATGTTTATAAGTTGTTGCATCGAGTTAAAGTTGTTTGAGTTCACTCACAGTTTAATATACAGATCCATCCTCGTACTATATGTGCAAATTGGCACAGAAATTAGAATTCGATGTTTCCAATGCTTCTCAGCTACTCAAACAAATGTTTTCAAATGTTTCTTGGCAAACTGACTACTGTAGCATCATTAAAACACACAATGAAATAGGGTTTCCACTCGTTTTCCTGCGGAGGATGCGTGTTTACCTTCAGTGGTCCCCTTCTGCTACAAAGAGGCGCAACAGCTGCGCAGCCGGAATGCGCTCTGACGCGTCGCTGCTTCACCATCCTGTCCCAACACCAGACAGTGTAGAAACCACCAGTGCTGAACTGTGTTCTCCCCTTCACTTTTTCCGTCTGGTATTCGCGTGAGAGTCCGTGGCTGGAGCCCGTCTGGGGTTCAATTCCAAAGTGCAGCGAAGCGGCTGCGGTCCGTCTGTCCCAGTCCGGTCAGGTCAGCTGCTCACCAGCAACTGGTCAGCTGCGACCACTGTGGACACAGCAGACCCTCTGTCTACTGGGCTGCACCCAGTGGAGGACATAAGTCATGCAACTTGCACTTTCTAGCCTCGTCCTGAAAAAGGATCACGTCTTCTGCACAGTAAAAAAAAAAAAAAAAACTATAAGAACAATAATGCATTTGAGAGAACACACCAAAATAGTTCTTAGGCTGCATAACATGCTCTAATAACGATTTGCTTCTAAAGCCACAAATAGGATCATAATGGTGATATGACCATTACCCCACTATATGTTATGAGGCTATTAGGGTTAGATATGGATTATTAATGTGATGTAATGGCATCAAGAGGCTAAAATATGCTGTGGGGACGAAGGACAAACCAGCCTTTGTGATTTCATTGTTCACTGTAGTTACTGTGCGGCCCCAATCTGGGACAGGACGCCATTGTGCCCTCCATAGTCCCGCCCCTTCGCCATGGAAACGAACTTTATGGGGCTACACAGGCACAGACACTGAAAAGATGGAGAACCACGTGGCCTGGCCCTAGTTTGAAAAATCTAATTTGAGGATTGTCGCTGAGATGTATTAACCATGATGCACACATATACTGCTATTGTGAATATTGTATATGATTATGTATCAACCACATTTAAGTTATAGTCTGTATGTAGAATGTACTGTACATTATATAATGTTTTATATGGTATGATTATATTGTAACACACAGTTCTCTCTAGTAAACACGTTTTTTGATGGAGTGATATAAACAAGACTCTTTCACTGTACAACACTGCCCCCGATGGACCAGACATTATTTAATCCCATTGGCTGGCAGCGGCGTGATGTCATTTCCTGCATATGACTTTCCCCGGGAAGGCAATTTGGCGGGTGATCGACCTGTTGTTGTGTTGACTGACCGCTTTCCTACCGACCGACTCTCCGGTGCTCACCAGCTGCTGTCAGACAACCAGAACTTACACCCATGGCTCCGGTGTCCAACCCCGACAAAGACACGGAGGCTCAGGAAGCCGGTGAGTGACCGTGGCGCTTCGTTTGTGGGCTAACTCTGGCGGACTGGCTCGGAGGGGAGCGGACACGTTAGCTAACACACTTGCTAGCTTTCCCCGTCACACCAGCAGAGGGACCAGGCTTTGACCATTAGCAGGGCTTGTGTCTATAACGTTGCAAACATGCTAACAGCTAGCAATAGAGGTTTAGCCGTAAACACAATGTAAGCTAGGTCTGCTAACATCTACTGTTTTGACCTATTCCTCATCAATTTACCTTTAATTGATCAAGCAGCAATTGTTTTAATATCACTAGCTATCCTTTCAGATGTGTTTATTGTTCAGGTAGAGTTAAAAGAGAAACCAGGTCCCGCAGTGCAGTCAGTGTTCGTGAGGCTAAATCAAACTGTCATGTTGGACACCTGCCGTGTCGTCATGGTGACGTGATCCTGTCCTCAGAGGATGGAGGGGACTCCTGCGGTCTGGCCAAGTCTCGCTCCCGGCGGGAGAAGAAGGAGAAGGTGGGCAGGAAGTCTGCGCTGGAGCAGCTGAAGAAGGCCAAGAAGGGGGAGAAGGTCAAATATGAAGTAAGTGACCCTGTGTGGCAAACAGCGTGTGTGTTACTGGGTGTTGAGTGAAGTTAGCAGGTGGTGAAACCTCAGAGCTGCATCCCCCTTGACTTGTTAGGATCCATGAACACATCTTCACTGACTTGTGTCAACCAATCAGCTGGTCATCTCCAAAATGTCATTTCCACATGTTAACCTTGTCCGTGTCTTTATCAGAAGGGAAAGTGCGGTTGTGTCAATTAACAAAAGAATGATCGCCAATTTTGAGGGAAAAAATTCCAACATCTTGGCTCGTTTGCTTCTTAGTTTATTATAAATGCTTCACACCTCCATTTCGTGGAACAGCTGCATCGGAGAGGGACCAGTAGATCAAAACTTGTGAAAGAACTCCAGCATATTCTCTTACTTGCAATCAGAGATTTATTACGCAACGGTTTGGAACCAGATGAAGGTTTAGTACCGAACGTAACATGACAAATCTGTGATTGCAAGTTGGACTTTGTGCGGGAGCTCTTTCACAAGTTTGGATCCCGTCATAGTTTATGAGACATACAAGGTTTTGGACTGTTGGTTACACAGTCAGCTAGAAATCGACAAACCTTGCCGTGTTTAGCAGGGCTGTGCATCAACCTGTTATCCACATAACACTGGTGCTACAGAGGATGATAGCTTTGGAGCATTAGTGAGCAACGCATCATCAATTCACCTCACACACAAGGAGGTAAACAAACATATATGTCGCACAGCCCTGTTCAGCACATTCCATAGGATGAACAAGTAATTTAATATTCAGAATCTTGTTTTTAAACCTTTCAACAGAGAAAAGTCCCCCAGGATTTGATATTTACTCAGTTTTGCTCGTTTAATAGATGTGAAACCAATGATCATGTTTTCCAGGTGGAGGAGCTCACCAGTGTTTACGAGGAGGTGGACGAGGATCAGTACTCAAAGATGGTACGAGACCGACAAGAGGATGACTGGATTATTGACGATGGTGAGTGTCAGTCTCTTTATCCACTGCAGCGATATATGTGTGATGAAGAGGTCTTATAACACTCCTCTTCACCTAGATGGGACAGGATATGTGGAGGACGGTCGAGAAATCTTCGATGACGATTTGGATGATGACGTAGTGGAAAACAAAAAAGGTGAACTAAGACTTCATCAGAAAATAGTTTTATGTATTTCTTTGAGAATGGGAGTTGGACCATGGACAGTTTCAGTGTGTAAATCCATTTTTTGTGGTTGCAGGAAAAGCAGGTGCTAAAGGAGCAGACTCGAAGAAAAATGCTAAGAAAGCTGCCGTCTCTAAGCCCAACACCATTAAGAGCCTCTTCATGAACAGTAATGTCAAGCGGCCGGCTGAGGTGTGTTTCTGTTTGTGTCATTGAGTGACTTTAGTAACTGATTCTATTACAACTTTCCCTAAAGTCTGCATGTTGATTTTTTTAACCATCCCTTTCTCAGGAACTACTCTAGATAATTTCTTCAAATTTATCACAAACAATCATTTAGATTTGAAGATGAACACAATAGATTTTGTTTGTTAAAGGTCACTCTGGCCTCTCAAAAGTTAACTAATGTGTAAATTATGACATATTTTTCAGAATCAATGTCAACAGAGTCAAAGGTTCACTTAACAGTAACTTTGTAATGTTCTTTTTTTCCGGCCATTATTTAACCATAACTCAGGAACAGAGAGGGATATTGTGATCATATTTAATTTAATACATTTTTTTACATTTCGGTGGAAGTGAAAATACAAAAATGGAACAAGAGAAGTCCCTGACACCAAGTCTTGCTCCTTTAATTGTTCATGCATTGATCAGGATTGTAATTTTGTCTGCTGCAGAAAGACGTTGACCTTTCCAAAGACGACTTATTAGGAGACATCCTACAGGACCTGCACTCTGAGGTAAGTAACACACCATCCCCATCTAATTATTTTTGCTTCCTTTATAGAGATACTATGCCAGCAGCATTGAGTTTGATGTCTCCCATAATTTGTCAAGTGGTTGCTAAAAATATAGATTTTAAGACTAATGATTCGCGAGCAGGCCATGGTGTATAAATGACAATGGACACCAGAAAGTAGAAATACACAATAGATAAAAAGTAATATAAATATATCTAAACTGAAAAAGATCTAAAACTTAATTGGGCATAATTCCATTAGGGGGAGTCTTCCATGCCCCTCTGTCAGGTCTCAGTAAAACACAGAAAATCTCAACATTTTGAGGTGAAGAAGTCATATACAGGATTTAACATGTCGGTTAATATGTTTTTTCCTCATTTCTCACGTAGTTATGGTGACTTTTTTTTTATAGGCGACCTTTACTCCTCTTTTTTGTACATATATAATCTGATATGTTGTCAGTTTTCTTTTTTAATCAGTTTTTAATCTGTCTCCCTAGAAACCAAATCCTTTGGCGCCTCCGCCTGTGATGGCTCTGAAGAAAAAGAAGTCTCTTGGATCACCCTTGAATCCGTTTTCCATCAAATCTCAAATCCCAAAGGTATTCTTCAATCTGTCAACATTTTCTGTCATAGTTTTGAAAATATTTTAAACACATAATGTTTTGTCACCAGGAGTCACCCTCGGCTACAGGGCTAAAGTCCAAAGTGATCCGCCCGCCGCCTTCTCACCCGAGCCCAAGGACATCAGCTTGTCCTCCTCCCTCCAAACCTGCTCTTCCTTCAGAGAGGCAGCGGGTGAAAGTGAAGGAGCTGGATGAAGAGGAAGGTGAGGAAGACAGAGACACAGTTGTGCAAACGTACAAACTTTTACTCTGTTTGTCTCCTTATAGAAAAAGAGCTCACTCTTATCTTCTATGGCAACCTGTCTCTTAGTAGATGACTCTCTGGCGTTTGATGGTGTGGACTTCGATGAGCCGATGGAGGTTGGACTGGAGGAGCAGAAGCCTGCAGTTACTGAGGATGCTGAACTTGGATCTAAAGTCGGAGCGGTGGCTGCAGTGAAATTGGAGCCCAAAGAAGAGTGTCCGGATCCCGTCCTCTTGTAAGTTTGTATCTGCCTTTGATATTTCTGTTCAAGACCTAGATGATAATTTTTTGCCTCAGCTTTTTCAGTTTTCCACACAGAAGACACACAGAATCCTTCATATATAATAAAGGCACTAAGTGAATTATGTGCTGTTGCTAACATGGGAAGGATTCACAAATGAGCTTGAGCTTTAACATCTTGGTTCCTCTGTCCATTTCCAGGTCGAGCAGGATCGGAGGCTCCTGGGGACAAGAGGAGGAGGGCGGAGTCACTGAGGCTCAAGCAGAGGTACTGGTCGACTCCAGCAAACTCCCCCTAGTGGAAGGGGCAGACGGGGAGCAGGTATTCCGTTTCTATTGGTTGGATGCATTCGAAGAGCCGTACAGTAAGCCAGGTGAGTCAAACTTACACTTGAAGGAAACATGTATAGAGAGAACACTATCGTTGTGAGGCACCTGCTGATATTTTCATTTCGTTAGGTGTGGTGTACCTGTTCGGAAAAGTGTGGATCGAATCTGCAAAGTCTCACGTCAGCTGCTGTGTTTCCGTCAAGAACATCGAGCGGACCATGTACCTGCTGCCTCGGGAATACGTAGGTCTCCTTTTCTGTCACATGACCGCTAATCTCACTCTCATAGGACGGTTAGAGTTGCTGTTTTCAGACCGGGGGAAGTGCGAATGGAACAAATCTTAACAAGAGTTAGGTTTTCAGGAACAGAACAACCAGGTTCTGCTGCTAATACTTAGTGGATTGTTAGAAAACTCAGAACAGAGGTTATAGGGATTCAAAACCTTTTAATAATAATATTACTGTGTGTATGTACACTTCATCTACTTATGTTATCTCTTATTACTGTAATGAGTAAGACCACTTGTTCATATTCTCAGTCAGTTGCCTTTTAGTTTAATTACAGAATTTTAATTACACAATCAAGTTTTATAGTTTTGAAATCTAAAATAATTATAAATCATTTTCCATGGAAAGTACAGATGGGTTTCTACTTGTGAAATGTTTGTGTGATCACTTTAACACTTTTTTAATAACTTGTGTGTTTTCTTCTAACTTTAATCAACAGAAAGTAAATCCTAAGACTGGGGAGGTGTCAGATACTCCTGTCGCAATGATGGACGTTTACCAGGAGTTAAACGAGCTCTCTGAGAAGTTCAGGATTATGAAGTTCAAGTCCAAGGTTGGTTCCAACCTTAGTTTTAGCATAATAGTATTTTTCTGGTGGGTGGCTTGTCTGACTTGTTTGTGGTTTCTGTGTTTGTCTCTCTGCAGAAAGTGGACAGGAACTACTCCTTTGAAATTCCTGATGTGCCCAGTCAGTCTGAATACCTGGAAGTCCGATATTCTGTGAGTAGACACATGGACACGTATCCACCTTCCCCAGATTGGCCATGGTTTTCTCCTTGTAACACATTTAACTGTGTGGGGAATTTGTTTTTTTGTAGGCTGAGTTTCCTGCTCTGCCTACTGACCTGAAGGGGGCAACCTTTTCCCACATTTTCGGTACCAACACCTCCAGTCTAGAGCACTTCCTCCTCAGCAGGAAGATCAGAGGGCCTTGCTGGCTCGACATCAAGACTCCACGTAAGAAGGATATCTAGATATGTGGCCCATGTTTCAAAGATTGATTATAACCTGCTTTTAGTTCAACATTACTTGTTTAAAAAGGATTTTACAATAAATTTGGAATCTCCTATGAAAATTGCCAATGTAAGGTCTCCTCTGTGTGTATGTGTGTTAGAGCTGATGAGCCAGCCGGTGAGCTGGTGTAAGGTGGAAGCTCTGGCCCTGAGAAGTGACCTGGTCACTGTGGTTAAAGACCTGACTCCTCCTCCCATCACTGTCATGTCCATCAGCCTCAAGACAATTCAGAACACCAAGACGCACCACAATGAGGTCAGAGCATTTTCAGTTTCCACTTTTAGCAGGAACTGTATGATGGATTAATTATTATAGTATATCATGTTATTTATTGCTGTTGCTGTAAACAGATTGAAATATAGAGTGAGCAAGGAGGTGATGATGTGATTGTTCTCCTGCAGATTGTGTCTCTGGCTGCACTCGTTCACTATGAGTTCCATATGGATAAAGCTGCACCTCGACCTCCCTACCAGACCAACTTCTGTGGTGAGCTATTCAAATTTGCTGTTTTTTTTTTAATAGAATTGCACCGAATTGTGTATGAAATGGAAATGTATGGGAATTTAATCATTTTCATTCACATAAATATGTATAAACATCAGATTTACATTTTATTCTGCAGCCAGTATGTCCTACAGTTGAACATTTTGAATACAAATCAAAAGCTCAGTCGACAAGGGAGTTTAAAAATGATGAACGTGTAGGAATCATTATTCTTGTTTTTTCAGTTGTCAGTAAACCAGCAGACTGCATCTTCCCGTACGACTTCAAAGAGGCGATCAGGAAGAAGGTGAGTGGCCTTATTTCAGTATTTTAGATTTCAATGTTTACAGGTTTCTTTTGACTTGACGTAGAGAACGTTTTCTGCACTGAGGCTCCTCTCCGTGGTCTGTGTGGATGCTGAACATTGAGTGTCTCCCTCCCTCTGTTAGAATGGAAAGGTGGAGATAGCTGCCACAGAGCGAACTCTGCTCGGCTTCTTCTTGGCCAAGATGCACAAGATTGACCCCGATGTGCTGGTGGTGAGTCGAAGACACCGGGATATAAGAACCTAAGATGCAAAGGAAATGGGTGTAATGCTTCATCAGCGTGGTGACCTTTTTTTTCCTGTAGGGCCACGACATCTTTGGTTTTGACCTGGAAGTGCTCCTGCAGAGGATCACCGTGTGCAAGGTTCCGCACTGGTCGAAGATTGGACGCCTTCGGAGGGCCAATATGCCCAAATTAGGTGTAAGAAAAACAAAAATCACAAGTAATGGAGGCTGTTGTTGTAATTCTCTACCGCTCTTCACATCACTAATCATTTCTTATGTTCCATGTGCTTGTGTTAATGTGTTTTTATGGCCTCTATTCTTGCAGGGTCGTGGTTCCTTTGCAGAGAAGAGCGCAACATGTGGCCGACTGGTGTGCGATGTGGAGATCTCAGCCAAGGAGCTAATTCGCTGTAAAAGCTATCACCTGACTGAGCTGACTGCACAGGTGCTGAAGACGGAGAGAGTCACCGTCCCGCAGGAAGAGATCAAAAACCTCTACAGGTGACTACGTTTAATGTGAATTTCTTCTTTTTCCAAACATTATTTTTGTTTGTGCATCCTAAACTGTGAGTTTTGTGTTTTGTCAGTGACTCTCCTCACCTGCTCTACCTGTTGGAGTTGACATGGACGGACGCCAAGCTGATCCTCCAGATCATGTGTGAGCTCAACGTGCTGCCGCTGGCCCTGCAGATCACCAACATCGCCGGCAATGTCCTGGTAACGTTCAGCAACACTGTTTCATGTTTCTGAGTTCATCACACCAGACTAATAGCAACTCAGTCAGATAACAAGTAACATTGCACTTCACAGTCTTGATTTTAACATCCAAAAAGCAGACACACGTAAAGTACCTCTACCTTAAATGAGTGAGGGATGAGCTTGAGAAAATACTTGGCCCCACAAAGTGAAAATGTCTGTACCATCAACGTTATTATTTGTGATGTTCGTGACAAAAGACAGAAGGATAGACGATCGCAGAGATTTAAAAATTGTAGTCATCAGCTGTTGTTTTGTTTTTTATGTGCAGTCAGAAGCAGAAGAATTTGCTCTTGTGAATGATTAGAAACGATTTTAGACTTTGAAAGCCTTTTTCTAAAACTTAGTGTCTGTTTGTTGTGATTTACGGAGAGATTTTTGGAAGGAAAAAAGGATGCATCACCTCTGAAGTTTACTTCTGGCTTATGCTTAAGTCTTTTCTTTTCCTTTTTCCAATCACTTGATTCTTCTCTGCAGTCTCGTACTTTGATGGGCGGTCGCGCCGAGAGGAATGAGTTCCTGCTGCTTCATGCCTTCCATGAGAAAAATTACATTGTCCCGGACAAACCCTCCTTCAAAAAGGCCCAGCTGGCGATGGTAGAGACGCACAAACGCACAGATTTCTCTTTTTCAATGTACAATCATGTGACCAGTGGTACTTGCCCTTTTCCCCTTTTTGTCCCTGTGTCCCAGCTCGATGGAGAGGATGACGTGGATGCAGGGAAAAACAAGCGGAAGAAGAAGGCAGCTTATGCTGGAGGTCTAGTGCTGGATCCTAAAGTTGGTAAGAACACGTTGGAAATCGTTGCAATTTGTGTTGTTCTTACGTATATGTGTTTTCTTCTTTCGGGTAATCGCTCTCCGTCTCTTTTCTTTAGGTTTCTATGATAAGTTTGTACTGCTGCTCGACTTCAACAGCCTGTATCCCTCAATCATCCAGGAGTTCAACATCTGCTTCACCACTGTACAGAGGGAAGCTCAGAACACTCAGAAGAAGAACGAGGTCTGTCAGTTGCTTTTTCACATGTTTACTACGCGTGATTTATTCATGCAAGACGTGGGTGGCTCAAGATCCAGGTCCCCAGCATCACTTTCCTTTCTCTGTTTTTAATTCCTGTTGTCGTGGCTATAGGTGAACGAGCCAGAGGAGATTCCCGAGGTTCCAGATTCCACCCTGGAAATGGGAATCCTGCCAAAGGAAATCAGGAAGCTGGTTGAGCGCAGAAAACAAGTGAAACAGCTGATGAAACAGCAAGACCTCAACCCGGACCTTTACCTGCAGGTACACATGCAATCATTCATACAGTCAAACACAAACATACACATGACTGTGTACCTCTCTCTGTTTTCTAGACAGAGCATTTGTGATTATCTTACTAAAGCAGAACAAATATGGGAGGTATAGAACAAGCTTTGTACACTAGTTGAATGATGTTCGATAGCGTCATTCTCTTGGATGAATTAAATTAACCCCTGTGAAACAATCATTACGTAGTATCCTTGACTTTGGCCAAGCCAGATATAAGCCGACTGTATTTGACCAAACTTAACTCTGGTTAACGGTTCCACAGTACGACATCCGTCAGAAGGCTCTGAAGCTGACGGCTAACAGCATGTACGGCTGCCTGGGATTCAGCTTCAGCCGTTTCTACGCCAAGCCACTTGCTGCCCTTGTCACACACAAGGGTCGAGAGGTGAGTCGAACACTGACACACACATACACATATGCACATTGATCAATGACTGTGGCTATAAGAGATGCCCAAATCTTTAATTGTCATGCCTCTGAAAGCTGATGCACATCTAAACAAGCTGAACTAAAAGAAGATAAAACTTTTAGTTATCGATCCCTGTAGGAGAAATTCAATTTGACACAGCAGCACAAAAAGTAGTAGCTCAAGGGTAAACATCCTAAGAAATAAAATAGGAATAGAAACAGAATCCAAAATACATACGATAAATAGAAGGATATACATTAATACTATAAAAGTGCAATATGTCTGTTGTATAAGTACATAACCTTATGCTTAAACACAGAGCAGATCATACAAAAGCACATACACTCAGACTGTGATTTAAATCTCTGGTCTTCACTATTAATCAACAGGAGAGTGCAGTAGAAACAGTCAAATTCTTATCCACAAGGTGGCACTGCTACATCAGAATCCACACTGCACCGCTCCCTCCTCTGTTCCATTTTGTTCCAGACTTTTTTTTCCTCATCTCGTGTTTCTTTTTTCTTTTTCTCCTGTCTCACATTTGTCAGCCGCACTCCCTCTCCACTAAATAGTATCTTCCTCGCTCGCCCTTCCCTCCTCTAAATATGATTAATCCTTCAAGTTCATTTTGTCAGAATGAGAGGCCTGCTCTCGTGTCTGTGATATCAATAGTCCTGTGTGAGTGTTTTCCAGTAACAAAATCCCCCCCCCCCCCCACACACACACTATCTGAACACTCACTCTCCCCATGTAAAGTCTGTTTGTGTAATGACTCCGGTCAACACGCACGAATGGAACAACGTGGGCGTGCGCGCTCGATAAACTGGTGCGAAGCGGCGTGTGTGCTGCATGACATAAACGGCTAAACCTGGTGTTGTAACCGAGCACCACGCTCACACTCTCTCTCCCACCTCGTCAGTGGTTGTACTCATGTTCTTTTAATGAGCTCTAACAGTACACATCCTCAGCAGAGGCGTCAGGCTTTGCCTCAGGGGACTCCTTCATTAAGATCCCCTTACACACTCATTGTGTTCCCTAATGGAGGGCAGGGCAGTAACTGTGTGTGTGTGTGTGTGTGTGTGTTGATTTGTCAGTCGGTTTGTGCCTGCAGTCATGCTTGTTAGGCTGACAGAGCTACATTGTAAAAGGTGTGTTTTTTATTTGCTTGTACAGGTGGGAGTTTCTCTCACCCCAGACTGCCAGAGGAGCATGTGTTAATTACACTTCACCTCCTTCTTGCTTAATTTCCTCCAAGAAGCATAAACAGGAAGTCAGTTTCGCTCTCATCATCTGAAATGGTGGGATTTTTGCACATTTTTGGTGCAGTTGTGTTAAACCAAATAATTTGGAAACATAATTTAAATGTGCATTCCTTGTTTGTAAATGGCAGAAAAGAAAATGTAATTTATTTCTCATGGCAGTTAAAGAAACCAAACAAATATGAAGCGATTTTTCCCAACTCTCAAGATATAAATTGCTGAAATAATCTATTGTAAAACTTCAAGCAAAATAATAATACATTTTTCAAATAAAGTTAGGGTTTGTAAGTGGTAAAAGTTTGGCATCAAATAATGAAATGTGTAAAGACTTTCACAAGGAAAGTTATTTGTAAGAAAAGATAAAGTTGGCAACTCTCTGGGTTTTTATTATTTTCAACAAATCCAATGAAAACAACAACAACTAACTCAGTCCCAGACCCTTGCTGTTTCACTTCTTAAATTAAAAAAGCTGAATAATTCCCTTAAACTGTTAGACATGGTAGTTTGAGGAAACATAACAAACAGGAACGTATTGTGCATTATTTCAGCTCTGAGTTCTTTAGTAGGTAATTCTATTATATTAAACTCCATCAGTTTTTTGAGTTTTTATAGAAGTAACTTCCCCAGTGTGGTGAGGCCTCTGTAAACTAACTGTATTCCATTAGGACTTCACTTCCCTGGTTAGTTGCACACGGTGGCGAGTGAATTGACATGGATTGGAGACACGTGCATCGTAAGGTTATCAGTCACATCTGAAGTCACGGTGTGCACATGGTTCACAGCACGGACCTGCTGAGGTAGCGGAAGATTCCACTTTGCACAATGTTAGAGTTTTGTTTACTTTGTATCTATGATGCATCTATTTTTACCTCTGGCTGTATGTAGATCACAGCCTCAACACAACCAGGAACACCTCTCTAAATAGTACGTGTGGTTGAAGTTAATTTAAGACAATTAATAAATTAAATCCTAGATTTAAGTAAAATTTGTGCATATCTGTGATTCAACTGTTCAAATTAGCGACAACATCTATTAATGTTTTTACATTGAATTAAATTTACATGATTCTAGGAAGTATCAAATTCTTGTTTACAGTTTCATGAGGCTTTGACGTCATTGTTTTTCTGATCTGGACGGTCAAAACTGAAATATATCTTTTAGAGTGTGGATTTAGAACGTGAAGTGCTCCCAGTATAGCAGTCACCACTTACCACACGTACACTGGCCGTGGTTTGGTTCGACACTTTGAACCAAACCGAGCTGTTTTTATTGACTCTGTATCGGGCGCTGAAGTTTAATGACCGCCAGCCAAGTGGTTCTTGGTAGTTTCCGACTGCGGCGAGCCAGAGAGGCCAGCTGGCATTTATAGCCGGGTTTCTAGTGTATTTGTGGGTATTGCCATTTGCACCCCCGCCCCCAGTTTAATCGTCACATTTGCACTCAACTTTCATATCATGATTTAAGAGGCTTTTTATATTTATAATTGTAACACGCGCACTAACCACTACTCGGTAGCGGACATAAATCCATCCTCCCCGCCCCTTGCCGCATTCCCTTCATCTGTATGGACGAGTGTTCGGCTGAATGCGCGTGTGTTCTTGGCTTAGCTCTCACCTTTCTCTCACTCTCATTTTAAATTGAGGCCTTAACCCCCTGTGGCACAACGGGTCAGGCCAGGGACCACAGTGGTTTGTCCGCCTGCCCGCGGCGGGCTTTAGACGAGAAGGCTCAGAAGGGGGATGACAGACCCTTGGCTGTGGCTCTTCTGATCACATTTGCCAAGTTAAGAGCGGAAAACCCCCACTTACCCCCTTCCCCACGGCTCATATACAAGTTCCTTGAGTATGTCTTTAATCCGTGTGTGGGTGTGTGTGTGTGTGTCTTTGACTGTGTGTTAATGCCCATCCGTGAATGTGCACAAGTGCTACTGGCCGAACTCTGCCCTTTGTCGGTGAGACCATTTGTTGTGGCCCTCCTCTGTCCTGGTATGTGTGGGTATTAAGGGGGGGGATGATGGGTATTAAGAGGAAGGTGAAGGTTTAGGATTACACAGGCGAGGGTTCACCACAGATTGATGTCCCCCTCAACCCCTCTGCGTTATTTTGGGTTCTTTTGTATGTTCGCCAGAGAACGGTCGGGTGCAGAGGAACAGATCTATGACTCACAGTCAACTCGCACACATGTGTGTGTTAAATAGGCTGAAAGATGCATTTGTCACACCAGTAAGACTCACTGTCCACTGAAGAGTTGCCGCTGAATCCCTGACATCATCCCACGGTTTCACCTGACACAGGATAGAGAGGATTTTCTGTAAGTGTCTAATAATGGAGCCCATCGTCTATTGTCTGATAACGAATCGGCCTCTGGGGGCAATGGGGTTATTATGTTTGGGCTTCTGGGGTAGAGGTCGGATATCCGGGCCAAGGCTCTATGCATTGAGTAGTTTCTTTTATCACACGAGTCAAACGTTTCTCTACACGAAATACAAACAACAAAACTTTTTGCAGATTTGTTTAGATCCAGACAATATTATCTCTAGCTGCATATGAATGCATAAAAATATAAATAACAATAACCAATGCATTTCACTGGATGTGTTACACCTCTTTTGCTCTCCACATGGACTGATTACCTACGCTCAGCCAAAATCTTCTTAAACATAATTGGTCTAATCAGAAACCACAAGGCTCCCTGCCTCCAGATTTTTCGTATTCATTTTTCGAATCTTTTCATAGAGATTAGTTAATGCGCTGTTTGATAAAGAATCATGCAGGAAAAACTCTACTGCATTCAGCTAGTTATTGCCTGGTTATTTGTGGTTATTGGCAGGTTATCGTTGTTAATTTCACAACCTGGTGCCTAATATTACTTGTCACAGCAAACAGGGGTGTCTGTTACCAGTCAAGGGCACCACAACAGCTGCCACACCACCATGATTTTGTTTAAAAAAATCACGAACCTTCCCTTGTCACCACAAACAAAATGTTTGTGTGTTGGTGTTTATGTCCTCTAAACGAGTGATGTTAACAACAGGCTGGTGGAAGCCGCTGATTGCTGCGGAACGCAGATTGGTTTGACTTTTGACCCTTTTGCCTGCAAACCTGACAACCATTAGCAGGTGTGTGTGGACGGAGGATGCCTCCCGACGGCCATTCTCCTGTAATTGAGTCTCTGTCCTTGTGTTTAAAAACAGCCTGACAGGAGCTCCTAGTTGACATTATTGGACGGCATGCAGAGTGAAGAATAGAAGTGGGCTTGGGTGACAGAGCAGAGGGTGTGGAGAGGTCAAAGTTTGGTTTAGGTTAAACCTCTATTTGTACGTGTGTATGCGGGTGTAATGAAGTCTGAGTAAATATTGGTGTCCCCCGTTTAGGTAGCGTTTCATTCTCCTCGTCCCAGGAATCACAAATCATTTCACCCGTCTCGGACACAGGAATACCTCGACCACCCCCCTCATGTCCGCACGTCCGTCTGCTCGACTACAGTCTGCGATGGTTGTGCACGCAAATACTGTTGCCCTTGTTTCTTTAATGCAGGGTTCCAATCACCGCTGCTGTCCTAGAATCACTGGGGTCACATTTACGTTTTCTTAAATTAGACGTAAGAATACATAACCCGCCACAATGGTGTGTCTGCACATGCATGTGTACGCGCTCGTGTCTGGGGAAATGAGGGCTGCATGTTTCCATGGTCCTGTAGTCGGCTTAAAGAGCTGGCTTTGCTCTTGATAGGCGGGGACTTAACAAATAGTCACATGGGAGCGTCGCTGCTATTTTGGCGGCATTAGCTTGTCTGTGAGGGCTGACAGTGGACAGGACAGGGTTTCAGAATCCAAACTGCAACGTTGGTAACACCTGCTAATGAGGCCATGTGAGACTGGGCTAATGACAGGGATTATAATTGATAATGGATTGATCTGACATCTGCTGTCTTTATCAGGTCTACTGATAGGGCTGGATAAGAGGATAATTAGTAAATGGTTTAGGCTGACTTGGCACAGTAGTGGTGCACATGTACAGTTCTTTTGAAACCTTTTAAGTTTCTTGATTTATGACCTGATAGACTTGATGCTCTGATCTGCTCTGATGATGGTAAACGCATCCTGAAAAAGACACAGCGTGGAGCTTCAAGTTTCTGAATCATTTTTCATTTGGTTTGGCGTTAAAGCCTTAATTACCACACTTAAAGCCACCGATGCATATTTTAATGAAATTTCACAACTGATTATAAACGTTGAGAGAATTTTTTGCAGAGGAGAAAAAGGCCTCTTTGGACAGCTTTAGCCCTTTTAAAGTCTATACATAAGTCTACTGATATGATGATATATTTTGTAACATCTATCGTTTCAAAGAATATTCTATTTTGTTGTGCTGGAGAATGCTTTTGTCATTAATGGCACTTTGAGCCATTCATCCACACGGCAAAGAGGCAAAAACACGGATGAGAGAGTCCACGACTCAGAAGTTGATAATTCCAAACTGGAGAAGAACTTCGATCTGTGGAAGCTAAACATGTTCATCGATGTAAATTGATTATGAAAAGTGTCCAGAAAGTTTCCAATTATCATACTGACTAATGACAAATTAGTTTCCGTAATTGGTCAATGGCAAAAAATACAAGCATTCTACGATATTTAAAACTGAAACTATTGAAGTATCATATTTTTTATTGAATCATTGTCACTGTCTATTCATTTTCGATGAATGCCAGCGTTTGGGATCTGCACCGGTTGTGTTAAATCAGACGCAGCTTTAAAACAGATTGACCCGATTCTTGTTTCATGTACGGCTGGCTTCTCCTGCAGTCATTGTAACTGTAAATTGGGTTAAGCTTAACCATAGTATTTTATAGTTTTTATTGAATCGTCAGGGTTGATTGTTTGTGACCCCTACTTTGTATTGCTGTATGTATATATGCATATTTATTCTATTCTTATTTATTTATTTCTCAATGTTTTGCCCTTTATTGTACCCTCGGCACCATTGTAAATGAGGGTCTTATTCCTCAATGTGTTTTCCGAGGCTTAAATAAATAATCAATCAAAAAACCCTCCCTGCAGCAGCCAGGAGGACACAGCCATGGCATCTGCCAGGACAGATGTGTGTGTGTGTGTGTGCTTGTTTGCAATAGGGGATTTTTACATTGATTCTCTGGGTCTGCGCAGCTCACACTTACACAGAAGAAGCTTTAAATCGTGTGCATCTTTTTTTTGTGACATCGTGTTAGCGAGAGAGTTATTTGTCCGTGCGTGCGTACTCTTGCGCATCGTGTACGTGTTTTGTGCGTACAACGGCTCCCGAGCTCCGACAGTGGTGTGTTCCTCCACAGGTGCTATTTCAGTCGGCCGACTGTCATCCCAAAATGCTTTTCAGCTGAGTGCTTTTCAAAACAATCGTCACTGGTACCCCAGGCTCTTTTTACAAGGGCCCTCTGCCACACTGAGGTTTAACATGCCGCCTCTGATCTGCTGATCAGCAGAGCAGTGTCTGTCTGTGTGCGTGTATGCGTGTGTGTGTGTGTGTGTGTGTAGCAGGTCAGAATGGGAGATCGAGGGTAGACGTGGATGCCCTTTTCTCCTCTTATAATTTTGTCTCTCATCTTTATTGCTTCCTCTCCCTATTTAAACAATTTGTCACTCTGTCAAACAGGTCAATTACGACTAATATTATTTGAAATGTCAACTTGGCAAAAGAAAAGAGATTTAGTTGCAGAGGCGTTGGAAGTGGATTGAAATAAACGAATATATGAGAGCGACATGACAACAAAACGCGTAGATGCCTAATAGGTTAGGCCAACGAATCCCCGAACAACAGCTGTGAAAGGGCGGATATTCCAACGAGGCTGAACCACTTATCAATTAGAATGACAGGGTGCAATAACTCCCGGCTAATGGGCAGACAGGTGCACATGCAAAGACATGAGACATGGTTAAAAACACAAATTTGCAAGCTGTGAAAAAAGCCATCGGGCAAATGCAGATTTTCTCCTGCTGCTTAATGGCTCTGGAAAACCTCAAATCGAATCCGTTTCGTTAATCTCTAGATTTAGGTTTATTCACTGACTGAAAGAGTTCTGTTTTATATCATTGACCTGTGCCCAACTACATATTTTTCCAACATTGGCAGGAGCAGGTGCCCTTAAGTGGGTTTCCCCAAGAAACAAGGCGGTTTGTTGGGTGCATAAGGTTTTTTCTAAATGGGGATTATTAATGTCAACTGTAAAACAATGCAAATCGGTTAAATCCAGAGTCCACCACACTTGTGTGTTTGGCCCAAAACTAGTGTTAATATAATATATAATCTAGATGGTACAAAGTGCATGTAAGCTCCTCGCTGGTGTGAGGCAGGCTGTTGCAGACCAGAAAAAGCTTTACTCTTCCAAGCATTCCATTGTATTGCTCTTTGTGGTGTGAAAGCAAAACAGACCACAGTATTTTATCATAGTGAATGTGTGATACTACAGAAAATTCAAACCCTCAACTACCACCAAATTGATATTTGATTGTCAAGGAAGCAATGATTTTAACAAGCCCACATGGTTCCATGTTGATATCACGAGGGAGGATGTCAAACCAGGATAATTCTTCTCTTCTGTCCACACCGAATTAACCAAACTACAGGTACAGCAGCTCCCTAATTGTTTATCGTTTTCTTGATGCAATTAGTTTTAATGAAGTAGTTAACAAAACAAACCTAAATAAATATAACGACAGGCTTATTTTTCATCAGTACAATGGTGTATGCTAGAGAAAAGACTTCTTCCTGTTCTCCCTCCTTGTCTTACATTTCTTTATTGTTCAATGCCAGTCCTTCAAAAAAGTATATTTCTATAAAATACCTCAGATATAGAGCAATAAATGTTTGATAAAGAAATGTAATTAAATGTTACCTTGACATGGACATAAACAAGTTAACATTGAAAGTGATTAACTTCATATCTTACGTTTAAGGAAATAAACACTGAACATGAAGTATTCATATTCGTGCATGTTGGCAAACAGAAGCACTGATATGTCTGAAATTCTAATTGGCCGCCCCTCGCAGTTTCCGTTTCCTGTTAGGAAACCGCTTGGTTAATTGACTAACACGAATATGGAGCAAGCTGTTGTTTTACAGAAGACAATCACACTATTAGTGTCTGAACAATACAAGTCCTCTCTCCGGCCTTTTTAGTTTTTTTCGGTATGAGAGGAATTCACTGTGGTGACTGGTGCAGTCATCAGAGGGAAAACATACACGCACTCTTTCTACCCCCTGGGGATATGCGTTTGCATTGGTCCATAAAATATCTGTGTTGGTATGTGTATAGAAATGAGCGCACACACCAGCAGTTGCACACATTCCAGCGTCATGGTCAAATGACTTGTCTTTCACATGGTTCATTCCTTGATGCAGTTTGTCCTGCTGGAAGTGACAGCATATGGAAAACCCGTCTAAATGAGTCCACACATCAATTACATCAACACCTTCTCACCGCACTCATCCTCCCCTCGCGCCGCACTTTTCTCGCACTCTGTCTTCTCTACATCTCTCTATCCATCACCTCTCGGCACTTTGCTTTTGTTTCTCCGTCTTTTGTTTTTCATTTGATCCTCGTCTTCTGTCTCGCTCTCTTTAAACCACTTCTCTCTTACTGCATCAACGTGAAAAGAAATACTGAAGAGAGATTACTCATAATAAATTTGAACATAGATTTTCTAATTCAATATATGAGATAACAAAGTAGAAGGGGCGTTGAGACTGAGACCTCATCAATTGTCAATGCATTCAAAACCGATATGTAATTCTATGAGAGAGAATTCTTGGATCATGACTTTAAAAATTGTAAATACAGTCAATGCATTGCAACTTGACATACCCGGAACGTGTCCAGAAAATGTTGCAGCAGGTAAATACTTTTTTGCTGGGATGCGTCTGCATTTTTTTGAATGAGTCTGCTACAGGCTGGATGTTTCTACCATCTCCACACAGGGGCAGAGTCAGAGCGACCATCTGGTTCTTGGTCACCTCTGTTTCCAAGACCTTTCTCCCCCTCTTGCTCAAATTAGCTCTTTCAACCCAATGGCCTTAGTTTGGCAACCGGTCGAAAATCAATTAGGGTCAGAGGATGTCAGATAGGTAGGTGGTCCCTCATGCAGTATGTGGTCCACAAAGCATTTGCATTCAGCTCAGACAATATAGCCACAGACTACAAAACATCTCTGGTACCTTCACGCCTCTATTGAGAGTTGTCCACTTGTGATCTTGCACCTGACACAGATGTTTACTGCAGGTATGACGAGAGCTGAAGGGAATCTAGAGAAACGAAAGGCACCTAACCTTAATTTCAAGTCTCCTATCAAAGTGTCCGAATACTAGTCCTTGTCAATAAGTCAGCAAACAGTTCTTAAATTCTGTTTTACCCTTGTCATGGGATATTCAGTGTAGATTAATGAAAAGACATTTTAATATAAAGTTAAGGAGAAAAAAAGGATGCAGCATAACAAAATGCGGAAAAATGAAGGATTCTGAATTATTCGCTCAGTCCTTTCTATTTATCTACCTCTTCTTCTTATTTCTAGATGATGAATAAAATACTCTTACATTTACTAGATGTGGCCGTGATCTACATTTTAACCTGGAATGAAAAGGCATTTTCATTCATGATTTGAAAGCTTTTATCCACTAAAATGCAGTAATCTTTTTACTGAAAATGTCGGTAATGCCATCATATTAGACGTCACAAATTACAGCGGTAGGGTCGCTTTTGGTTTTAAGATTTATCGACATGTACCCTCAATCTTACTAAGTCCTGAGAATTATTTCATATCCTTCTTTCCCTCCTCGTCTTCCTCAACCAGTGTGAGTCAGTTTAGTCGATTCGTCTGCATAAAAGCTTAGCAGCACATTTCAGGGTGTATGTGCTCAGGCCAAAATCTGTGTGTGTTTGTTTGTGGTGAGACCTTGACCTTGACTGCAGTCCCTAATGGAGATGGCTGTTCTGTGAATGAGCCAACCCCCCCCCTGCCGTACAGCAGTATCGAGAAGCCCATAAAGCATGCTGAAGTCCCACTCTGGTTTCAGGGAGTGGAACACCGTCCGTCCGTCTCTCCCCCCCCACAATTCCATTGCTGCCTAACCCCGCCCCCTCCTGACACTCTGAAATAGCCACGTCCTTGTCCCGACGCTGAGCACAGTGCGAGTCGGGGTGTGTATATATCCGGCTGTGGTTGATTGAGGAGCAGATTGCTGGTGACAGGTCACACTGCGTTCCGTCCCTCCGACCCCCCAGATTAGCGACCCAGAGCCCCCACCCAACTCTCCACTCCTCTGGGCCCCCACCTGTTGGGATCCCTCTGCTGCACAGATCTCTCCCTCTTTCACACTAGCACACACACACACACACACACACAAGCGGTGGACAACCTGCGTTTACAGAATTCTCTTATTTGTCTGTCACTCTCTCTGCGGGTGATAAAGGCCATTACGAGTCATTAAGAAGTGTGTGTCTGTGGGGGGGGGGGTTGAAAAGACTCCTGTCACAGCACACTCTCATAATTGCCCTCTTGGCCAATTATCCCCCATTTAAAAGCAAGTCACCTGCTCTGCTCTCATGTACACACGAATTCATGCATACACACCACTCACTACACACACACAATCGCCCAACAAATAAGATAGAAACATAATCTTTGCTTGGTTGTTTACAGTGTATGTGCTGCAGTGCGCTTTGTAGTCGACATTTACATCCATTCATGCTGTCGTGTTTGCTTTCCTCTTTCAGATTCTGATGAACACAAAAGACCTGGTTCAGAAGGTGAGATATCAACAAGCCTTCAGTTGTTGTTCACTGAAAAGGGTTTTGGAACAATATGACCTAAAACCTTTAATCTTTTGTGACCTAGATGAATCTGGAAGTCATCTACGGAGACACGGACTCAATTATGATCAACACCAACAGCCGGTCTTTGGAGGAGGTCTTCAAACTCGGCAATAAGGTCCGTTTGTGAATTTATTTGACTGTGACTCAATGTTTTCGCCACATATTTACCCGGCAATCTATCAAATGTACATCTCTTATGTTCATTACTTCCAGGTAAAAGCTGAAGTGAACAAGCTCTACAAACTGCTGGAGATTGACATCGACGGCGTGTTTAAGTCCCTCTTACTGCTGAAGAAGAAGAAATACGCAGCCTTGGTTGTGGAGAATCACGGCGATGGACAGTACACCGTCAAGCAGGAGCTCAAAGGGCTGGATATTGTCCGCAGAGATTGGTGTGACCTGGCCAAGGAATGTGGCAAGTACGTTGAATATACCAAACTGAACTTTGGATTTTCTCTCCCAAATGCTTGTGTCGGCAAATAAAGCTACTGTCCTGTTAGCATGTTGAAAGGGCACTAACCGGGATGTTAAAGGTTTCTATTGGTCTTTAATAGACATCCATCAATTGCCAATATCACTTATCCTTTGAGGGTCGCGGCTGGAGCCAATCCCAGTTGCCATTGGACGATCTATTTAATAAACATTACAGCAGAAATACTCCTGCATGATAAAATCCTATTTTCTCCTCTCCCAGCTACGTGATTGGTCAGATCTTGTCGGACCTGAGTCGTGATGTCATTGTGGAGAACATCCAGAAACACCTGGTGGAGACGGGAGAGAAGGTAGCAGATGGAACCATACCTCTGAACCAGTATGAGATAAACAAGGTGAGGACTTTCTTAAAATGTGTAATAAAAACACAACTCAAATCAAATCAACACAACTGAAGTGAGGCTCTGCCTATAGGGAGCCATCCTTACTGTATTTTCTCATCTTGATGGTCATTTTTGTCTTTTCTCCTCCTCTTTCAGGCACTGACTAAAGATCCTCAGGACTACCCAGACAAGAAGAGCCTCCCTCACGTCCACGTGGCTCTATGGATGAACTCTCAGGGCGGGCGGGTCAAAGCTGGAGATACAGTTTCTTACATCATCTGTAAGGTGTGTGCATACAAAAAAGATGTGAATATGACTGGGGTACAGAAATTGTATAGGGGTTTTATCATTTACCCGATCATGAACAAATATAGTTGAAGTTCCACGGATACTTCTGTGTTTACAAACCTACAGTGCAGGGTACAATCTACCACTGAAACCACTGCATATCTTGTTTTTATCCCGCAGGATGGCTCCACACTCGCAGCCAGTCAGAGAGCCTACGCTTTGGAGCAACTCCAGAAGCAGGAGGGTCTCAGTCTGGACACTCAGTACTACCTGGCCCAGCAGGTCCACCCCGTGGTGTCTCGCATCTGTGACCCCATTGAGGGCATTGACAGCGTGCTCATAGCCACGTGGCTGGGTAGGTTAATTACAGGTTATGAGAAACTGTAAAAGGCTTTAATTGTATTGAGAGTGGGCTGCCCATCATCAATCAGGTGCTAGATCATGATTCTAAGTTTTTCAGGTTTCTTTGTCTTTAAAAACACGGGGGCGAAAGTTTTGAGTGAAAAGTCTTGACCTCAACTTGCAAAAAGCAACGACATAATTTACATTTAAAGTTTAAACACAATTTCTCTCTCTTGCTCTTTTATAAATACACTCTGTCCTTGAAGTATTTGTGCGGTACAGATACATCAGTGTGCTGCTACTAATCTCTCTTTATATGTTGGCATTAGAATTCTAATTCCGATGTTTAATGGTCCATTGACAGCTGAGACCTCCAAACATAGGAACGATGTCAGGCCCGATTTCGTAATGGTCCAATAAAAGTACAAAATAGATGTCGCATTGTTGTTTAATGGTCATAAAAATGGTTTGGCTCAGATGTCGTCACTATTTTCCTTGTGTCTCATCGTCCCTGTCTGTCCATAAACATTTGTTCAAATTACTGTAGATTTATAAATGGCGTTGTCCCCGTCAGGTCTTGACCCCAGCCAGTTCCGGGCTCAGCAGCAGCACCAGAGAGAGGAGGAGGCTGACGGCATGCTGGGAGCTCCGGTCCAGCTGACTGATGAAGAGCGCTACAAAGACTGTGAGAGGTTCACTTTCACCTGCCCACAGTGTGGCACTGACAACATCTACGACAACGTCTTTGAAGGAGCTGTAAGTAAACAGACATTACGCAAGTCCCCTAACAGTTCAATCTGTCCCATTTTATTCCGTGATTCCTAAACTATGAATTTCAAAACTGTATTCTATACCTTCCAAAGTCATCTTTTTGCTTTACCTCAAACACCAAAAGCCCAGACTAGGAAAGAAGTACTGAGGTACGAGTTTATATCATCCCATCTCCTTTTTAAGTTTGATGTTGTGCTTAATTTGATATCCACATCTGGGTCCAAACATAGCAAAAAACAATGTCAGAACCTGTGGATTAATTTGCTATAACGTCATTTGAAGTGAGGCATAAATAAGGAATGATTTCACTTTCAAAAATGTCCAGGCGAGAAAGAGAACACCTGATGGGATTTAATCTACCTCATTTCGCTCTTCGCACAGTTTTTGCTTCTGTGCTGCTCAGCCAAGTCTATTCTACCATCTGAGACCCACAATTACAGCCAGTGATTCAGCACTGTGGTAGATTGCAAATTCCAGAGCTTGGACACGGAAACGGCTACAACACGTCATGACCTAACAACCAAATAGGGGGAAATAAGTTCCAGATGATTTACACCATTAGAATCCTCTGCAGATCTGAGGACCTCATTAAAGTCAGAGATGTGCGGAAGCAAAAGAATCTCACAGATGCCTAGTAAGACAAAAAAGAAAAAATATTGCTTCCCTCACTAATGGATTGTAATGGACTAATCACTAGAGACACAGATAGAAAGTATGAGAGTGGAAGAACAGTGTTTCTGAAGGCATTTCACTCAAACTTCCCGTGAAGGATTCATGCCGTAGTCATCCTCTATATTGTGTCTGTGTCTGTATTTTTAGACAGCTGCCTGGCTCCAATACCGACTCTGTTTTCATTGGCATTGTTTGGACTCCACAACTTGAAAAGCCTTTCCTTTAACCCCTGCTGTTCCATGGACTCACACACACACACACACACACACACACACACACACACACACACACACACACACACACACACACACACACACACACACACACACACACACACACTGATCTCCACCCATTTGCCAGGCCAAGGTCGTGTGTGTGTGTTATCAGCTTCTAATGAGGAGCAGGGCAGCTTTTTCTCGTCTGGAAGACACTAATAAAACTGACAACCGTCTGTCCTTTGCTGGCCCGGAGAACTTGCATTAAATTAGAAAAAGGAGTTTTACACACACACTTTCCATAAAATGAAGGTAACATGTTATACTTCAGCAGAAACTTGCACAAGAACCATATATATGTTTCTTATTTGATTCAGTTAATAATCAAATTCTTGTCTGCGACGAAACAAATTACTTCAGATAGTTTAGTGTTGTTTACATTTTTTCAATTTTAGACTAAACTTACCGGGATTTGAATGATTACTGGTGTTAATTCTCCAACGTGCTTCAGAGGCTGGTATGCACGCAAAGATGCACACGCACAAACACACACAGAAACTGATAAGACAGTAAGTTAATTAGGGTTGTGAACATGGTCTAACAGCTCAATGAGAGGGGAGGACAGATGGGCCTTGACTCCAGCACTGACACAAAGCCAGAGATGTTTGGAGGAGGTGGTGATGGATGATGGAGGACAGACAGAGGAGGAAAGTTGTTTGATGGGGGTATGAAAAGATTAACTAAGGAGGAGGGAGAGTAAGAAATTTGTCTGGAACTCCAGGGATTTCCCTAGGTTCAGTTTAAATAGAGCGTTGGGTGTCCCACATGAAAGCTGCACATTATCAGAGCAAAGACGGGGATGGGAACAGTTCAGGTAGACAGCTGACACTGTCAACCTTTTCAAATTGTTTTACAGAAGGGTGTGTTAAGATTACAGCTGGCTTGGATTTAGATGACATGTAGAGAAGTGAAGCATTTCAAAAGATACTTCCCTGGATTGTTTTGAGCCTGTCTCTCCCGACAGGAAGAAACCACGTAGGGTGTCTTTATTAAATGTGGCATTTAATTAAACTAACCTAAATAGCAGAACAACTGGCTGATTAAGTGACGGTTGCAACTTGCTTTGGAGGGGGAGTGCATTTGTCAAATTCAAGTTTGGAATGAAACGAGTGAGATAAAGGAGTGGAAAGGGAGGATACCATGGAGAGAGAAGAAGGGAGGCTGTTCAAGACCGGAAAGAAAATAAAACATGAAGAAGTGGAGAAGAGACATAGGCTGCATGCACACACTAAGGTTTCATCTGAAAACACATGCACTGTGCTGTGGAGGCCTCTGATGTCCACACTTCTCTGGAGGTTTAGAGAAGTTTGGAAATGCTGCTGGCCACGTCTTAGTTTGAAAACCCTGCGGCTGCGATTTAGTCTGGACGGGCAGATACTGAGATGTAGACACTCAAGACTGTTTTTAGGATGTAGCCTGCAATTGTGTTTAATGTGTGAATTTACTCAATGAGTCGAACAGGTCTAAAATATTTTTTTCCCTAGAAAGGAAATGATTTAAGCAAACAAAGAGTCAGCGTGTGGCTGAGTGTGGAGGGGGGGCACACGCGTACAGAAACCTTTTTTTGCTGCTATCAATGCGACAGTTAAATGGAGCTCAGGTTGAAGGGAGCAAGTGTTTAAAGCAGTTATATTTAGTGTAATTGTTATGTACTCTGGTTACTTTTCCCCCCCTCATTGCATGAACTGTAAGTCTTGCTGTCAAGTGGACAGTGAGTTCACGTTGACCCGTTGGCTTCAGGCTGCAATATTACCACACCCAGAGGTGTTTTAAGCCTTTACACCTCCCGCTTGACACGCTCTTTGTGCAGGTTTGAAGTTAATGGCGACGTTTCCTATGTTGCATAACTGCTTTTTCTCAGCATAGAGTTAAAAATGCAGCTGTGATGAATCCCTATGCAGATACAGTAATGTTTATGCGCAGGATGCAGCACTGATGGGAGACAGATTTTAATTACTGTACTGAGACTGTAGTAAATGCCTCCTGCTACACAGACTCCATCGTGTGCAGGCTTTTTCATACAGCGCATTAAGAGTTAAGAGTTTAGCCCTTCATCTTTTGTTTCCCCCTAAACCTATCTACTCTCGCTACCCCATAATGACCAAGCAAAAACACAAGTCCTCACGTCTTCATAGGTGTGAAGCCATGGACTTTGTGCAACAAGATTTTTTGGTCCTCTCAAACTCTGAGAAAACCACTGGTGGACACTGGACAGACATTTTCTCCCTTCCCAGAGACATTCAATTGGATACATGTCAGGGTCCTTAGCTGCTCCTAGGGTCATTAACCTGTTGGAAGTTGAACCTTTGGCTCAGTCTGGGGTCCTCAGCGCTCTGGACAAGAATATCTCTGCACTCTGCTCTGTCTAAACCTGACCGGTCTCCCTGTCACTGCGGCTGAAAAACGTCCTCACAGCTTGATGCTGCCCCTGTCACGTTTGCCTTTCCAAAATATGTCCAGTCAACTGAATTTACCACCTGCTGACATCGGAGTGTGGAACATAAGGATGATCAGGAGAAATGGGAGGCACCTGAGATTCATTTCAAGTCAAGTAGTAAAGTGTCTAATTACTTATGTCAATGTATTTCAAAATGTCCTGTTTACACCTTTTTATTTTGGGATATGGAGCAAAGATTATGGGAAAAAAATTACTTAACTGATTATTTGAACATATAAGACTGCAACATGACAAAGTGTGAAAAAAATAAAAGAATAATTTGGGTAGACGGTCTAAACGTACTGTTTACCGCTGCATGACAATGTATTCTATTTTGGATCTGTACTTTGAATGTGACTAAAGATGGTGACATATAAAGTACATGTGGACCGTTTGGATGCTTTTCTCAGATTTGACATGTGCCGTTTTCTCTTTTGCAGGGTTCAAATTTGGAGCCCGGCTTAATGCGATGTTGTCACAACCCCTGTGGGAGCTGCCCCATCGACTTCACCGTCAACATTAGCAACAAACTGCTACTAGACATCCGTCGCTACATCAAGAAATACTACTCTGTGAGTATTCCTCTGTTCTTGTGGCAGGTTGCATGCATGAGCTCTTACCACCTGCAGGCCCACTTAATTTAGTTTTCATCTGGTATCTAATACTACAACTTGATAGAGGAGAATAGTGCAGCTGGCCAGAGTCTCCAGTTTTTTTTCATTTCTCATGGTACATTTGAGTCCGTCTAGAAACTGCTTCATTTATGCTCGATCAAACGTTGAGGTTGTTTGCATATCAGTGTCTATCAACACATTCTTAAATAGATTAATTCAAGTGTTTAGACAAACTGAGCCGTATGTAATGAAACATTTAGCACTTGTGAAAATTGACCTTTCGCTAAGTGTTTATGAAAGTGTTGGACTGTATTTAACACAATGGGGGATAGAACGGATGCAGTGAAGCTAAGAGAAGCTATCAAAAAAGATCTGGTACCGAAAATGAAGGAAACCTCAGCAGGAAACTGCACTGACATTTCCACCAAAGAGCACATTATGCTTTTAAAACATTAAGGAAAAAAACAGACAGATTTGTAGCAGCATGATCCGTGAAAACACTTAGATGTTTTTTTTTTAACTTTGAATACCAAGCTTCACGTGTGCTCTTTCAGTAGATGGTGAAGTGAAATGATTAAATCACGTCCGGAGAAATTGGGTTAGTAGAGAAACAGCGAAAACTAAAAATACAGCAAATTTAGCATAGTTGACTTAAAAGATCAAGTCGATTTGTGTCAATAGTGTGTGAGTTAGTCTTGGCTTGAAGATTTAACCATAAACCACCACATAGCTTCTGCTTCGGGGCAGGAACACAGTGCATGTCCGGTGTCTTTGTACCGTGCTGTCTCAGCCTGTCGCATGTCCTCACTGCCCCAGTGATCTGCCCTCACTTCACACTCAGCGGTTCTTTGGACCTGTGCAGTGCTTACATGTTGCTTTGTGTAGGTTCAGTCCGCTCTGGAGTTTATGAGACATGTATTTAAACAGGGGCTAAAGACGAGCCGACGGTTTGTCCCATAGATTGTGAAGCTATGCAGTGTTCTATCTCCGTTGATCCAGGATCATGGATTTGAGTTCAGCGGGTTATTGCGGAGACCGGTTCTGTGTGTGTGTTCTACTCCAGATGTTTTTCTGATCCATCCCATCTTGTGATGAAATACTTTGTAGAGGTTCCCAAGCCATCGTCACACTCTGAAACTGAAAGGGCGCTCAGAAAGTGCATACCTCCTTCATGCTCCTCAAGAGGAGTTTGAGTTTCAGGAAGCTGTCGTGAGCATTTGGATGATTGACTGTTAACATCCCTAGTCAGTATTCATAAGACTATACATGAAGATATTTGATTGATATAAGTTTCCTGCTTCTAGTTTTACATCTTCATTTCCTTTAGGAGTAGCCTATGTGTAGCTACTTAGATTTATGTTGGTACAGTATTTGATATCCACTGACAGAACTATCTTTTAAGTTGTTGAAACAGAGACTGAAAGTAGAAAGAGAGGATGTGATGCAGAAGTAGAGGACGTGTTGTCACTGCTCCTGACGAGCAGCTCGAGAGGGAATTCAACTGGATTCCTGTGTTGTCTGTCGAGCACCCTCTCCCTCCTGGTAGCTTCTAACACCTTGGTCTTGTAAGTGGAATGCACTGTCTGTAAAAGTGTGTGTATATGTGTGTGTGTGTGTGTGGCAGGGTTACTCTCCCACAGTGCTGAACAGAAATCAATTAGTGCGGTGAATGTGTGGGGAGCGAGTCCCCCTCAACCCCTTTGTCACGATGTGTGAAACAGCTGCTACCGCTGAATACTTACACCTCACACAGCAACACACACACTCACACACACACCGCTGGAGGCTGAACAGCAGTGGACACAGCGCACACACAGCAGGGCAATGAAGAGGGGTAATATTGTGTAATTAAGGATTCCTTTCAGGCCGAGGGAGAGTTCAAATAGAGCTGTTTGTCTGGCCAGATAGAGTGAAAGCTCTGTACCTCTCTCTGTGTGTTCGTGTGTACAAGAATATGTGCATGTGTGTTGGCGTCCTAAGCTTGGACCACAGAGACATTAATCATTAGTAATGTCCTCCCCATCCCCACCATTATCAATAAACCAGCACCCTGAGAATGGGCAAACACTTGTTCACTTACTCTATCTCTCTCGCCCTCCCCCTGTGTGTGTGTGTCTCTCTCTCTCTCTCTCTCTCTCTCTCTCTCTCTCTCTCTCTCTCATAAACACACTGTTGTCATCCTTTCATCCTCTCATCCCACTGTCTTGGGCAAGATGAGAGATTTGCTTGTTTCCTGAGCCACCCAATTCTTCTTTTTCTTTTTTCTTTTTTAAACTCCTCCCGTCTAACCACCGTTGCCATGGCATTTAACAAATTATTGCAATTACCCTCGTCATGTGGGTCGCCCCTGGAAACGGTCTGAGGGGCAAGAGAAGAAAGGGGGAGGGAGAGAGAGAAAGGGTGAATGAAGACCAGAGAAGGTGATAATCCTGTTTTGAACAAAAGGTCAAATTGTTGAATAGAGAAGCTTTGATTAAGCGGAGGAGGTACAAAGTGGAACCGTTTGAGCTTTATTCACTCCGTGAGTGTGTATATGTGTGTGTGTGTGTGCGTGTGAGAGAGTGTTTGTGAAGTAGACCGATTTTCATTCACTTTAGAGCTAAAGTGTTGACTGATGAAACCAGTCGTAGAGCTCTTCCTAGTGTGTTTGTGAGTCGAGGTGGATTCCTCTGGAATAGGACTCACGTCAGAGAGGCTTCTCCATTGTTTTAAAAATGGTGCTGAAATAATTACTTCATTAGTCAGTTATTTTTCCATTCTCTAAAGTAAAAAGTCTATTGGTCAAATGGGAGTATCGGCAGGACCTCAATACCATGGCTCCTTCCCCGGATCACTACTGCAACTAGAATATTTGGCTTCATTACAGAGTAGTAGGAAGCTGAAGAAATGTTGTCCATCTTTATTATGGTTGCACCCCTTATAAACAATACCTTGCCATGATTCATAAAATAAGTATGACCCAATGGTACCGAAAAAGGAGTTAGGAATTTAAAAACCATAGCACCAAGTCCAGAGAATCAACATTTGCAAATACACCTCTGTAGTTTCCTGATAGAACCACAGAAATAAGAGGTTTATAGTTTAAGGTCTAAGTATCAGAGCCGAAACTGTTTGATTTCAACACCAGGAAGACTTTGGAACAGACGAGGGTTAATAAAAACGAACAGACCATCGCAGGGAGAGAGAAGGTATATTTCCAGGTGGGCCCTGTCGTGGCCTGGACTTGCCTCTGTTTGGTTAAATTATCTGGAACTCATTTGACGTCTACATTCAATGTGTCAGATATCCACTGCTATAATTATGTAATTATGAGCCTTTATTCTCTCGCGTCCAACTGTACACCCCCACCCTTGCTCCATAGAAATGCCTCAATTAGGTTTCTCTTTCTTTTTGTTGTTCTTTCTGCCTCGCTCCGCATGTGTGCTTCTTGCTTTTAATCCTTTCTGTGCGGCTCACACACATCTGCTGCACTTAATCCTAACTTATTTTTTTATTTTTTGTGTGTGTGGGTGGGTTTTGGGTAACAGTCACAGAGCAGAGTGGCATTGTGGGTAGATTTTCCTGCTTTTAGCCTTCCCAGTTGTGTGCGTATTTGCCACTTGAGTCTTTGATTTGTGTCATTAATTCATCTTAATGCACGAGAATAGGAAGCGATTCATATTTTTGTGTCCACAGTGAATGGTGTGTGCTTGTGGTGTGTCATGGGAACAGCCGTGTGTACCAAGGCTTGTGTCACAAGAAATACACACATAAAAAAATATGGCGATCAAACAGCATCTCTCGGACTCCTTATCTGTCACCACTACGAGCCATTGTCCCGAACGTGTCTTTATCAGAGACAGTGGAGCGGTCTCATTTCCCATGAGGCTCAGCTCTTTGCACAAGCTCGGTGTAGGTGTTTAGATAATTAGTCCCCGAGCTCAGATTTGTGGGTACAACTGTGAACTCTGGGACTTTCTAATTGATTTGGGACATGCATGTGTGTTTGCGTGAAAATGTGTGTTTGGTTTTCATTTGGAAAGGTTTGGCAGCGTGTGTGTGAGCCTGTAGATGAAATGAAGCCCTCCTCTTCCTTCCTACTACCACACATTTTAGTTTGGTAAAAACACAGAAAAACGTAAAAAAATGTGTTATAAGACATGAGGTTTGTCTTTAAATTATGTTTGTATCAGTTTATAAAACACTTTACGCTTAATAGACAAGACATATTGGATCATTAAAGATCATTTAGACTCTTGGGACTGTGGAAGATGTGTTGAGCAAATCCCGAAAGATCCAGATAAATGGAGCAAAGCTGCTCTTATAGGCATGAAAGTAGAGGAAATTATTATGCACGATAGAAAAAGCCCCAAGTCCGAAGCGACTATTTCAATTGATTTAATACAATTATTGTGTTATTATTGAGAGACAACAGACCTCAGTCCATTTGAGATTCAGTGGGGGTAATTACAAATTGCTGCTCACTCACTGTCCCCATGAAAGTTTACCGAATGAAGGCAGCAAGATTCATCAATGTGCCGGATTTGGAAGTGAAAGATGTAACCACTGTAGCATTGTCACTGGTGTACATGGTGCTTTCTTTTGTTGTGTTTCCAGTTTCCGACATGTTGGTTTCATGTTGGTTTCATCATTGGAAACGCCTCCACTGGCAGCGGGTTTACCTGCGTTTAAAAAACCTTCTGATTTTGGTGTAAAATGTATATTTGTCTTTGAAGAGTTATTTTAAAAAGCCTCGTACAGTGTAAACAGATTCCTCATGTAACCAGCTACACTTTGTCCTATTTGGTTCTTACCATTAAAGGTTCTTTTCGGGTTCTTTCACGGTGGAAAACAATTTTCACACTGTAGAGTACGTTGAAAAGACAGAAATGATCTTCATCGTTTACTTTGTTGTTTTTAGCTGCTGCTCAAAACTAATCCCGAAAGGAGACAAAGGCAAACGCTAAAATCAATCGGAGAAACGTTGCGTGTGAGGGGGACGCGGATGGAGGGACAGGTGCAGTGAATGGAAGGAAGGAAAGATGGATGGAGGATGGACTCAAAAGCTTTGATAGCGGTGGGTCTTATCCTCTGTCATTAGTTGGGCATTAACCCCCCCTCCCCTTTAAACCCCCCTTAGTAATGACAGGGCATAAGAAGCAGGAGGGAGGAGGGCTCTGGAAGAATACAGGGAGATTGAGAGGGTTATACCACAGCACCTGCCCAGGGTCACTACCTCACCCCAGGGGTCCTAACTACTGCCGTTTTGGCTGTCCGCTGCACTGCCCGTCTGACAAGCACTCCCAGAGCAGGGCGGCGACGCGCGGCAGCTGAAGTTACATTGAAACGTAAGGAGTGATTGAGTGAGGCCGGTGCGATGTGAAGTCAGATGTTAACCTCTGTTCTTATCCCTCTTTCTTTGCCCGCCGCTCGCACTTGTTTTACGGCTCCTGTTTTTCTTTCTGCCGAGTACTTTTCCTGTCACTGTGTTGTGCAGAATTATAGCAGCTAAATGGAAGCAACAATTTTCAGTCACATTTTTTCATTACCAGGAACAGTTTTTAAAGTGTCTCCGAGGCATCAAAAGTTGTTTTTCTTTTTGTCAATTTTTAAGAGCACCTTATTGACAATATAAACACCCACATGAACACGTGTTATAACTAAGCAATCGTGCAGGGGAGTAAAAGCTGCTGTGAACGTCTTCTTCTCACGCGTGTTGTGAGATATTTACATCAGGGGTCCCTTTGGCCAGGAAACAGCTGGAATTCAAAGTTATTTCAAAGTGAGAATCGTAGAATGGAACTTGACGAATGGGTCAGAGAGTATTTTAAAACTTAAAGATCATTTCTGTGTTTTATATTTTCTTCAGAGCAGCCGAAACCTCAATAGAGACCAGAATGCTCAGGGCTTAATAAGTGAGAATGGAGCCTTTTAGGTCAAGGATGTGTTAAAGGTCTGTTTGTCTGACCTTTACCAGGATTACGCAAAAACGACTAAACTGATTTTCTTGAAAATTTGCAGAATGGTGGGTTCTGTGACAAGAAAGACGTCATTGACGTTTGGAGCATATTCGAACAAGGGAGTGGATCCAGAAGAATAATTTATATTTCTTTAAATAAAGGCGAGATAGGGTTCTGTTTGACATTTTGTGAATTTTTCATTTAATGTCTTGAAATTCCTATTAATAGGCGTAATTTGGTGCAGATCTGGACAATGATCCAGATTTTGTGAATCAAAATAAATATTTTTAGTGCGTGAGTCAGTTACTCTACATTGAGGAAACTTCCACTGTGTCTCTTTAGATTTCAATTTTCAAGTGCTTCCTATTGATATTCTCCTGGATCTGTAGTTAGTTGATTGACATAACGTTGTAATCTTTTGGTTTGTCTCTCACAAGTATATGAATTGCCTGAATGTAATGTAAACAGTTTGCAGAAAACTTTTTTGTTCAGGATATATGTATCGGATCTCAGTAAATTGAGGCAATATGATGATGGAGTGGCCTTTCAGCCTTGGTGGACACATGCAGTAACTTATCTGTCCTTATGAATGGTTTGTAGAATGTGAGAAAACCCTGTAACACGGAGAATGTTTGCAAGTTTTCATTGGAAATACATCAACAATCCATGAAAACACTTGCCATTTATGTTTCTATTGTTTAATGTTGGTTGTGTCCCAGTTAATAGAATCATGTGTCTGACAGGGCTGGTTGGTGTGCGAGGACCTGACCTGTCAGAACAGGACCAGACGTTTACCCATCGCCTTCTCCCGCCACGGACCCATCTGCCCCGCCTGCACCAGGGCGACACTCAGACCTGAGGTAATCACACACACACACACACACACTTACATAGCTATGCATCTTCTTATTGGACTAAAGAAACGCACACCACAAAACTCACACACTGCATTCAGTATGATATGACCAGCTGATGGTGCTATAGAGCTGAAGTATCATAGCACCAGCATTATAGTCTCTGTACATCTCTGCTCATTAGGATCAGATTACAGCACGTATACGCACCAATAACATCGATCTTCTCTTTGTCTTCCGTGTGTATGTGTGTGTGCGATGGTGCGTCCGTGCACACACGCTTTCCCCTCACGTGTGCGAAGGCACTAAGAGCTGAATGGTAGTCGAACCATTAAAAGCATCTGTCTGTCCAGCCTCTGCCTTATGAACACTTTGTTAGCTTGACCACTGGATTTAAGAGAAACACTCTCCCTTTCAATTTGAGAATGACGTTTCTTTTCTCTTTTTTTTGTTCTCTCGTACTGTTCGGTCTAAATCCTGGCCTTAACTCACTCTTGTCAGTTTTTTTTTTACCCCGCGTGCTCTGCTCCTGTCTGTCCCCACTGGCTGCTTTGCTGTGTCGGGCTCTGTGGCGACATGTTGTAAACCAGAAGGCCAATTTCTGCTGTCTCTGTAGCCACTTACGCGGCCATTGCTGTGTCTGAGGGCCGTGGCACTTTCAACCTGCGGGCTGAATAAAACATTTAACTCTCTGTGCTCACTCATGCACCCTTTCTCTACTCTAAAAAACATGTGGCCTGTCCTTATTTTACCTGGTCTCTGCCCCGCTGCTCGACTGCCTGCTCTATCATTATACAGTCTTACATCTATTGAAGCCAGGTAACGATTATGACACAAGACTTACCTAGCAAAGGCCACTGGGTACTTTGCATAAAGCTAGAAAATAGGACAAATTTAATAATCTAAATTCAATATAAATGGTTTAAAGAAGTAATTAAACACACAAATACAAGTATCTCCCTCAAATGAGTGGGGTTGTTATCAAATAAGCTGCTTGTATGTGAAATCATGAAAGTTTGAGTAGATTTTTCTGGAACATTTCCTGCCAGACCCCGAGCAAAATGTCTAGAAAATGTCCGGAACCTTTAAAAACATTCACAGCAAGGGAATGGGCATGTTCCGGACCTTTTCCTTTGGTGGGGAACGACTCAGACAATCTCCTGCTGCGTTCCTCTTACGTAAAAGGCAAACTCCAGAGAATATCTGAACCCATTTTTTCGATATTTTCCGGAGAATATGTCTGAAAACAGCTAAAGAATCCAAAACAATCAACAGAACCTGTACGTGTGCAGTGGTCCGGCTCAGCTCCTTCTTTCTTGTGTCTCGTCTTGGGGGGCGGTCCTACCATCAGGCTGAAGCATCTCAGTACATGACAATATACCGACTTGTATACAGATGGTATGAGAAGTTAGCAAAAACGGCATCATGTTCATCCACTGAATTTGTTCCTGTGACGCTTGTTTCATAAATTCCACTCTGGGGACATTTAAGCACAGAGCGAGATTTGAAACTGAGGATTTGGGGCAGGAATGCAGAATAATGTTTATTCCAGCGTTTCCTGATTTTCCTACATTTGTCCATCAGTGTTGACACAAGTATCACATAACACCTACAAAGCTTTGTTTAAATATTTAATATAATATAAAATGTCAAAAGTAGCAGTCAATTAATGAAAATGTGGGATTGGATAAATATGAAGAAAAAGTTAAATGTAAATGCCTTTTGAGTATTTTAATGAAATCAGTATTAACATAACTTTCATTTTTTCAGTGTTAGGTAACACTGTTGTCTGAATCAAGCTATTGAATGGAGATTAATAGCCCTGCAGCTTACATATTAAATTGCTGCCAATTATGCAAAGTACTCAAGAGGCCATTCATGGCTTTTGGAGCTGGTGGTAGATCGGCTGTGACTCAAACAAGTAGAGACGATGATGATGCTTCCACACGCCCCTGCTGAGAGGTTGTCTTTCTTTTTATAGACACATTTATTATAGTTTTTTTGGTTTGTTAGAACTTCCATGAGGTTTCTGTGCATCCAGCCAGAGGCTCTGTTTTGGCTGCTTTCCCTTTCATCGCAGATTATGGAGCTAATATCAGCCGTAGCCAGAGAGGCATGCAGGGTTTGGTCTTTGCGTATGTTACGCAAAATTTGCTTGTTTGTGCCAGAGCCTCTGTGAAGGCACTTCCTCTTGTTTAACTCCGCTTTCCCTTTCCCTCTCGCGCATCATGCTACATTTACCATCGCTGTGGGTGCTGCCTCTCTCATCTTCCATCCGTCTCTCCCTCTCTGCCTCTTTCTTTTCCTCCCTCGCTTACTCGCTCCCTCCCTTTCTCTCTGGACACAGATTCAGAGCGTGATCTGATCTCCATGTAATGGGAGAGTAATAGGCACTCTGCCTTGATTGGTTGGTAATTTTGGGGAGTTATGCACAGGTGCAATTTGTAATATTTTCAGTAAATTAAATTTCTTTCTCTCCCTCGCTCCTCGTCTCTCCCTCCCTCCCTGAGTGCTTAGCTCAAATGCACTATATATATATATATTTTTTTTTTTTTTCTCACCCTGTCTCAAATCTTTGTCCCAACTTTCCTTTTCTTTCCCCCTTTTTATTCAATGCTTTCTTCCCCTGCTCCTTTCTTTTCATTCTCTTTCCCCACCCTCCCTCCCTCCTTAGCTCTTCCACTCATTCTCTCTTCTCCTGGCTCGCTCTCTCTCTCTCTCCTCCTCTCACCCTCCCTTTCTGTCTCTCTCTCTCTTTTTCTCTTCTCGTTTTATTGATGTACGCTCAGGCGCCCATTAGAGCTCCCTTTTTCCCTCTAGTGGAAATTGCAGCATGTTAATTTTCACACAAATTACGGCAATAGCAGGTATCTCTATTTGATACATTATAGCGGGAGCAATCAGAGATAATTGAGTGCCTTTCAGAGGGAGACGGCTGCATTCACTGCCAGCTCAAAGCTGCCCCATTATCGCCTAATCGCTCTTTAAACACTGAATTTTGCCGAACAAAAATTCTTGTCATAATTTTGCTTAAGTGTATTTGGAAATCACAGTCCTTTGAGTGAGGATAATTGAAATCAAATCCCTTTCACTGGAGCTGACATTTCTACATTTCCCCCCAATTGAAATTAATTTCAAAAATTGAGCATGAATATCTTCAAATAGCAGGCAATTATGCCTTTCAATGGGGAGAAATTACCGGTGCTGAATCGTTGGAGGCTTGCGGGCGAGAGCACCA
Source organism: Pleuronectes platessa (assembly GCF_947347685.1). Classification (NCBI taxonomy): domain Eukaryota; kingdom Metazoa; phylum Chordata; class Actinopteri; order Pleuronectiformes; family Pleuronectidae; genus Pleuronectes; species Pleuronectes platessa. The sequence continues at coordinate 10,275,072 of NC_070645.1, forward strand.
GTTAAATGCCTTTGTTTCCTGCCGTGTTTGCCTAGTAAAGATTTACATATATTGACTCATTATGGTGTCTTGTGAAGCTGATCGGCGTGACTACCACAACCGGCAATAATGCTCATCGCATCTAAAAAGCTCAAGAGTTTCAAAGCCTCGTGGCCTCACAGCTGAGGCAAAATGTATGTTTGTTTCTCCGGCTCCCTCTCCTTTCTCACACCCTCTCCCCTTCTGCAGCTGCAGTTGTGCGAGGGCTCGGGCGCGTGTTTGCATCCTAGCTGGAGAACAGTATTTAGGGGAAAGTGCGTAACGCGGAGGCCTTGTTTGTGTCACCCGTGCTGATATTTTCCTCTAAGTCGTATCTATGTCAAGGGATTGAATGGTTGTAGTCTGTCAGCAGCTGCACACTTTCCCTCCTCCGTAAACTCTGTTTGGCCTCCTGCACTTTTCTTACGTTCTCGCAGAGATATTGTGTGTCTAGCTTTTCTTTAACTGCTGCAGTGATATACCCGAGTGACAGTATAGTGCGCCAAACTTCGCTGGCGGTCGGATGTGTGTCTTTGTGTGCGTCTTCTTAAAGATAGAGGCAGGTGTTTTTAAGACTCGGAGGAAGACTTGAGTGCTCGTTTTATTGTGCCAGCCGTTTTAGACTCTGTTGCTCTGTGATTTGGATCAATTTGTATGATTTAGCCGCCTTTTCTTATGCTTTACTTTCCCTTTATTCTATACATCCTCTCTCCATGGCGTCTTTCTACTCTCACACACATGCACAAATCTCCCTCTTCCTTTTAGCTTAACTGTGTTCATGCAACAGGATTGTGTGTGTGTGTGCGTGCGTGCCCGTAGGGGGGAGTCACTCGGGGAGCAGGGAGGCAAAGGAGCAAGGGGGCACAAGGTGGGGGTGCAGGGGGGGCGGGCTCCTACGCTTCCCGAGAGAGAGGCAATTTCACAGCTGGTTTGCTCCTTAGGCAGTCAGGCTGAAAATGCTGCAGATTTGTGGAGCAAATTGAAATGGTGTCAGTGCAGGAACAAAGCACCGAGCTGAATGACGAGGTAGGCGTGTGCATGTGTACGTTGTGTGTGTGAATGTTGTGTGTGTGATGGAGGGAGGGAGGGAGGGAGAGAGAGAGAGAGAGTGTGTGTGTGTGCGTGTGCGTGTGTGAGGGAGAGAGTGAGGTGGGGTTGAGGGGCTCTAAATTCAATAACAACCCTGTAAAATTTTAGCCACGCCTTTCTGACACCTGTCAATCAGTTGGCAGCAACGGGCCCGCCCACAATCAGCTTTATATTGTTTGAATGTGCCCGTGCGCCGGGTGCGAGCTTGTGCACTTGCGTGTGTGCTCTCTGTGTGTTGTTATTTTCAGGAGGACGAAGCGGTGTCTGTGCCGACTGGGCTTGTTCAACCTTGGCAACCGTAACCGAGGCTCCATTATGGGATGCGCATGGTTTTGTTTGTTGACTAGGCAGTGCATCAATGGTCAACAGCTGTGTGTGCCATGTGGGCAGCCATAGTGCGCCATTTAACACACACACACACACACACACACACACACACACACACACACACACACATTAACTCACTCACTCATGTTCGCACATCACATAGTTTCCATTTAGTTGCATTAGATGCTCTTGCCACTTGATTATGCCGCAGTAGTAAAAACTGAAATTACAATTACGCACATTGCCGATTGGCAGGTATAATGGGCGAACACAAATTCACTTCACTCACACGCACACACTCTCGCACACACACACACGAATTGGGGGGATTCTTCCTGGTGGTAATAATAAAGCACTCGGCGCACACCTGATGGCAGTGTGGGGTCGGGGCTTAGCGTGCCCTCTCCAGCATAGCAGGGAAATGACGAGCCAATAACTGCAATTAAACATGCAGTATAATGGCTAATCAAATTGACAGCCTCGGCTGCTCGCATACCTCTCTCACAATGGCTTATCACAACAAACTATTATGAGGGAGGGTATTTCAGGCCCGATCCCCTCTTTTCTTTCTCTCTCTTTCCGTCTCACTGTCTGACTCTCTTCATCTCTCACTTCTTTCTGTATCTTTACCATTTTCTCTCTTTTTTTTCTTCTCGTTTTTCTCCCTCCCACCTCTCTGTCTCGCTCATCCTCCTCCTCATCTCTCTCTCCCTCTCCCTCTGGCAGGCTGTCGTGTGGCTCCAGTTAATTGCAGTGGAGATTAACAAAGCAAGCAAATTTGTTTTCTTGCTTTAGCGTGTCACACAGAGGAAAGGAAATGTGATCAGGGAGGTAGAGTCCTACGAGCAGGGTGCACGTTCACGGAGTCACGCTCAATCAGCATGTTCCTTCAGGTGGTAAACCGGGTTGATTCATCTGTTTTGGATGCTTTTACACCCCCTCACGATTCTGACTCCACTCCCAAATGATCATAATAGAAACTAATAACCTTCTTAGACAAACAGGAAATAAAGGGATGGTAGAAGTGTTGGTGTGTCACCACTTGTTGGATACAATTCACACATCACGGAGAAACGACAAAAAGACGAACCTGGATTGATCTGTCCAAAAATCCAAGAGGATTCTCCCTACCCTGTCTAGTGCCCCTGAGCAAGGCACCTTACTCCCCCAACATCTGCTCCCGGGGCGCCGTACATGGTCGCTCATTGCTCTGTGTGTTCTGCACCAGATGGGTCAAAAGCAGAGGATAAATTTCCCTACCTGCATGAGTGTGCATGTCTGTGCATGTGTTTGGGATAAATAAATGTATCTAATCTTAATCTTCTGTTGAATATGATCAGAGAGTAGACGCGATACAGATGCTGTATTTACACAATGTCGCCAGAATCAGGTGAACAAAAACTGCTCATGTTTCGATCAATTGTCCAGAACACAACAGTTGTGGTCAATTGTTTTGAGCTTGGTCCCTGGTAAATAAACTCAACTAAAGTAGGGAAAGAATGGAGATAATGTCCAGATGGAAGATTAGGAGGTGGAGAATGTTTTACTTTCGTATTCATCAGCTCATGTGGCTCATTGGTTCCATCTTGTCTTTGAAATAACACTGTTTTTGTGTGTGTTTTCTCTACAGTACTCCGAGAAGGCCCTTTACAACCAGCTCTGCTTCTACAGATTCATCTTTGACTGGGACTATGCCGTTACCAAAGTCCTGCAGGGTGATGAGAAAAGTAAGACCACACACACACACACACACACACACACATCATACGTGCCACTGTACTGTTGTGTTCTGTCTCAACTTTCAGTCTTTTACTTTGTCTTGCAGGATTTATTTTTTTGCCATTTTTCACTGTAGTAGCTGTAGAACCAGGCCTATATTTTAAAACTAGATTATAGGTTATTCTTTTCCTGCCATTTCTTTATGATTCCTCCTTTGGAATTAATATCAAGTTACCAGAGTGACTGTCGGAAGTTTGAATTTTGATGCCTTAACAATGCTTCCTCGCAAATAGGCATCCAACATAGCATTAGCAATCAATGGCTCAACGTAAACCTTTTACCCAGGCTGCACTTACAATATTCACCGATGATGTGACATGCTCAGCACACAAGTAACAGAGTATGGCCATTGGATACGGGAGGGGGGGTTAAGGACATTCAGCTCCTCGAGTCGACAGCCCTAATTTAGGAGACGGATTCAATCACACACACATACAGAATGCAAAACGCTCCAATCACTGGAAGAAAGAAGGAAAGAGCCCTCCATTGCTCTCCCTCTACCCCGGCCCTCACTGTCCATCTCTGCCGCTTTTGCTCCTTTGCTCTCTCTCATTTCTCTCTCTCTCTCTCTCTCTCTCTCTCTCTCCCTCTCTTGGACAGGCACTCGTTTGGCTGTGTTGATTGAAAACAGGTTTTAGATTTGGGGAAATGATAGGGGGAGTAATGGGCGCGCTGACGAAAGGATAGCCCTTCTCCTATAATGGGACATGGAGCGTATATTTCCCCCCTTGGACTCAAATAGACGCTACTCCAGCGCTCTGGGCGCGCTCGGTAGGCGTCAGCTACAAGGCCTCTTTACCCATAGTTCTCACTGATTGATGTCACTTGATTAGAAAGGGCCGCTAGGCCGAGTGATTTATTTATTTGATTAAATATTTATGTATGTATGTATGCCTGAATGCTGCAAAGTGTGCGCGCTGGGCTGGACCTGAACGAGGCAGAGAAAGAGTAAGACAGCAGAGGTAAATACATTGTGTAATCAACAGATGACCACTCAGAAGATGGAGGGAGCTGAAATAGAGGGATTGGCCGGTTGTGGAGGAGGGAAGGGAAGGAGTACTAACATGATTATAGCCTCCATTTTTGCCTTCTTTTATTTCTGCCTTTTCCAAGATTTGAGAAATCATCCCCAATCAATTCTCCACTCTCCTTTCTTTATGTTCCGTGGCTTTGCAGTGTTTGTGATCCAGTCTGCACTTTCTTCTCTTGAGTGTCTGGCTCATCTGTGGACTTCAAAACGATATAGTACAATACACAATGCAATCTTCACTTGGTCTTGCAGCCCCGGACATGTGTGTTCACAGTTTACTGGACATGTAGAATGCACAGCGAACACACATGGTTGACGGTTGCGGAGCAGGTTAGGTTTGTGGCAGCAGGCATCTACTGGTCCACTGACGACAGGCTGAAACAAAACACACCTCACATGTAGGGGCGACAACTTTTTGGGTTAGAGAGCTCTTAAAATAAATGAAAGACGAGGGCAGTGGACATTTTAAACCTGCCTGTTTGGAATGGGCTGTTTATCTGGCCCGAAAGAAAAGCTGCTTGTTGCAGCTTTTCTTTCTCAAACAGTAGAAGTGACCTGCAGCGGTTGAGCCACAACATGTAAAGACCGGCTGCAGGACTCATTCTACAAACAGATGTTGATTTTGGAATTGTTAGATAAGTATGTTACAGTTTGCAGTTTGCGGAGATCCGCTTGTTTGATTTCGCAATTTGCCAAACTGAGAGTGAGATATCTGAGCCCACAAGTAGTTTGTTAGTTCATGGAGGACTGCAGGGATGCTTCCACCACTGAACAAAGCATGTGAGCAGGTGTAGGTCACTGTGTCGCTCATAATGCTTCACATTGGTATCTGTGGTCCCAGTGCTGCAACACTGTCTACAGCAAATGGTTTATCCAACACACACACACACACGGATGGATTCATCGGGCAGAGGAGAATGCATGTATACACATTCTCATGCTGCTATAAAATATAGGTTCACGGTGTTATCCCTCAGTCCTGGGGCAGTAATACCCCATATTACTGCATTACACACCCAGGGGCCACACTGCTCCGATTACAGGGAGGAGACATACAATCCTATACACCTGACTTGTCTCTGTTGTGTGTCTGTGCACAGTCCAGTATCTCTGTGGGGCCTATGGTGATTTGCAACACCGATTTGACTTACTGTACGTGGTGATAATGTTCTGTAGTGAAAGACCAAGCTGCAGCCGTGTCCACTAGAAGAGACGGGTGGACGAGGTGCGAGTGGATATAAGTTTAAATTGGAAGCATTTGAGATAAAAGGAATTTGATGCATGCAATCAGAGGTCTTGGTTTATGACATTTGGAATTCTGGGATAAAAAAAAGAATGTTATCTAAATTAAACAGTTTTTCCCTTTGCCAACAAACCCCATGAAAATACCTAAACCCATCAATGTCCAAGGTACATTGCATATTTTATATATTTCATGTGGACAATGAAAATTAAAAACGGGACCTGGGTCATCAGATGGTAAATACAAAAGTTCACGGTAAAGGGACAGTACGTGTGTTTTAGCCAATCAAAAAGTGGATTTGCTCTGATGTTACTCTCTCTAAACATGCATCCTCCTAGGGCTTAAAGCTGAGAATGACTCGGAGAGGAAGATTGAAGAGAATTGAGATACAAACTAAACATGTTCGTTCTTTGAGAGGATTTATTAACAAAGAAACACACCAGCCTTATCCTTTTAATGTTCACACTTACTGTTGTTTACCAAACCCTCAGGTAAAGGAGCTCCATGCTATACCGGAATACTCGTGCCGTCATTTAGTCTCGATCATATCTGGTTATTTATGTATCGCAGAGCGCGTGTGTGTTTACATGTGTTCAGGACATACACAATGAAGCACATTTAAGTGAAATAGCTTCACACAGAAAAGCTGTGAGGCAAAGCTGAATGGGATTTGATCAGCTTGAGTGTGTGTCTGTGTGTGTGTGTGCATGCAGTGCGACAGCGTGTTTGTGTGTCTGTCTTATCTACATGTACATTGCATTTTTGTGCTTGATTGCTGCGACTGAGTAAAACATGGAGGTAATTTCACCCGCTCCAGGAGATCTCTAATAGATTATACACACACACACAGACACACACAGACACACACACACTAGGAAATAAACATGCTGTCCGTTCCTTTGCTGGGAACATCCCGTATCAATGACTTTCAAATCATTTCATGCCACCTTTCTTCTCTCCGTCTCCCCCCTGCTCTCCCTTTTCATCCCTCCCCCCCTCTCCTTTCCTCGCTCTATCTGTTGCCTTTTCTCTTCCCTCCGTCACTCCTCCCCTCCAGGTCTCCGTCTTGAGTGTGGGCCGTATGATTGCATGTGTGAGCAATAACGTAATTTCGCCGCATTGATAAAATATAAATTGTCCTTGAGCCGCGCTTTTCTAATGATCCATTTACCGACAGCTTCCCTGCCACCTCTCAGCGCTCCGCTCTCGGTCCTTGTCTACCCTCCCACTCCTCTCCCTCTCTCTTCTTTCTCTTCTCCTCCCTTCCCTCGCTTTACTCTCCATTTTCTTCCAGCTCTCTCTCGCTCTCTCTCCTCATCTTCCACCCTCCCTCTCTCCGGCGATACAAAGCGGGGTGGCAAAATCTGCGGGTGCGATTGTCAAATCAATTATTCATTCTGTGCAATTACACTCACACAAAGAAGTTTCCCCGTGCTCCGAGTGGTGATTAAATTAACTGCTATTCCAGCTGCCCGTCGCCACCAGCCTAATAGAATATTCATGGAGGCGGTCGACGGAATGGCCGATCTCCATTAACTTCATCATGCTCACTTAATTACAGGCTTGTTATTGTATTTACACCTAGTTAGAGCGTGCAGAGCCCTGATCTACTCGTGCCCAGCATCGCCAGTGTGCATGAGTGTGTGGCAACACCTAGTTAGAGGAGAGATAACCCCTGATGCACTCACTGTGCACATGTGCGTGTGAGTCTTTGTGAAATATGTGTGTGAGACAGTGAGTAACGTGGAATCCGCACCACCGGTTTTCTGTCCCGTGCTGCTAATCACTCAAAGTTTTTCCCCCTAAAGCTGCATTTTCCTCCACAGTATGCTTTCTATCAGCACGGCGTTTTCCATCTTTCATTTTCATCAGCATCTCTTTCTCCCGTTTCCTCCATGTCTCGGCCTTTTCCCAACACCGCTGTCTCCCCTCTCGTCTCTCCTCCTGCCTCTTACTCGCTTTTTAAGGGAGGCTATTTATTTGAACTGCACTCCCCACTGTGCTCTGACTCGCTGCGAGGTCTGTCCCTCTTTCTTTTCCTCTCTGTGACTCTTAAATCATTCTTTTATCTGTTCGCCACACAGTGATTGAGGTGGAAAAAGAGAAAGGAGTGAGGAAGAGGAGAGGAGGGGGAGAATTATTTTCTCCTACCTTTCAGAAATGATGACATGATTGCTTTCGCTTGATCATGCATCATCACTCCCTTCTATTCCCCAGATAAATAGACTAGTTTGTCTTTTGCTGCCTCTCCTCTCCCACCTTCTCTCCCTCCATCCATATCCTCGCTAACATGGGGATTATCTGGTAATAGTTGCTGCTGATGTTTAAGTCAACCACACCATCTCCAGTGTGTGTGTGTGAGAGAGTACAAGTGCATGCATGTGTGATTAGTTTGTCACGCGGATGTTTTTTAGTCGCCATGACTCTGGTTTAGTGTGCTTTTATAAGTGTTTAACTGCCATCAGTTGACTGTGTGTGTGTGTGTGTGCGTGAGCATGCGTGTGTGTGTGTGTGTGTGTGTGTGTGTGCGTGCGAGTGAGAGAGAGAGAGACACTGTTGATCTTTGTGTATCTAACCTTTGTTCCCTTGGACAGTCGGTGGGTTGGTATTTATCCAGCAGCCACTAATGTAATGGACAGGAAGACAGGAGATAGGGCTGCGGAGATGGCGAGGACATGACAACTGGCCATATGGAGTGTGTGTGTGTGCGTGTGTGTATGATTGTGTGCGCTCTCATGTGTTTTCTATACAGCGTGTCATCTCAATAAATCACAGACATGCATCCAAAAAGAAATTAGTAAATCTAGAAAAATAAAATAATTCTGTCTTTTTAGACTGTTGCTTTCACTTCTGAAACAATGGACAGATCACTTGATTAATTATTCCTTCACTGGTTCCATCTTATATTAAACTATTTAGTTTTACTGCATCAGAAAATCGTGGAAAAACAAACCCTCTTGGTCTTTTTTGAATTTATTTTAAAAAAATCTTGTTCGTGATAAATATACATGGGAACAAATTAGCTGCGAAATCAAATCACTGCCAAACCAAACTTTCTCTTTCTTATTTCCACTTTCCTGTTTTTCTTGTCAGCTCACTATTATTCCAGATGTGGCCGCTTTGCCGCATGCTTTTGCTTCGATAGTGTGTTATTACTTGGTTTCACGATCCTTCATCTACACTTGACGCTCAGTATAATGTTGAAAAGATTTGATTTCGGTGGCCACCCAGCCCATGATAGTCAGCTCTCAGTCTCCTCTCTGGCTTTATTACGGCCCACCTGAAGGGATAACAGGGACGAGATATTGACTCCATGCGCTCGTTGGGCTTTTCCATCGATCTCATGATCCTGCGCTCGCGCGTGTGTGTGCGCGCACATGCCGTCATCGACCCATCAGTCCAATTCTGTGCGACGTCTCAGGCCCTCAGAGAGATAGGAACACTGGCAGATGGCATTAGATCTGTTAGCTCTCCATTTCAGCGAGAAACGCTCAGTGTTTGTTAATGAGGAGACAAAGATGGTGGGCATGGTGCTCCACTTACTCAGGAAGATGTCCGGGTAAATTAATTGTCCGGGTCAGACACATTCCCATCATCAGGAACATATCCACGAAATCAACGAAAGTCAATAGTGATAAACAGGAAAGCATAGAGAAGAACAAAGTAGCTTCACTCCTTCATTTGTTAGAAACAACATCAACGCGCCCGATTGCTCCAGACTCAAACGGGGCCGGTAGCATATCCAAACTTCTCTGTTTCAGTGGCTCTTAAACTCCGGAGCAGGGTTGATGCATTTTCTAAATAAAAGCGAAGTGGAATGGATGTCGCCACGTTTGCGGAGCTTGTTGATCTTCTGTTGCGCTCCGGCAGTGGTAACTCTTCTTTCCTCTCTTCTCCTGCAGCTCTTGTTTCCCGGTGGAACAGGGAGAAGGAAGTGTATCGCAGGCTGAAGGATGTGTCGGACAAAGCCTTGGCCACCAGCGGCTACTCGGAGATTAACCTGGCCAAACTCTTCCAGGCCTTCTCCACCCTCAAGTAAAACAATACACACACACGTCTGCCAAAGACCACCACCAGGCGGCCTTGACGTCTGACTCGGAGCTGGACATTCACACAATCAGCCAGATGTGTTCTCTACAGGTTTTTTTTTGGGGGGGGGGTTGATGATAGCAGGTATGAATGATTTTGGGCTCTGACCTTCATATCACCCTCCCTGGACCTAATGGGCTTGTTGTATGGCTTAAAATCAAATCACACCTTTCTCCTCCACCACACATAGGCACTCGATCCGCGCACACACACGCGCATGCTCTTGTGGCCTGACCCCATCACTCTGCCGCTAAAGGGGGAGCAGCAATCATACTTAAATGAAAGTCTATTGTGTGTGTGGAGGCTGGCTGTGTCCAGATGTGTGTGTGAATGCGAGTGCGCGTAAAAAATGACTTATTCTCGGTGCAGCCAGCGTCCTCCAAAAGCCGCTAATTAGCCAATGATAGTGACTCTGGCCACTAAGACCACTGGATGCCAGCAGCGATCGGACACTTGTTCTGATTACCACCATTCATCCCCGAATGTGCGAGCGTGCACGTGTGAGCGCGCGTGCACGCTCCCGTGTGTCGGATCAGGAGATGAAAGGAAGAAGCGAGGAGGATGCAGGGAGTGACGGGGTGAAGGAGGCCACACGCGCTGCTCCCTCGCTCTTTTGTCTCCATATCGAACAGCTCATCTCCTTCTCCTCCGCTGCCTCTGTTTAACCGATGTCATTTCATCCATTTCACTCCTCACTTCCACCCCCCCCGGCCCCCTCCTCTCTGTGCAGATTGTGTTTTAATGTGTGTCATTTTCCGTGTGTCCAGTTCATATTGCTCAGTAGGGTTTGTGTAATGATTTTTTTTGTTGTTGTAATAACTAGAATATTCCATGTTGGGTGTTTTTGATATTGATGAAAATCTTTTTGATACTGAAACTTCAATAAAAAAGCTAAATGGATAAAGTGTTAATCTTGTTTTTTTCCGGCGACGCTGACAGATGGGATGTCCTCATGTTTCCTGTGTTACGACTACTCACTGTAATACACAACGTACCATGAAAGTGAAATCTATTAAGGGAGACGATTGGGAAAATCAATCCAATAACTGATTACTTAGAATTTGTGCATCTCAGTCGGTACATCCAAAATCCTTGAGCTTTATTCATAAACATATTTTAAAAGAAAAAGCTAACTTTTCTTATCGTCAACAAAGCAAAAGTTTCAGTGAACCCACCAACATGTCTAAAGCCTGATACAGCTCATTCTTATTTGTTACAGATAATTTCATTGTCCGTAACCTATGAAACATGACCTGTTCCTTCATTTACCATTAACATAAATACTCTAGGTTATTAAAGTGACCTGCTGCTGTAATTTCTGGCTAATGCACCAAAACTTCCCTGAGAGATAAGAGACTTTTTTTTTAAGATTTAAAGACTGAAGCTTCTCTTTGTGAGTTGTTGCTCACGGAGCTTTGGTCTCAGTTGGTGGTTAGCTGGATGAAAAAAAAAACGTCCATCACATTTTGCCCCTTGAAAATACTGATGTTATTTTTGTGATTTGAGTTATTTCCGAATATGAGAAGAGTCCTGTTTTATAGTGTACGTCTTTTTAAGTCACACATGCCATAGTTCATTGTGTGGGAAATACAATTAGAAATTTACTTTCCAAAACTTAATCCGGGGAATTACATACCTTTCAAATCAAGATGCTTTAGATTATATAAATATCCAATAACCAGCAGGGCTCACTCATGTTTCCCAACACAGATGATATCTAAAAATGTTGATCACCAAATAATCTCTGTTTACATCCTGTAGAAATGTTGTCATACTCCTCCACTCTTTCTAAACACTGTCTGCAGGTAAAGTTTCCTGCCTCGTGACGTGTTTCACCATCTTTCTCCAAGAATTCTCCTTTGTGTTAATACAGCAAAAAGGCCTTTTTTTTTTTTTTTTTTACTCCATCCCGCGGTGTGCATTTCCATAAACACTGCACGCCTCACAAATCACTTCAAACCGCTGTGACTTGTGAAGGCAACCTTAAGTGGGCTGAACACTTAAACCATGATTCACTATGCAATAGATAGAACAGGGCTGTGTGAGGGAGGAAGCGTCTCGGCGCATTTACAGCCAATTGCTTATAACTTTACATATTTATTAAATCATATCAGCTCCACTACTTCTCCCCACAGTTGCTTAGTTTCTTTTTTTTATTTATTTCTTGTGCTCTGTTTTCCTCGAGACATAATCAACCTCGGAATCGCAGAGGAAGTGCACACGGAGGCCTGCTATTCCCACTGCACCCGGGCAGCGGGTTCTTTGAAAGTGAGGGCCCCGTTTTGTCCTCTCAGCCTGGAGCAGACCCAGTCAAATTGAGTCCCCGCATTAATTCGACCCTGCTAAGCTAATAAGGTCGAACAAGTCTCTTTGTATTGTCGCGTTAAGCTTTATTGCTTGTCGTTTTGACCAGCGATGGACAAGGTAGGCTTTGATGAGGGAATTAGGCCCCTATTCTGTCCCGGTTATTCATGGCGTGGCGGAACATACAAGCACCAGAGAGGGGTGTCAAAAGGAGAGCCGGTCCCATTGCAAAGTGTCTCCCTTGTTGGAGCTGAATAGGCGGTTATGAGACGATAAACCGCTTAATACACTGAGCTAATTGGATGAGAGCAAGAGAGACGGGGAATTAAGGGGCGATCCGAGAGGGGGGAGCGGAGTGCCATGGCCCCCGCTATTCAGTGCCTGGTGAGGTGGGGGGGTGGAGGGGATCGAGGGAGGGAGGGGAGGTGTTCATCAAAGCAGCTTTTTTTTTTTTTTTTAGAGCTCCTCTCCCGGGGACTGAGTGAGAACTGATCCCGACTGAGGCTGTGGAGTGATTGGGCCTATTCTCTCCGGCAGGGACGTGGTGGAGAGAAAGGAGGCCAGGTAGCAAATCAGGGGCCAAATCACATCCAGCAGCGGGGGGAAGGAGCAGGGATGTAAATGTGGGGAATGAAAACGGCCACAAGTCAGTGGGAGGACTTTTTTTTATTTTATTTTATACTGGACACCTGGATTAAATAGTGAGCAGCTGGTGTGTTGACACTGTTCAACAATCATGTAGATTTCTTCTTCTTCTTCTTCTTGGAACCAATCTGCAGGGAACGGATTGGACTGCGTTGACCCTAATATCAACACTCATTATGATGGTCATTCATGGAGCCTAGATACGCAAGTGCAGGCCCTGTCCTGAATGAAAGAGCATGCACCACCATCATCATCAAGTGTGGCTGCAAATCCGTGAGCCAGCCCCCCCTCCTCCTGCCACAGCATTTCAATCTTCTCGCCTTTTTGCGCCGCAAAAGAAAGTTTAAGCCTCGCTCCCAGCAGGTCATCCGCCTCCAGGCATTCCCCAGATATTAGGGACAAATTGGTTTGCCATTCATTAGTTATATTCACAATAAGATTAAAACTCCCCAGGCCCAGACAATCTCATCAAAACCCTATACAGGAGGAGAAAAAACCCTATACAAAAAAAAAACATACGTGCACGCTCCACTGAGCTTGAGCTAAAGAATGTTTTTTTTTTTTAAACATGGTAGATGGTGGTCTGTGCACACAGGAGAAAATTGTTTTTTATCCTTTTCCCTTTTTTTTCCCTCCTCATTTTATTTTCGCATTATGCTCCAAAGAGCAGCTCCGTGGCTTTCTGGGTCTGAGTGTGTTTTCCGTGTGTGCGTCAGGATTAATTCATGTATCTCTCCATCTGTCCCCTCGTCCTTTCGGGAGTAAATGAAATGATTAGCAGGTATGAGACCTGTGGATTCACATATATAAGACAAAAAAGAGGGATCTGAGGGAATTAAGAGGAGGAGGAGAAGGCCGTGTTCACAGATGCAGACAATCAAAAAGGAGGGGACGAGTTTAATCCGCGGGGTAATTTCACGCGATTTGGCCGGGCACCATGGATGGGTCAAACGCAGGAGAATAACCATTGATTGCTGTAACGGTGCTGCATCAGTGGTGAGACCCAATGGAGAGAGAAAGGAGGAGGATGGGGGAGGGGGGGCGGCGGGGGGATGATGAGGGAATTAACTCTGTGAGTGTGAGAGAGAGAGAGAGAGAGAGAGAGAGAGAGAGAGTGTGTGTGCGCCGTCTGATGAAGTGGTTTGTTACTTCATTAATAACAAAGGGGGGACTCGCTTCCACCGACACTGCATTACAGATGTTAAGACCAATTTAGCGCCTTTAAAGGGTCTTAAAGGAAACTTTTGTGACGCCCCCCCCCAGCCCTCACCCACAGATAAAGTGGGCGATCTAATTGAAAACCCCTCTCCCTTTGTCGTACGTTTCTCATGTTGGGGGGATTAAGCTCATGAATATATGGTCAGTATTTTGTCAACTCCGCTGAGGAGGATATAGAGGCATGCAGTGCACAGGCTTATGCAGCTGTAATGCATGTTCCCCCTTGTTCAGGGGCAGGCGGTGACAAAATGATGCATGTAAGCTGCTCGGCAGGCGTCCGGAGCAGCACAACCTGTTACTGAAGCTGGAAGAACATATAGATACTTCACATTCCTGTAGGCAAGATTATTTATATTGAATTTATAGAAAGTCCCTTGAATTAAGCTCTTTATATTTGGAAAACATAAAGCAAAAAAAGCACATTTTCTTCATAACACCTTTTTATTAAGAGTTCTATAATATTCTATTTCACATTGTTTCTTTTTTTTCCTGGTTCAGGGCCTATATGTCAGTCCTAAAGGAATTTGAAATAATAAAAGATAACTCATTTTACCAATGTTATTTATTTTCAAATTAGCATTAATAAAACCAGGAAACTTACAATCACTTATAAAGAAAACAGAAAAACTGTCCTTCACTCAGTTCCTCAAGTTGGGGCGGGGGTTGGGGGGGGGGAAAGAGTTGACATAAATAATTCTCTAAAAACCTAATAATAATAATAATAATAATTCATAAACACAGGTGAAATTCTACACAGGGCAACATTCATTAAAACACTACACTGAGTGCAAATTATCAAAACACGGTCTCCCTCAAATATACACGACCTTGTTTTGAAAATCAATCTTTTTTTTTTTCTCCGTGTCCTTTTTCCCCCTCTGTTTTTTTTTCTTTACACAATATGTACAGTCACGTCAGTAGAGACACGTCGGCCTCAGGTCTGCTCACACGTCCTGACTCTGAAACAGCGGGACCATCACCGCTGCTGCAGTCAAAGAGCTGCACACGTCTTTGATACATATACTGTATATATATATGTGTGTGTATATGTATTGTCGAGTGTCACTGTGGGACTGGCGTGCAGAGCGTCGAGGAGTCAGGCTCGTCGAGAGAAGGCTATGGAAGGTCTATGGACAGGTTTCCTTTGGCACGGGGGGGTTGGGGGGGGGCACTTCCTCCAACTCACCTTTATTACAGACGCAGGCCGGCTCAGCCCACGTCCATGCATACCGAGTAAGCAGAGCAGTGTTTAATGTCGAGCACTCGGGCTGTGCACGTGTGAAGTGGCACGAGAAGAATCCTTTTTTTTAATATAAAGTCTCGGCTTTCCCTGGCGGATCTTCAGCTCCGTGTGTGTGTGTGTGTTTGTGTGTTTGTGTGTGTGATGACAGATCCTGAAGTAAAAGTAGTCAGATTACACACTTAAATACCAAAAGTTCCTGATTTTAGAATGTTCCTTAAGTGGGTGTACATAAATGGCCTAGGCAAAATTATCATGTTATTATTTAGTTTTAACTATTAAATAGTTTCAATTTACAGCAATGCAATACTGAGTTATTGCAATTACTGAGGCATTCATTTAAGAACAGCGTGAACTGTTCGTTCGAGCTAAAACAAGGCCCGACATTTCATAAGCTCATCGGATATGATTTTTTTTGTGTAAATATTAATTCAAATTAAATAATTTGTAAAATAATGTAGTGCAGTTTAGATCTTTTTCCACTGAACTATGGTGAAAGATAAAGTGGCATCAAACAAGTACTTTGAATTCAAACTCAACCTCGGTGTACTTTGTTACATTCCTCCACTGATGATGTGCTGTGTGTTTTGTTTTCCATGTAGAACAACATTTCATGGGTAATCTAAATATTATAGCTCACGAGAAATGACAGAGGAGCTAATTTCAGTTTGTGTGAAAGAATAATTAATAGAAATATTTTTTTTATACTTAAAATATTTGTATTCTCATGCTATGTTTTAACCAACATTGAACTACACACACACACAGACACACACACACTTTTCTCAGCCGGTGCTCTTTTGAATTTGGTCATGCTATTTTGTTGGGGACACATGAGGTAACAGGGATGGTTGAACACAGGGGACATGAAGACAGCTTCCTCCAGAGGTATGAAGGGGTTCTTTGACAAGGGGGACGTAGCAGGGGTGTCATGGAATGGGACGCAAGCCCGGGACGGGGGGGTTTGGGGGGGGGGGGGGTCTAGGGCTGGTGCTGGGAGTGTTGGGAGTGTTCAGCACACCTCCTTCCCCGAGGCTCCGGCGGGCAGGATGTTAAGCTGGGTGAGCTGAGCCGAGTGTTCCTTGGCCTTGAGGCGGAGCGCAGCGATGCTGGAGGCCCGGCGGTCCGCTGAGGAAGAGGAGGAGGAAGAGGAGGAAGTTGAAGGGTCGGGGAGGACGGGCCCCGCGTGGGAGGTGTTCTCCACGGGAGGGGCGGGCTGGCGGAGGAGGGCTGCAGCGGCGGAAGCACTGGTCAGGGGACCCATACCGGAGAAGAGCCTGGAATATAACACACGTATTTCCTAACATTCAGGGTTAAATAATTCAGCCCAACGATAACACAGTCTCATTAGTGAGCAAAATACTATCTGCAGTCGGAGGAGAAAGCAATTAACTGATGGTTACGATTTCCACTGTCCCTTGATGCATTTTATTTTGCCCTTAAGTTCATCTGCCTCTTTTCAAATTCTCCCGAACTAGATTTAAGGCATCAATTACACGTCGACTACTCAATATAAAAGATAACGCAGAGACGACGAGGTTAATAATGCTGCATAACAGAGGAAAGCAAATGAGAAGCTAATTGTGGCACATGCAGTGTGCGGTGCCACCCTTCCTCACAGCTTGTCTGGCAGGATCAGACGTTTTGTTAATTTACTAAGGCGTCTGACAGAGTGATTACACACCACTGAGAACGGTTAACACTATAGCATATTTATAATCAGACACTGAGAGAAACAGTGGTCCAATTCAGTGGGAATGAAGATTACCATCAGTCATTGTAGTGTATAGATGTGTTGGGAGTATATTTGGAGCTCGGTTACTAGCGTGCATTGTTCTGCACATGTGCTTGACTACAAAATTGTAGTTATTTAACTGAAAACACAGGGATAAATGTGTCTGACAAGTCCAGATCAGTGCAGTCGGGATGTAAATATATACATCAGATATGAGGTCCTGTGGTGCAGCTCACCTGCCAAAAGTGGGTCCGATGAAGGCAGGGTGGCGAAACATTGCAGCCGTGCCCAGGAAAGTGCCCAGGCCGAGCTGGGTGGCCAGGGGTGGGGCGGCACCATTGTGTGGTGGTGGGGCCAGGCCCGGGAAAGCCGCGGCCGCTGCTGCAGCAGCCGTCCAGGCAGACTCCAGGGCCGGGTGGGGATGGGGAGGAAAGGGGCCTCCGTCCAGGTAGTGACTGAGAGGGTGGCCCCCAGTCAGGGAGCCTGGGAAGGGCAGGCCCGACGGGTGGACCTGCACCCCGGCCTTCTCGCGTTTCCTCCACTTGGCCCTGCGGTTCTGGAACCACACCTTGAGGGACACACAAAGATGATAATGAAGATTAGTATGAGCAGTGTGTTGTAGAGTTTGAACATGCAGGTGCATAGATAAACATGAAGCTGGAGGGGGGTTGTAAATTAGGAGGAAAGGGACATGGAAGCAATATCTAAAAAAAATGTTTCTGTTCAATTTTGCCAAATAAATACAAAGTTGAAGGAAAAAAACACCAGCCAATTATTACTTTTCCACAATAAAGTGAAGAAGATAAAAAAAAGAGAGGACGGGTAGAATTTTTTTTTTCCTTTAACCGCCTGTCCTGCTCACTATTGGACTGGGCAATAAAACAATGTCAATAATTATAAAAGCAATATAAGAAAGGTTCAATATATATTGATTTATTTCTTACGCATCGTTCAAAAACACAATTGTTGTGTAGATTTGTAAAATAGTCATGTGACATCATGTGACATTTCAAATCAAATTGTATTTGTACAGCCCATATTTACAAATGAAAAATCGTATGTGGATGAGAAACTTAAAAAGTAAATAAAAACGCAATATCTATAATCATCGTAATAAATGACCGATCATTTAACGTGATAACTATCTTTTTATTTTTATCTTGATATAATTTTAGGCATTATTCTCCAGCAGTGTTTCATTGAAATTCACATGAGCGGACTCTGATCAGACTTTGAATGCTGTGCCACTGCACTTGGTAATAACCGTGTAGTTCAGGTGGTGGCCAACAGGCGGAAAGTCAACGGTAATGACTTGTGAAGGTAAATCCTTTAAATCTGTCGAATTAAAGGATGGGGTGGCGGTGGTGGTGGGTTGTCCTCTGGGTGGGTGGGGGGGGGGGGGGGAGAGATAATTAAGAGCTGTGTTAACAAAAGAGCCGCAGAACATTGGCTCCAATAACAATTAATGCGCTTTAAATTAAATTCTTCTTGGAGACGCCGCGGAACGAGCGACTTCCACCGGAGCGACTATTTAACTTTCCCACGCATCCGCCGCCGGACAGTTTGCTCTGCTGAAGCACGGGGGCGCGCACAATGAGCAAAATGTCAACACGAGGGGAAGTGATTGAACGGAGCCAGCTTGAGCGACAGGGACCGCGCACACACAAACACAACCACGAACACACACAGACACACACTCACACTCCACACACATTATTCCCTGAGGGCTGTTTAGCATTACACAGCCCCTCGGGAATTTATGAGTTTTTATCACCTCCTGATGGCGCCCGTTAAGTGATTTGTTCACCTACGGGCCCTTAAAGAGACATCTGTTGTTTTACCGTCGGCCATAACCTCCCCGGAGCTTTTCCGCCGTGTTTGACTTGTCTCTCTGGTTATGAGCCCGGGCTTTCGACATGCAGGGCCACGCTTTCAATGCCAGGGAGGCGAGGGAGGGAGGGATGGCGAGGGAGGGAGGGGAGCAAACACCTTTAATGGTCTCTCATTCGCTCCCAAGTGCAAAGCATCGGATCAATGCAGGTCTATTGCAATCACATAATGGGAAATCAAATAGCATTATCCCTCCCCTCTCTCTCACCCTCCCTCTCTCACACATCCTTTTACTCTGTCTCACCCTCACACACACACACACACACACACACACTCACTCACTCTGTCCCCTCTGATGGGAATCCAAACGTCCCAGGGAACATGGACAGTGTTTGCTCCGTGCGCTAAGTGAGCTTTTTATGAATCCGCTTAATTGCCACTAAAACGTTCCCTCGTCCGCGCGTAATAACATCCAATAACAGGAAAGGATCCTCCCCATACGCGGCGGCTGGAGCCATTTAACACGTTTTACTGTAATAAATTACCGCCTCGAATTGGCCCGTAATCGCTGATCCTCAATCAGTGACGCATATCACCGGCTATTACGCAGCGCCAAAGTGCGCCAGGGACATTTTCCTCCGCGTATAAAACACTAAGAGGATGCTGCATTTTTTACATAATTTTTTTTTTTTTTTAACCTTCCTCCATCCTCCTCCCTTCTGTTTGATTTACAAGACATCCCTGTTCGGATACAAGATAAACAAGACACTTACTTGGACGCGGGCCTCGGTGAGATCCAGGCGCATTGCGAGCTCCTCTCTGAAAAGAATTGTCAAAAAAAAAAACATTTAAAGAGGGGAAGAGAGAAAAGGCAGGGGAAGAAAAGATTCAAGGTTACAGGCCAGCGTTTGGAAGAATTGCTGTTTTGTCCCCTCCTATTGTTCACTGTCAACAGACGACCAAAATAGGCTTGATTTTCTTTCCCTCCCTCTCCTCCCTGGTATGAACTGCAGGGAGACGCCATGGCCATATTCTATTTTCCCCTGTCACGGATGGGTAGAAATAGGCCTTAGTGATTGTTGGATTTTTTTTCTTTTTCCTCCCTTAGCCCGGGCCTGTCACTGTAACAACATAATGGTTTGAAATAATGACATCCAAACTAGCCTGCCACAAAGCAATTGGCGCTGCCTTCAGCTGCAGAGATGGGCTTGCGGTGCAAAATTACAGCCGCGAGTCGTCTTAGAGTAAATCAATTGGAAAATATGAATAATCCCAAAGGTTAAAAAAAGAGAAAGAAATACAAAATGTAGGTACTTGTGTCCTGTAGATCTAGAGAAGCCTTTTTATTATTATTATTGTGCGTAAAGAGGTGCCAAACATCAACACGTTATTCATTTACAAGTGGATTTTATTTATTTAGTTTTTATGTTCTATAAATATACAAATTATATTAATAGTGATAATAATAATTTTCTGTAATATATCAAAGGGAGCCCTGTAGTTCACTGTATGTGTGTTCGTGTGTGTTCGTGTGTGTGTGTGTGTGTGTGTTAGTGTGTGTCTTGACACCTGCCCTTGGGTTTGAAGTCAGGCCCAAACATTTTTTTTTCCCAGCATGTATTCAGTATCATGTCCGGCATCAGCTAACCTGAGCTACACCAGTTAATTATCCTCCCTGAGAATAATACCGCTGTCATGTATCATTCAGGTGTAGCATAAAAAAAAAAAGATCCTCCATTGTGTGAGCACTTCCAGGCCCATTGTGCTCACTGTGCAAGACACGTTTTTTTTTCTGTTGGGGCATTTTATGAGGTGGGATCGGCGCAGTGTCCTGTTACACACGTGTGGAATTACTGGGGGGAGAAGTTATTGGCCTGGGAGGTGTTAATTTAAAAATAAATGCAATTAATTATCACCTTCAATTACGGAAAATATCAGAGAATAAATAGCATGTTTGTCTTTTTGCATTTTGGGGAGTTTTTTCTTTAAAGCCAAACCTTGCTATAATTCTAATAATAATAATAATTGGTCATGGGAAATTACTATTGTAGAGTAATTTATTTTGAAAAATGTAAAGCCAACCTGCGTTTTATATGCAAATTAAAATGTATAGCCATACTAATAACAACAATAATACATACAATAATAATAACAACAACATAATAATATACATTATAATAATAATAATAATGTGACTATATTAAACTATCTTAGTTTCTCTTACCTTGTGAATACGTCGGGGTAGTGTGTCTTCTGGAAAGCTCTCTCCAGCTCCTCCAGCTGGTAACTGGTGAACGTAGTCCTGTATCTTCTCTGCTTCCGTTTCAGCATCCCCTCCTCCGAGTCACTGCCCGCCGAAAGACACACGCTGTCCTCCCCGTCCCTCACGTCCCCATCCCCGGCGTTCAAGCTCTCCCTCTCCTCGTCCTTCGGGGACAGCCTCGCCGCGTCCGCACAGCTCTCCTCCTCCTTCCCCGCCGCGTCCTCCTCAAACTTCAGTGGGCCGAGCTCCACCAGCCCCAGGCTGCCGTCCTCCGAGCCCTCCACGGGGCTCTGGTCGCCCTCTCCCCGGCTCAGGGACGCGTTCTCCCGGTAGGACTTGCTGCGGCTGATGCTCACCTGGGGCGCTTGGCTGATCTTGAGGCTGTCGCTGGCCTGCTCCAGGAGCAACCGCTCTCTGTCCAGCTTCGCTGCGTGGTCGTGGAGGTATTTGCCGCCGGGCCCGTACAGCCGGCGGAGCTTTGGTGGCAGGTGGATGTCAGCGCTGAGAGACAGGGGGTCTTTAGTTGGCCCTGAGAGAGAAGCATGGATGGGATATAAAAATACAGAATAACAGCATGGCTGAGAAGAGCAGAGCAAATCCTTTAAATTCGCAACTTCCATATGCTTTTAAAATTTACTTCAGACTTAACAAATACCATAAGACAACATTCAGGCCTGTGAGCCAACGTTCATGAAACTAATGAGATTATTTTCTTGACTTTCTGGCAATGCAAACAGACTCCTCTGGAAACATAAGGCTAGTCACACACTTTTACGCATGGAATTACGCACGGGAGCTCCTTGTTCTGGCTACATGTTCCCCTTCCACAGTGTTTCCAATAAACGAGTGCAGAGGGAACTTACCGTCCGCCGTTTTGTCGAGCTCTCCTCTGCCGGGCAGACCCGTCAAACTTTGAGCTCCGATCAGTCTGACCTTACAGGGGCTGCGGCGGCCCAGAATGCTCTCTATGCAGTAAGAAGAGAGCAGCGTCGGGGACTTGCTGCTCTTCCTCTCTCCCCGGTCGTAGATGTCTTCCTCGAACTGTCCGTTCATGTCGACGCTTTGGTTCGTCTGGTTTCGGTAACGCCTGTCACTTTCTCTCCCCTTCTCTCTCTCTCTTTCTCTCTCTCTCCTTCTTGCGCTCGTCTGTCCCTTATCCTTCTGGTGTTCTCCTCTGTCAGGCCGGTGTGTCAGTTTGAACCCGGAGCGTTTACTCCTCCCTCCTGTCCTCTCTTCTCCTCTCTTCTCTACTCTTCTCTTTTCTTCTCCTCTCCTCTCTCTTCTCTCTCTCTCTCTCTCTCTCTCTCTCTCTCTCTCTCTCTCTCTCTCTCTCTCTCCCCCTCTCTCTCTCCCAGCTGATGACAGACAGCTGACTCCGGTGTGCCTCGCGCTGCTCCGCTCCGTGCGCTCTGCTCTGCGTAAACGTGGAGGCTGTCACCGCGCGTCTGATTGGCTCGTGTATGTGTATGCGGCTAGAGAGGCAGCGCGAGGCGGCTTTATATATTTTACATTAAAGTTAATTTGAGGGGAGGACAACAAAACGTGACATGGAGCTTCTCTCCCTTTGCCTCGTGGAACGAACTCCAGAAAATAAAGTTGTACAAGCCAAGCAACTTGCCGTCTCTTAGTTTGATTCATATTTTACTCTGACATGTGTGGTTTTTTGTAAAACTTAAACGTTTAAATGATCCATTGAGAATCTTCTCCACTGGAGTGAAATTATTAAATAATATAAACAGGGTTGGGCAAAAGTGGCCACACAGTCAGACCAGTGCAGGTGCAAATGTATAAATATGCCCCAAAAGTACAAATACAATAAACAGCACAGATCCTTTTTTTTAAAGGAGGTTGTACTATAATAATATACAATTTTACAATATATATAACATTCTAACATGGTGTTGTATATATTACAATAAATAATGGTTAAATTCAATTTAGCTGCTTCAGTTTCTGGTTGTCCCTTCCATGTCTTCCTGGGACTAAACAGCCATTTAGTGTATTTTACAATGTCAGTTGGAGAAACGGGAAAAATGTATTCATGCCCATGGGCCTAAATGTCAGTGTCATACAATATTATAGCCTAACATATTACAGTAGCATTGACAATAGGCTAATCACTGCTAATATTGCTGATAAACAATTAATCAATTCC
Source organism: Pleuronectes platessa (assembly GCF_947347685.1). Taxonomy (NCBI): domain Eukaryota; kingdom Metazoa; phylum Chordata; class Actinopteri; order Pleuronectiformes; family Pleuronectidae; genus Pleuronectes; species Pleuronectes platessa. The sequence continues at coordinate 10,298,037 of NC_070645.1, forward strand.
ACATTTATTCCACCTTTTCTGCTGCCACTATTTGATATCATGTTATTTTTATTACTTTGTTTTAAATCACTACTAACTGTAATAATAATAACAATCCGTCCTAGGCTAAAAAGAACAGGCATATGCTTGTAGGGATTATTTAACAATAATAATAATAATAAATTATGGTGGGTTTTTTTCCTAACAGGATAAAACATCTATTCTCGTCAGGTTAAGATAATGTCTCTCATGTTATAAACACTGTGTTGAATCCTTGTGGCGAGATTGGAAATAAAATAAATCTGGCTCAGAGTTTGTGCTCAACCCCAGAGAGCACCTGGGAACAAACCCTGTCAGACACCGAGTCACACAGAAACAGAAATATCCTAGGATGGTTTTTTTTTTTAACAGTTTCAAGCTGCAGCATTTCAATAAGAGACATACAATAAAGCATAAATACGGTTAATATGTGATTTTGTATGTGTCTGTCTCCCCTCTGTCTCCCCACTGTCTCCCCTCCTCTCCCATCATTCGCCAGCTCTCTGCTGGAGTTGCGGATTGACTTAAAAAGTGCGGCTGGCGAGGCGGTGATGAGACGCGGGGAGCCGGGGGCATGGCACGCACGCACGCACGCACGCACGCACGCATGCATGCACGCAGGGGGACTCCGCCTTGCTGTAGAGAGAGACAGACCGAGAGGGAGAGAGATGGAGAGATGGATCGAGAATGTAATTTTAAATGAAAGTCTATTTAACCCGCTGTGAATGGCGTGACCCCTATCCTCGCCTCAGAGCCCATCACTGTTAAAAGGATCATTTTCAGAATTCAATCCAAAAACTTCAGCAAGCTGCAATTTACTCTCTCCTCCTGTCTCCCCCCCGCACTCCCTTTCTCCCCTCTTCTTCCCCTCCGCCATGTATCCGCCCGGGCCACATTCGGCAAACGAAAAATAACAATAAAATATATATGTCCAGAGAGTTATCTTTTATTATCTTTGGGTTGTCTGACGCAGTAACTTTTATTGTGAGACACGAGCGCAACAGATCTGTAAGGTTTAGTAAAGGCACAGGCCGCTTGGTAATCTAGTTGAAGTAGATCCTACAGCTTAGCCCTTGTTTTATTTATTGTGTTTATTTATATTAAATAACGAGCAAATAAAAAAAAAAGAAACGTTAGATGCATCATAAAATGGCATTAAATAAGATACTCAAATCTGAATATTTTGCAGATTTGCTTCATCAGGAGTTGTTACAAGACTATACAAAAATAATATTGTTTTTCCTTATGTGTTTATTTATAATAAGCAGGACTCATAGGATTAGAGCATCTGCAACTTTTCTCTAGTCGTGTCACAAACTTCCGAGCTTGTTTACTTCCGCGCAAATCAACGTAATGAGTGTAATAACAATACAAAATGTTATGCCTTTCTTCTTCTCCCCCTGCGCGCTCACAAACAGACGTGCGTAATACAGACGAGTATTTAGAGACGCTCTGTAATTTGGGGGGGCACGATTTGATTCATTTATCCGCACACTGTTATTAACCCTGTGGAAAAGGAGATGTCAGCAGCCATTTCAGCCAGCAGGACACCCGCGTGCGCTTTGTTTAAATGCACTAATTACGCGCATACATTAGTGGGGGCCGGAATAGCATCGAGCGCAATTTTCACATTTTCAATTTGCCATCTATTTGACGCGCAGGTGACGAGATGACGGCGAGAGTTCGCCTCCCTCCCCCGCCGCCCCCTGTGTTTTCATAATATCCTAACTGCACAGACCTAATATCCTGATATGCGCAATTCTTATACTGAGCCACCGTGCATTTCCATACCCTTGAAGTTTATTTTGGTGCCATGCTCGCCATTTGTGTATTTGTGCATTGAAAAGTCACAGTGTGCGCACATCTCTCGTTTCCAGCAGGTCATGTAACTTCTATCTGCTCTCTTCCGGCTCCATGTCTCTGCTCACAGGCCAAGGCCACGGTGCTCCCTTGATTTAGGACCAGCAGGTTCCTTTCACCGTGCAGGTCATTCAATTGGCGCCATCTCCTGGTTGGAATAGCACACTGCTTCAACAGGTAAGTAATTATAACGTATAGAACCATGCACTTGAACGCATCACAGGACGAGGGGGTCACCGTCGCCACCCAAAGCCTCTCGCTTAATCGGCTGCTCTTTTACGCACGTTCGTTTTGGAGAAGTCATTGGAAGGAACGCACCCCATCCACGTGTGTACCAGATATCATGCATTTGCACATGCGGGAATAATATATCCCAAATGCAACACGTGTAAATATCTGCCACCTCACACGCATCTACTGGCTCGACGACTTATCCTCCATCCGTCGTCGCGCTCTGACATAATTGGACACTTGCTCTCAGCTTGAGAGGCCGAGCAGGAAAAAGACGGGAAGGAGAGAGGGGGGAGTGTGTGTGTTGGGGGGCGGGGGAGGCTTTTAAGGCGCGCGTAAGCAAAGTTAATTAGCGGTTATTAACAGCCCGCATAATGAGAGCGAGAGGGAGTCAATTTAATGACTTTGTTAGCGCGGGTTCAGAGCGACAGGCGATGATCGAAACAACAAAGCCGAGCGCGCACGCAGCCATCATCCGTAATTTCCAGCGGTAATGCGGTCTGATCAGAAACAAAGGGTTCTAATTTCGTTCAACTGACTCGATAATTTGTCCTTATGTAAGGAAAATAATTAATGACTTAATGCTTCAGCAGAAGTAGCTTACCAGGGGGACTCGGGGGGCCTCGTGTGCAGGAGAAGGTCGCAGGGAAATCAATTTCCAAGGCCTGTAATTATTTGCACCACGGATTTAAAACATGGACGTGTGCCTCGGCTCCGGTTAGAGTCTATTACGAGCCTCCAAATCTTCTTCCCTGAGAGCAAATCGTGTGTGGCAACAAATGAGCCACTTGTCATAATGTATTGGAGGGTTTTGAAGATTAGAAAACAAAGGACATTAGGCATAATTTCGGAAGAAGTCAAATAAACCAAAGGATACATTCCCTAAAGGCTATTTAGTGTCACTCATGAGTCCAGGTTTGAAGGTTTCGGGCGGCAGATGATACCTGATCACACCTTGGAGCTGCAGCCCAAATCCCTCCAGCAAATTGTGTGTGGCCACAAACGAGCCTCTTGTCGTAATTCATCGGAGGCTTCGAAGATTGTAGAACACAGAGAACTGTATTACGCCAAATGACATATATCTCATGGGCTACTTAGTGTCACTCGTGATTCCAGATGATACCCTGATCGCACCTTGGAGCTGCAGCCGGAGTGATGGGAGTGATGGGAGTGATGGGAGTGATGGGAGTGAACCCATCACTCCCATCACCCGATCAGGTTATTGTGGCGACTGCACTGCAAGATTATCAGAGGCGTGCCCGCTTTTTACGCATGCTTTCATCATTTTCAGATGGGTTGAGTCGGACGAAAGATGTGAGCCCTTTTATCGATTGTTGGGGGGGGGGGGGGGGGGGGGGTCATGAGCCGCCTGCAGGCCACTCTTGGATTCATGGCCGGTGCAGAGGTCACCCGAACGAAGGCGGCAATTTCACGGCCCCCATTGTCTCCACTGATTACTGCTTTGATCGCAGGAATCGAGAGCCCGATGCGCTCGTGAACCCACCGCGGAGTCGGGGAGCTTGTGAGCTGAAGAGGTCATCATCATCGTCATCATCATCAGGGCCATAACCGTCATCTGCCACATCATCATCATAACCACCATCATCATCCCCGGCTTCATCATCATCACCACAAGTTGACCATGCAAACCTGGGGCGCGGCGTGTTGTCTCAGCCGCGTTGCCCTTTTATTGATTGCGTGCCTTCATTTTAATTCGATTGCGCGAGTGTCAAAAATTCCGCAAGAATCATCCCAGTAATGAGATAATCAAAGTAATATATGCAAATCAGTTATGTTGCCAGCTTATCAAAGCCGGAGTGCCCCCCCTTGAGTCTGAAGAAGTCCATTTATTCAGTTAGTGGCAATACCTTGCGCAAATGGCGCGATGCAAATGACAGTTGATTAGACTAAATTAAGAAGCTCGTTTCTCCCTGACCTTGTCTGAGTTTTATGTAAATTCTTTTTTTCTTGTTTTAATGTGATAAAAAAGCATTTTGTACCTTGGCCTTTGGAAATCAGAACAATATTTTCGAAGAGAGAAACAATGGTCAGCTTCAAACAGCTCGGATGATCCCCTTTTTCTCTGTGTGTGTGTGTGTGTGTGTGTGTGTGTGTGTGTGTGTGTGTGTGTGTGTGTGTGTGTGTGTGTGTGTGTGTGTGTGTGTGTGTGTGTGTGTGTGTGTGTGTCTGTCTCTCTCTCTCTCTCTCTCTCTCTCTCTCTCACAAACCTCAGAGTATCTTGACCTCAGTGCAACTCCCACAGGGACAGAAAGTGTGCCTGTGTAACTTCCTTGCTGTGGGGGAGTGTGCCCTGACGATAGACTCAGGTGTGTGCGCCTCCCAAAGTGAGTCCGCATGTGTGTGTTTACACGATTATGTGTACTCATGTGTGTACCATAACATATTGTCTTAGGGGACAGAGAGTGCAGTTGAGACTTCCTCTCGGTGGGGTGTGTGGGGCCTGTAGATGGGAAAGGAATAAATCCAATATAGATTGCAGGGCTGCGCTGCCTCCCGCTGGGGACCCTCAGACTTGCAGGCCAGGATCGAAGTGCTTTTCTCCCCCTAAATTGGCCTGAGAGGAGCAGGAGCAGCCGAGCTACACCCCCAACACTGGGACTGCCTGCGACCTAATGATGGTGCTGGGGACGGACACACACATACACAGCAACGGAGCTCGACACATGTGCACCTACACGCCAAAATACACACACAATCATTGCCCAGATTGATATAACATCAGTCGCACTCTTGCACCAGGCAAACACACACTTGGATGAGAAAACCACACAGATATAAACCCACCCTCCTCGCTCCCTGATGCTGAACACACCCATTCCTCGTCCAAAGACCATTCACCTCAAGTTTCCCTCTTCACATCTCAGACTACTCCTCAAAACTACCAAGCTAAACTACAGATTTAGAGGAGGCATCCTCAGCACCTGTCCACATGCATCATAGGGAGGGGTGAATAGTATAACTGGCCCCATACGAAGTGTCTGAACTGATACACACTCCTGCCCTTTGGGTCCCCTGCAAGGAAAACACCACCAGCACCCCAATGCCATTACGCTTCCAGCCAAACATCCAGCCAATCTCATTTTGGTTCTGTCCGGGAAGCTAATTCTATTTGTGATGAGGTGTCTGGTGAGTTGCTGGGCCGGGTCCAGACGGAGACAGTGTGACAGAATATCCTATAGGCAGACAATTGGGACCCGCTATGACTCATTACCCGCTCACCGGGCATTTTATGTTAACTACCGCATGCCACTACAGCGTCCAGCTCCAGAGAGTAACAGGTTGCAGGGATGAATACAAAGATATTCACAACTCTGTGATTTGTTAATTAACTGACGGATGGAATCGCTTAATTTGTGGAAACCATGTTGTTGCTTTTACTTTTCAAACTTTCCCCTTTAATCCACGTGCAATAAATGCAGCTGCATGAGCGACTTTTTATCAACAATTTTACAGCAATTTACTTCTTACAGGTAGTGGAGGCTCAGTCTTTCAAAAATAGATTGTTATGTTTGTATTTGGAGAGGACGTGAATGACCTACACTGTCCTACAAAGACAGAGCAGTTACTAAGCATCGACTTCAAATGTTTTTAAATGACTCCAGAAAAGACTATACAGAAATTAAGCCAAAATATCCCAGATACAAACGCTGCCATTTTGCAGATTTGTGTCTGTGCAGTAGTGATTAAAGGCCCCACTGATAGACAGCTCAACCAATCGCGAGTCAGTCTCAGCTGTCAATCATGATGTTCAATAACAAATTAAAGCCCCATCTACGAGAAACATTTACACTTGAATAAATCTAAAGACACAGATGCCATCTTTGAGAAAACCTATTTGATGAGTACCTTGACTTTTTAGTTCAGTCCATGTCCCACCCACTAACATGGAGAAAAGCAGGATTTATGAGCTGTACTGCAACCTGCCACCGGGTGGCGAACCAAACGCTTTGGCATCACTTTTGGGTCAGTCATGTTGTCCATCTTTAAAGTTACTGCAGTGATGCAGTGGCTTGTATCAAAATTGTAAAAAGCTGAAATAGAAAAAATTGACATTTCTTTTACATAATAGGCTAAAGTTTTGCTCAACAATTTGACCAACTGTGTAGTAAAGCGTGTTTTGGTTTTGTCGGCTTTCCAGTACAAACATCCTCTTCACATGCTCTCTGTTATAGGGGCCATTTGGCTCTCGGGAAGCTACTAACTCTCAATGTGCCTGATCCATCCACTGTCCTCCCTGACTTATTTTAATCTTCTATCTTTGCTCTGCCTCTTTCTGACTTCTCTACCATTTTCCACTTTCTATTTCATCACTTTCCTCTCAGTCACGCTTCTCTTGTCTCTTGATGCTGATACGTCTTGTGTCTCTCCTGTCGTGCATGGAGTTATTATTTTACCTTCCTCAGCCTTAATGTTTGGGGCTCTTTGGTCTCGCTTTGCTTAATAACTCATCTGGACATACTTCCAAACAGCTACAGTTGCAACCCAAGCGAACCAGTACAGGGGCTGTGCAGAAAACCACTCATTTGGAGATTGCCATCCATGTGTATATGCTCGGCCATTATTCAGCACAACAACAGAGACAAATGCATATTAAACACCTTGAATGTAAATCACAAACACATGCATAAACATAGGCCACAGAAGAGATATGCAGCCAAATCCTTTTGACATCAATAATTGGTAAATCCTCTGATTAACTTGTAAGAATTGTCCTCAGAGTGCTTAAGTAATTGTGTTTGTGTGTGTCCTATCTTTTCATTGCATGCACCCCCTCTCTTTAAAGCACATCTTTATAACCAAGCAATTCCAAAGCAATTTTCTCTGTGGGAGGAGAGTGTAATTTTCTATTCTGTGACACTGTGATGTGTAAGAAACTGGGAGCTGGCGCTAAAAGGCGTCTGTACTGTGTGTGTGCGTGCGAGTGTGTGTGTGTGGTTCTTGGTGTGGGTGTGAGCAGCTTTAATGGCCAACTCAGGGCGGGTGGCGGCGGCGGTGAGCGGGTGCATGTCAGGAAGGCCATCATTTAATGACTCCCAAATAGTGCCCTCGTCGCCAGAGTTACCGTCCTGGAAACCCGAGGCTGTGAACCAGGAGAGCGCCACACGCTGCAGCAGTCTTTTATCTTCATATTAAACCATTTGCATAACATTACGGCGACAGATAGGATTCAGGAGATACTCAGCCTACTCAGAGAGAGACAGGGAGAGAGTAGGGAGACATAGTGAGGGTATACTACATGTCCTTGCAAATCTAATCAGCGTTAAATGGAGCTGTCAGACTTTGTGTGTGTGTGTGTGTGTGTGTGTGTGTGTGTGTGTGTGTGTGTGTGTGTGTGTGTGTGTGTGTGTGTGTGTGTGTGTGTGTGTGTGTGTGTGTGTGTGTGTGTGTGTGTGTGTGTGTGTGTGTGTGTGTGTGTGTCTCTGGATGGATCATGTCAGGAGTCATTTAACATTAAAGTGCGACAGTGGGTAACAGGGCTATAATTACAAAATACACGAATCCGAGCCATTTCCTGTTAGATGTGACATCCAAATACAGCAGTTAGCCTCCAGTGATACACAAGATGAAGGCAGGCTATTACAATTCAGGTGTCACGTGTACTCATGTCCTTCATAAAAGTTAAGTTTTGATATGTTGTTGTTCTCTGCGTCTTATTAAATTGTGCAGCTCAAGGGAACAAATCGCACTTCTGCCAATTTTTCGAATTGCCGGCGTGGTTTAATTTGATCTGATATGAGCAGATGAACAAAAGGCTTCATCTCGTGTCATGTGTCGGTGCAACATCCATCCATACTGTATTATGTGATGATTGCTGCCTATAAGAGAATGTCTGACATGTGCTTTGCTCTCAGCTCGGCGACGGGTGAAGAGAAGCCGACGGAATCTCATTACCGCGGAGAAACAAAAGCAGGAGTGTGTAAGAACACGCTAATTAGTTGTTGCTACTTGCTACTGCCTGATTAATTTAATCAGAAGTACACTTGAGATATACAGTATGTGTGTGTGACTCTATGTGTGTGTAGATACGATACACTGCCCTGGTTCTAGTCGAAGCACCGATTAGCCACTGTGACTCTCTCCTTTAAAGGTTTGTTTGTAAAGTCTGCTGTATAGAGGACCAACTATACCCAAATAAATAGAGAAATAAAAAAATGACCAAAAATGCATGTAGAAATAAATAAGTGAAATGTGTTTTCCTACATTTATTCATTCATTTATTTATAGAGTAATATATTTGTTTGTATATTTATGTTTTTGTATTTCTACATATTGTATTTCTGTGTCTGTATGTTAATTAGGTGGTTGGGCTCAACTCTATAACCTGGATCGGTTAAAGCTTTGTCTTTCCTGGGCCGTGGATGAGGACGGTGCTCGACTGTCATCTGCATTATTATGGTATGCAATAGAGATCATCAGGGGACAAAAAGTTTAACATAAATTAAATCACATTTTACTATAAACTTTACTATAGATAATATTACATTTTACATTTGTTCAAGTTTTTATTTTTCCTCATTTACTTGCTTATTTATATATTATTCTTTCATTCGAATATTTCTTTCTTTCTTTTTAATTTTGGCACGGTCGATCCTCCCTATCACTGTATTGTTGGCAATGCAGATTCAATGGTGCCTGTTGGAAGCATACCCAATGCTAAACCTGCACAGGTCAGACGGCACAAAAAACAGCACATACTGTAACAATATGTGTGTTTCGTGTATGTGAATTGTGTCCACCATCTACTATGAAAGGCTGAAGATGTCATCACACAACAGTTTACTGTGTGTGTGAGGGAGACACACAGGGAGAAACAGATTTGCTGTTTATGCATATGGGGGATAGACTCTGCCAGGTGAGTGTGCCATTTACCATCAAGCCATTGAGTTCAGCAGGCATCTAATAACAAAGCATTTACGGCCCACTCACGCATGCATAGATATATAACTGTCTCCACCGTCTCCAGCTATTCCTGCCTCTCCTAAAACGCACAGACGCCGCCCAGTCCGGACCCAAATAGGCTACTCTAGAATTCTATCATCAGACTCGGGGATTGGAATTAAAATCGCTCATTTTCTTTCTCCATACAAGGAGCAGATCAATTTCCGGAGACCGGGACGTGATATTTTCCTGCCATTGGGTTTTCTCGTCTTTGGCACAGCACCTTGACTGGCTGTCAGCGGGGGGCCCGGGCCTGCCTGCACGCCTCGCCGGAGCACAGTTACTTCTGCTGCGGTGAGTTTATTTGCGCCTCGCTATGAGAATTGCCGTCATTTACCCTTCCCCAACACCTCCCAAAAAGAAAAGAAATAGACAAGAGGGGGAAGCGAGCCGAGACTGAGAGAAGGTGAAATTGATTCTTTTTGATACATGCTGCATGTGGGACATTAGGTACCCATCGTTTTGGACATCTATTTTCCAAGAAATGAGCTGAATAAATTTTGCTTAAAGTAATGTATAGGGCCTCTTTGGAAGCCTTTGCTGTTGTTCATTCCAAGAGGGGATTGCTCAGTGCAGCATGCAGAGGCTGTGTCTGTGGATTGTGCTGGTTTTTAAATAGAAGTCAATTAATAATGCAGCCGAACGATAACTTGCTTCTAATAAAACAGCCACGCAGCATGTGTGAAGCATAAGAGATGAGATTATGGACAATCTGATCAACCAGTGGTGCATTAAATCCAGAGAGAGGATGATCTCAGCCGGCCGGTTGGTGGCCAGCACGCCTTGTATTCTTCAAACAACCATTACAAATGTGCAGTGGCATCAAGGATGTTTCTTAATCTGGGGCCATTCTGGGCCAATTACACTGTATGTCCCTCCACAATTTCTGATTGAGTAAGGTGCATATTTCAGTTATTCCTCTTTGCTCTATAGCATTATAAAGACATTTTCATATATCATTGGAAAGTGTAGTTTATCAGACTACAGATGGGGTCAGTGCCCCCCTGTCCCTGACTCTTGATCCGCCCCTGTCAATTTTGGATATTAAAGCGTCTATTAAGAAAAAAAAAAATAATGAATAAAACTTAAGCTATCAAAAGTTTGGAATTGATGGCTACATTTTTCTATAGACTCTTTTGCCGAGATGGTTTCTTTGAAGGACGTAAGGATTGGCACGACACAGTTGTTTGCTCAATCAGAGCATGTGAGGCCACCACAGTTTGACCGGGGTGACTCTCACTATAATGCAGACTAATACTATCTGCTGGCATTTTACCAGTTTATAGTCTGCTGGTTTTGCCTTACTTCATTATAACATTCATAGACTTATCGACTAATATTTCACTGAGAGAATATAATACACTATTTATGATAATCTATCATCTAGTTGGTGGTGGACAGTAACTAAAGTAAATTTACTCAAGTACTCTAACTAGGTGCATTTACATAAGTGTTATTTCTACTTCTACTCCACCACATCTCAGAAGGGAATACTTTTTACTCAACAGCATTTGTCTGACAGCTTTAGTTACTTTTCAAATGACAATGTAAACCACATGTGTTGATGTTGACTGTCTGGGATCAGCCGAAGGATGGACTGGTCCTAAATGTGTTCTACCTTAGAAAACCTCTCGGATTAACTATAAAAGGCCTCGTCACAGGGCTGAGTACTGGGCCAATTTTCGATATATTGTTCTCACGGACTTATGATGATCTCACAGAATATGATGCACTGTTGTGGATTAAACTATTCTACAGTATATGAAGTATTTCAAATGAGCTCAATCTTGTAGTTAAATGCAGCATACACAGAAACATCACCGGAAAAAACCTTTCACTGTGATGTGATTTAACTTTTCCTTGCACACTTTTCCTTAAGTAAGGTTTTGAATGCATTACTTTTACCAAAGTAAAATTTCTGAATACTTCTTCTTCCACTGCAGCTAGTGCAGACTGTTTGTCTGTATTGGCAGACACTATTACCTATGAGATGTGTTCAGTATTTTTGTTTCATTTATTCCCTGTGTCCGATATTTGTTACCTGTGTTGCACCTCCAACTTTTTTTAATACAAAATAATCCTTGTTTATTTGGGCAGTTACCAGTGACACTGATACTTGTTTGCTCACAGTTGGGCCATCCTCTCTGTCCTCTCCCCTCCGCTGCTGCTGCTGCTGCTGCTGCATAACCCAGTCTGTCAATCCTTAATAACAACCAGACTGAGGAAAGAGTATAAATCCAGCCCCCTTTTGAGCTCCCTTCATACCAGCATGCACTCTTTCTGCAGTGGACTTTAGTCCAACAGGGGATGCATTCGGAGTCACACAAAAATTCCTAAATCACTCTTGCCAAGAAGCTTTAAAAGACGCGACAATGGCTGGACTAAAGGTAAGGCTGCATTTTGTTTGTTTAAAACTACTTGCAGCTTAAGAAAAGCTCATTCTCCAGAGTTTAGACCTAAAAACCCACAAACCAAGGATCAGACTATATGAACATGCAAACATGCTGGGGTTAAATGTTTGGAAAACAAAGTAAAAGTTGTATTTAAACTGTTAATGCATATTTCGCAACAGAACGTGCACAAATAAACTGTGATAACTTACAAATACTTTCTAAACAGAGACATACAGGCTGACTGAAGGGAGGTGTTCAGTCTGGCCAATCAGAGGGCTTCATTCAGCAGCTGCCCAGATGTGGTGCAGGAATGCCTCAAAAGCAGCACAGACTTATTTTAGTGGTTTTCTTTTTCAGTAGAACAAACATATAAGCCCCTTTAAAACGTGATATTCTCATCAGGTTCTGCTCTTGGCTTCCACATATATACAAGTCATTTAAATACTGGTTTACAGTGTGTTTGTTTTCATTTTTTTCTGGTGGAAACCAGCTCTGAAGCAGCTGAGTGACCTGTTGTACTTAAAGTTATTCATGCTTATATCTTAGATTTAAAATATTGGGTCAATATGAGGTTGTATTATATTTTAAGAAGGATCTTAATTAAACAATATAACTTTATATCTGTGTAAAAGTTGGGAAAAAGGGTTTTTCGAAACCCTAACTCGATTTAACAGCACAAGCTCAGAAAAATCCAACTTCACACACCACTCTCTAAACACTGGAGCTTTCTAAATGTTTTCAGGCACCCTACACTCAAAACCCACACATATGGAACCTATTAAGTTGCCTGTGTGTGTGTGTGTGAGAGAGAGATTTCTGCAGACTAACAGTGACTCAGCAAGCTTTCTTTACCTTCTTGCCAAGTTCATGTTTCCCAGAGGCAGGGAACCCACTGTGAGGGCTGGTGATCAGTGTCATCAGAGGAGAATAGCGGAATAATAATCTTGTCATAATTGAAGTATTGATCAAATTGTGCTCCGGAGGATTTTTAGCATAATTAGTCTGCTTCTGCAACACAATAGCACAAAACTAATGGATGAGTACAAGGGGAGAAATTTGGCGTAACTGCAGTTTGTTTTATCAAAGATCTAATGTGAATCAATATGACAACAATTAACAGAAAGACAAGGCCTAATGACAAGCCTTCAGATTTAATTATAACCAGCATGAACACATTTATCCTGCATTACAATGAGGCTGCATGGTGAGTTTTTTTTAGTTTTCATTGTCACTTGCCGTGAGTGTTAAATGTTTGTCTGTCTGTTCCAGTACATGAGCGGGTTCGGGAATGAGTTCTCCTCTGAAGACCCTCGCTGTCCTGGATCATTACCCGAGGGACAGGTATAGTTTATGCAATCACAAACACACAGGGCTAATTTGAGTTATTAATCCAATAGTTTATTAATTGATTTTGTGCTTACGTGAACTGCACAACTACCTAGTGCAACAAATTAAACGTTAGGAAGGGTGACTAAAACCGAAACCTAGTGATTCCTCCTCGTTTCACAGGAAAATGTAAACAGTCTTATCCTAAGATAAAGTATAATTTATTCAGCTGCATTTAGATTTTTCTTTTCACATCCTTCGTCATTTGACTAACCACACTTATATAACTGCAATGGAACTGCAATAGAAGATGACCAGGCAAGTCAATAATGTATCTTATGTGCATGTATAGTAGATAAAAAAAAAGCAAAACCTCCCTTGGTCACGCATGAGCTGAAGATAATATTACACAATCCATAACACAGAGTTTATACCATTGACATCCTGTCTGAATACACTGTGTGTTGTGTGTGTGTTGTGTCTCTACAGAACAATCCTCAGGTTTGTCCCTACGGCCTCTACGCTGAGCAGCTCTCTGGCTCTGCTTTCACCTGCCCCCGACCGGCCAATAAGAGGAGGTACCCCTCTGTCTCCCACAGGAAAACCAGTCCACACACAGTGCACGGGAAATATCTTAATACTGGTCCTTTTTTCTTTCTCCAGCTGGTTGTACCGCATCATCCCATCCGTCAAACACAAGCCTTTTACCGCAGTGCCTTGTGGGAATCTGTCAGAGAATTGGGATGAAGTGGAGCCTGATCCTAACCAGGTACATCAAGGCTGAACAGGAGGAGGCCCTGATCGTTGAGTCCTTCTTAAACAGGAAAACAGCATGATACACACTGCTTGGCTCAGAATTATGAAGAAGTAAACAAAAAACAAAACAAAATTTAATTAATGACTAAAAGTCTGATTTTCTTATTTTAACAGATACTGATTGTATTCCCCTAGTATCTGTCTTCATGCTAATCAAATTGCCTGCTGCTAATAACATCATACCCTAAAAATAGGAATATGGTATTAATCCTGTCTTTTAAGTAAGAAAGATGAGAATATGTGAATTTTACAAAATGCCATAGCTTTAATTTCCCCCCAAAGGTTGTGTTCCTTTGGGAACTCACGGCTCAAGTTAGAAGAATCAGAATCAGAATCAGAATTCTTTTTATTGCCTTGTATATTTTCACATACAGGAAATTGCCTTGGTGTGGTTGGTGCACTTTACAAACAACAATATAAAAACAACAATATAGAGCAATATAAACATCAATATAAAAAACAACAATATCGAAAAAATAATATATACAGTAAATGTGTTTTGTGCGGTTTTAAGGTGCAAAGATTGGTGGTAGTGCCAATAATGTAGTGTTATAAATTATGTGCGAGGGTGGGGGGGGGGGGGGTCAGCAGAGTCAGTGTGATGGGGGGGGCTTGTTTGTGAGCCCCACTGCCATGGGGAAAAAGCTGTTCAGGTGACGCGAGGTTTTAGTCCTGACGGCCCGGAACCTTTTCCCAGATGGAAGTCTCTGGAACAGGTGGTGACCGGGATGGGAAGGATCAGCGATGATCTTGCCTGCTCTCTTTCTGGTCCTGGAGTGGAACAGGTCTAGGAGAGCCGGCAGGTCACAGCCGATGACCTTCTCAGCTGACCGAATGATCCGCTGCAGTCTGCCCTTGTCCTTGGCAGTGGAGGCAGCGAACCAAACGGTGATGGATGAGGTGAGGATGGACTCAATGATGGCTGTGTAGAACTCAACCATCACTTTCCGCGGCATGCTGAATTTCCTCAGTTGCCGCAGGAAGAACATCCTCTGCTGGGCCTTCTTGGTGATGGAGGTGATGTTCTCCGTCCACCTCAGGTCCTGTGCTATGATCGTCCCCAGGAATCTGAATGACTCCACTGTTTTAACTGGGGAGTCGCACATGGTGAGGGGGGCGGTTTGGGCTGGGCTCCTCCTGAAGTCTGCCACCATCTCTACAGTTTTTGAAGCGTTCAGCTCCAGGTGGTTCTGGCTGCACCAGGAAGCCAGGCTGTTAACTTCCTCTCTGTAGGCGGCCTCGTCCCCATTGGAAATTAATCCAATAAGGGTGGTGTCGTCGGCAAACTTCAGGAGTTTGACAGAGGGATGGCTGGAGGTGCAGTTGTTGGTGTAGAGGGAGAAGAGGAGAGGAGAGAGCACACAACCTTGAGGGGCTCCAGTGCTGATGGTCCGGGTGTCAGAGACAAGCTTCCCCAGCCTCACGCGCTGCTTCCTGTCGGTCAGGAAGTTGGTGATCCACCTGCAGGTGGGGTCAGGCACGCTCAGCTGGGTCAGCTTGTCCCGGAGAAGAGCTGGAGAGATGGTGTTGAATGCGGAGCTGAAGTCCACAAACAAGATCCTGGCGTAGGTGCTGGGGGAGTCGAGGTGCTGGAGGATGAAGTGGAGTCCCATGTTGACTGCATCGTCTACGGACCTGTTGGCTCTGTAGGCAAACTGCAGCGGGTCGAGGAGGTGGTTGGTTATAGTTTTGAGGTGGGTCAGCACGAGTCGCTCGAAGGTCTTCATTACTACAGAGGTCAGGGCGACTGGTCTGTAGTCATTAAGGCCTGTGATCCTCTGCTTCTTGGGAACGGGGATGATGGTGGATGTTTTCAGGCAGGCGGGTACAACACATTCAGCCAGTGAGGTGTTGAAAATGTCCGTGAACAATGGAGAAAGCTGATCCGCACAGTGCCTCAGTGTAGAGGGGGAGACAGCGTCTGGTCCAGCTGCCTTGCGGGGGTTCAGTTTCTTCAGGAGCTTATTTACATCTCTCTCCTGAATTGAGAGAGGTGTGAAGGGGGGGATGGAGGTGATGGGGCAGTCTGGGGCCATTTTGTGGGGGGGGCTAGTGTCTTTGTCCAGGCTGGGGAGAAGAGGTGTGATAGATGCGGGGGGGGTTTGAGAGGGTCTATCGAATCTACAATAAAAGTCATTCAGATCGTTGGCAAGTCTCAAGTCTTCCACAGAGTGGGGGGATTTGGTCTTGCAGCCGGTGATCACCCGAAGGCCTTTCCAGACTGACGAGGAGTCGTTGGCTGCAAACTGTTGTTCCAGCTTCTTTGAATACAGTCGTTTGGCCTCCTTAATCTCCTTGCCAAACGAGTATTTAATTAGTCTGAACCTATCCATGTCCCCACTCTTGAAGGCCACCTCTTTCTCCAAACGAAGCTGTTTGAGTTTTGCTGTGAACCAGGGCTTGTCGTTGTTATAACACACCCTGGTGCGTGTTGGAATACATCGGTCTTCACAGAAGCTGATGTAGGACGTCACAGCATCTGTATATTCGTCCAGGCTGTAAGTGGCAGTTCTAAAAATGTCCCAGTCTGTGTTTTCAAGGCAGTCACGCAGCTCCTCCACAGCTTCTCTGCTGCTCCAGTTCTTTGATCTCAGCACAGCAGGTTTAGAAATCTTGAGTTTCTGTCTGTAAGCCGGGATCAGGTGAATGAGAGCGTGGTCGGACAGACCCAGGGCAGCGCGGGAGACTGCATGATAAGCCTTGCTGATGGTGCTGTAGCAGTGATCCAGGGTGTTCTCCCCCCTGGTCGGGCATTTAATTAACTGTTTATATTTTGGGAGCTCCTGAGATAAGTTCCCCTTATTAAAGTCCCCAAGGACAATAACGGGGGAATATGTGTTCTCTCTCCTTCTCTCCACTCCCAGTATCTGCTC
Organism: Pleuronectes platessa; assembly: GCF_947347685.1. NCBI lineage: Eukaryota > Metazoa > Chordata > Actinopteri > Pleuronectiformes > Pleuronectidae > Pleuronectes > Pleuronectes platessa. The sequence continues at coordinate 10,314,514 of NC_070645.1, forward strand.
AGCGAGTTGTCGTTGAGCCTCGCGCACGTCAGCTTGCGGGGGGATGTAGACTCCAGCCAGGATGAAAGAGGTGAATTCCCGGGGAGAGTAGAACGGTCTGCAGGTGATGAAAAAAGTTTCCAGGTCCGGAGAACAGGACTGTAAAATGACTTTCACGTCGCTGCACCAGCCCTGGTTTATATAAAAACAAATCCCTCCGCCTTTTGCCTTGCGTGAGAGGATCGGGTCGCGGTCCGCGCGTAACAGCTGAAAGCCGGTCAGCTGTGCGGCGGAGTCCGGTGTGGCTTCGGTCAGCCACGATTCAGTAAAACAGAATACAGAAGAGAGGGAGAAGTCTCTATTTGTCCGGATGAGAAGGCGCAGTTCGTCCATCTTATTGCACAGCGAGCGGACATTAGAGAGGAGAATGCACGGGAGTGATGAGCGAAATCCTCTCTCCCTGAAGCGCACCAGAGCCCCAGCGCGCTTTCCTCTCCGTCTCCGCCTCAGTCTCGCTGCGTGGCCGAGGAGCACCGCACCTTTGACCAGTAAATCAACTAAATCCACGGAAGATGCGAGAAAGTTGGGACATAAATCAGATGGTGTTGTGTCCCTGATGTTAAGAAGCTCGTCCATCGTGAAAGTCTAAGAGTCTAATAAGTCTAATATATTTTTAATGCCCTTTATTGATGTATTCCACGTATTGCCTTGCTTTTTTGGTAACATATCCTTAGTTTAAAATATGTTTTGTTGGCCTAAATAAACTAAACTGAATTGAACTGATTGGGGAAATGTGTTTCCAGGGCGTTTAATACTTCAGCGAAAACGATGTATTCGTTTAAATTGTCTGTAGTTACTATAGAAGTAGATTCTGACTCCGAGGTTTCTCTCCCAGCTGCGATGGCTTCCATTCACCATTCCCAAACCTACAGACAAGAAAGTGGACTTTGTGGCTGTAAGTTCAAATTTTTTTTTTATTCCTGATAATATTCACTCATTAGATACTGTCAGTTGATTGGTTGATTGTGGCTTTGTGTATCTCGCAGGGTCTGCACACACTCTGTGGTGCTGGAGATACCAAATCTCGCAATGGCATTGGCATCCATGTGTATACCTGCAACACTTCCATGGTCGACAGGTGAGTGTGTGTTTGTGTGCAAATGAGCCGACTGTGTGAGATATAGATGTATTTTTTTCATATCGGCGAAAAAACACAAATATCATTTTCATTCTCCTGTTGCAGGTGCTTCAACAACTCAGATGGAGACTTTCTGATTGGTGAGGGAAAAGGGCTGTTGATGTTTTCAATGTTGTTTATCACGAGAACAATGATAGCTCAATCCTCGGTCCTTCTCCTGCCTCAGATTGTCTTTTCTCCATCGCTCTCCTTGTCTGTTTGTCTCTAGTCCCGCAGCAGGGAGAGGTCCTGATCACTACGGAGTTTGGGAAGATGATGGTGGAGCCGAACGAGATCTGTGTCATCCAGGTGAGCGCCATGTTTTTTCATTTATACAGTTTCTTAAAGAGATCTACCACTGTGTCTGCCCCCAAGCCAAATAATATACCATATTTAAAATCAAATACATTATTTAATGTAAATGCATGTACCCCTGCTTTTATTTCTATTTCTATTCCCACACTCTCATCATATGTTTCTGTTCTATATGTACAAATATAATTTAAATTTGCTGCCAATGTTATATCTGGTTTCTTTCTAAAAATGTGTTGAGCTGCAGAAAGTCTGATCCTCAGGATTGGTGACAACAGCACAGACAGTTAAATGTCCTCTCTCCTCCTCTTCTCATGTATCGTCTCCAGCAAGGGATGCGCTTCAGCGTGGACGTGTTTGGAGAAACCAGAGGTTACATACTGGAGGTGTATGGAGCCCACTATGAACTCCCTGACCTGGGACCCATAGGTGTGTGTTTGTATAATGTATGAGTGTACGTCACCACTCCTGCAACATCCTATAGTCTGGATTAGTCCCTCCCCTTATTTGGTCTGTTGATCCACCATATATATGGGCAAACTATAAATATTTCAACAACTACTAGACCAACTTCTCTGAAATGTTGGTAAAACATTCATGTTGCGCTCACAAAGAATTATATTCAACTTGATGATTCTTGAGACTTTTTATTCAGCTCCATCATCAGGTTAAATGTTTAATTTATTTGCCCAGATCTCAGATTTATGATCAAACTCCTGCAGAACCATCAGTCTTAGCTGTACTTAATAAGCAAATGTTAGCGTGCTAACATGCTAGCAAGCAAATTCAACTGGTGAACACTGTAATCCACAGACCTGTGCTAATATTAGCTTGTTCATACGCCTAATTATACCCTGACAGAGCCACTAGCATGAGGGCTGTATCAGAAATCACTTCCTCATTTGCTCATCCATTACCCCCTATATAATAGACCATCCATAATATTACTCAATAGACGGCAGTAAAAAGACTAATTATCATCATCATTCAGCAAAATCGCTGACAGCTATGCAGCGGATCCATTTTTCTGTCAAACGTTGCTCATGTGTTAGTGCACGTGGCCTCATAAGTACATTCTGGGTATTTTGAAGGGCAACATATAATGCATTCATTTCCTATTTGGAGTTCGGCCTTTGAAATGAAATGCTGGACTACGTAAATATAGTAGCGCAGGAGTTATTTCAGACACGTTCTAGTTTTGTGTGTGCATGTCCTTGTGTGTACAAATGTTTGTGTGTTTTTCAGGAGCCAATGGTCTGGCCAACCCCAGAGATTTCCTGTGTCCAGTTGCTTGTTATGAGGATCGCACGGTGGCCACAGGTTTCAGCGTCATCAACAAGTACCAGGGGAAGCTCTTTGCCTGCCAACAGGTGCTTCCTCTCACTGACATTTCACTTTGTGTGCTAGCGCAATCACACATGTGCACAGAGGCTGCATGACAGTGACCCACACATGTGGCATATTTACCCTATTTACCCTATTTAAGTTTGCGTCCGCCTCAGCAAACACCATCGAAGCGCAACGGGGACTAACAGGAAACTGCCCAAGTGAAGCATATAATCCATTAGCCGCTCCTGCCGATGTTAGCGTCCCTCATGATTTAATATGGGAGCGTTGGCTGTTATCTGTTCGGCAGGTTTCCGCCTCAACTCCCTCATGAGTCTTAATCACCGATAATTAGTTAAGGCATTCTGGAGCTACACACAGTGCTCCCCCGCGAAGCGTCACTTTGTAGGAAAAACCTTTTACAAGTTAAGCCTTAATTTCAATATATTTCTCTCGGGGAGCGATCCTCCCTCATCAGAAAATGTCCTGTTCGGCGCGTAATTGGATCGACACAACACGTCTGCCAGGAGGTTTTTGAGACAAAGAGGAGGTGGGAGGAGAGGTTCGTCAGGGGCGGAGGGCTGGGGGGGGTTGTAACCGTAGAAACCGTGTCAAGCCACACTGTTATTATTCATCGCTGGAAGTACACAAGGGTGAGATACAGATTTTTCCGTGGCAAAACAAACACTTTCCATCTCTGGTTGAGCATCTACACCGTTATGGGCTGGAGGTCATAGGTCACACGCTCTTCCTGGTGTCCACCGGTCCCCGAGCCTGGATGCTGGGGCCACAGGGGTATGAAAATAAGGTGGAGGGAGGACACAAGCCTCATCTCGGGGGAAGAGGCTGCTGCTGCTGCTGCTGCTGCTCCTCCCGTCGGCTCCTGCTGTTTTGTTCCCCTGCAGCGCGCTGAAATTGCTCAAATTAACTTATTATTTGCTTGACTGGGCCAATGTGTTTGTGTTTTGTGTGCATGTGTGTGCCAGTGCTCGCTCTCCTCCATTTTCCCCGTCATTTTAATCGAATGTAGTGGAGTTACCGCAGATGAATGTCCAAGAAATTACCTTCACTGGGTTCCCCCAAAGACCTTTTTTTGTTATGGCAACTGCTGTAAATTGAGTATGTGTATGTGTGTGTGTGTTTATGTGTTTATTGGTTATGTGTGAATTTACTTATGCACAAGTCTATGTATGAATATGTGCGTACGTGTTTTTTTGTCAGTGTGTGTCAGCTGCTCCTGTGTGTAGGGAGCACGGAGGTCAGCCGCGAGGCAGCTTGAGTTGTAATGAACTATATTGATTTTAGAGCTCCTGTTGAATGTCTTTTTCTTTCACAGTGACATTACCAGAACAGAGAAACTATATAAAATTGCTGTGGTTTAACAATCAAGATAAAGAAATATCTCTGCGCCCACTGTTACAGCAAAACGCTCAAAGTTTGGGAAAGTTGGATTGTGCGGCCAATTACCCCGTAATACCTGGAGCCTCGTATCGCAAAGGAACGGGGGGAAAGAAAGAAAACGAAAGAATGAAAGAAGCGCACCCTCTTTTTCACAATCAACCCTTTTCATTATGACCGTTTCTTTTCTCTCTTTATGTCAAGAAGTACTCTCTGGGAATTTAAGATTTCAAAGGAATTATTCATTGTGCCTTTTTTTCCCCAGTGAAAAGCTCAATTTGAAGTCCTTTGTGTTTGTCGCTCGGGCAGACTCGTCTTATTTGTTTTGTTTTCTTCGCTCCTCACGTAGGATTTCTCTCCCTTCAACGTGGTCGCCTGGCACGGGAACTACACGCCTTACAAATACGACCTGAAGAACTTCATGGTGATCAACTGTGTGGCGTTCGACCATGCGGTGAGCACACTGACACAATACCAGGGCTTTTAAATACAAACATATTGTATACTGTTAATTTTTGCTTCATTTCTTGCTTTTAATGAAGTACAGTAACATCTGTGAGCATCGTCTCAAAACATCACATATTTGTGTATTGTAATCTTCATACAGGATCCATCCATCTTTACTGTGCTGACTGCCAAATCCACACGACCGGGTGTGGCCATTGCTGACTTTGTCATCTTCCCCCCTCGGTGGGGGGTGTCCGACCACACCTTACGTCCACCGTACTATCACCGTAAGAAACAAACACAGGCCTCGCTTTAACTCTGAACTGCCTTGTGCACATTTTTCCAGGGAGAAGAACAATTCTATTTAGAGCTGGGCTGTTTGGAAGTGACAGCATTTAAATCGTTTTTCAAATTGTACCGATAGTGGCTAATTTTTAAATGAACCATAAGCTGACATCTGTATTTACCCAACCAGCCTCGAGATGGTAGGTGATGCACTCCTGCTGCATGACTTCTATCCAACTGAGGCCCCACCACAGTGCAGCTGGTCTGGTTTCACCACAGGCCTATAACGCCACCTAGTGGAGATCTGTGTCACCACTTGTTCCCAGTTCACTGCCGTGTTCTTGTGACTTCAGGTAACTGCATGAGTGAATTCATGGGTCTGATCAAAGGCCACTATGAGGCCAAAGAGGAGGGTTTCCAGCCAGGTGGAGCGAGCCTCCACAGCATCATGACTCCACACGGCCCTGACGCTGAGTGCTTCGAGAAGAGCAGCACTGCAGAACTCAAGCCTGAGAGGGTGGCTGAGGGCACCATGGTATAAAAGAAATATATAAAGTTTCAATTTTGTTTATCTGTAAAACCTGTGATGTAATACGCAGCTTTTCCTTCCTTTAGGCTTTTATGTTTGAGTCATCCTTCAGTATGGCTGTGACCAAGTGGGGTCTACAGACGTGCCAGAGGCTCGACAAGAGCTACTACCAATGCTGGGAACATCTCCGCAGCCACTTTGACCCCAACTGGAAGCCCAGCAAGAAGTAGACAAGGGCAAATGTAACCGAATACAGCTGTGAAAGTCAAAATTGAATGTAACTACCTGCAATCCTTGGCTTTCTTTGTGTTATTTGATCAGATGTATTGATTGAAAAAACATGACGAATGAAGAACCATGCCATGCAATTTAGACATTTATTTGATACAAACCACAATAATTGGGGTTGCACAATATAAAAGGAAACCTGTGCGAATTGTTGTTTATGTTGGATGAAAAACTGGGTGTTTAAATTGTTTCTGCCTGCGTCAGCCATCCTGAACATGAATGTGTTTCGTGTTTCTCCTTTACCTGAACAGTTTGGAGCTTAAAGAAATCATGAGACCTTTGTAAAGTGAAAAATTGAATTTTAAATTAGAGAGGCTGTGACATATCACATTATTCGTCTTAAAAATAAAAAGATAAATTCATGCAACAATATAACATAGCACATAATCAGTCTGCCTCAGATAATTGTTCTGCTTACTAGACTTTAAACTCCAAAGAAATAATACTGTGACATTTATCATGATAATTATTGATGTGAACTGATATCCTACGAATAAAAATGTTAAAATCTTTAAAAAACTACAATTCAATACTAATACTAATATCATGACTCCTGTAAATCTTAATGACATTTTGTAATTATAAAAACAAATGACTTCAAGTATAATAATAACCAGCTCTAAATCTCACTTTCATGTGGGTATAAGGAAGGAGCATTTCACTCTCTGGCTCAAGGCTCAAGTATTCTCAAAATATGATTTAACTGAGAAGAGGTTTTATAATAATTATCATCAGTGCCTTTTAAAAACGTCAACACATATCTATCAATTTTAACATTCAATCACAATATTTATAACATTGACCCACAACCTCCATGGCCTAGGCGGTAGAGTGGTCATTCTTCAACAAGAAGGTTGGCGGTTCAATCCCCACTCTTCCCTATCTGCATGCGGAAGTGTCCTTGGCAAGATACTGAACCCCTAAAATTGGCAGGACTTCTATCACCTATTAATTGCAGAATACCTTACACTATGTAAATTAAAAAATGAAATCAATCCTGCGCAGTCCGCTTCTGCGCAGGATGTGCGCAGATCGCTTAAATTAAATCATGAATAAAAAAAATAATGAAAAGTACATTTTTAGCACTTTCTAATTTTCTGCAAATTTTGGTAAGAATTTGAGAATGTTAAAGCCCTCAAGAAGCCAATTCATTTGCCTGAATAATTAAAATAATATTCCTTACAATTTCAATAGGGCTTCACTGTCTGTCAGTGCTCGGGCCCTAATAAAGAAACTCTTCTCACTTCAACACACACACACAGGTTTTGCTGTTCTAGTATGACCAGTAATTTATGGTGGCTAATAGATATACAGATATGTAGGTGCTTTATGGATGTGTGAGAATGTGTTTTGTACTGTAAAGCACGTCAATAAGACTAGAGAAGAGCTATTTAAATACAGTCCGTTTACTGGTAAGTGTTTCTTTAAAACTGATTGTTTAATTTTACGTATACTTAAATACAATCTTCATTGTATAGACTACATTGTAAATACAAGATCCAAAGTATATTAATGCAACAAAGGCGAGTACATCTGTCACATTAAATTTAGGCTAGTGGCATCACCCTTATACAATAACCTGGGCTTGTGAGTATTGCAGGTAGCGCCACTTGATATTGATTGCTAGACATTATATAGATGAGAGAAGGTAGAATAATCAGGAGGCTACTGAACACAAACTGAAACACAGTTTTAGCTATACAAGACAACTGGAAGAAAACCCTTAATCGTAAAAACCTTTACCAAAACCGCAAAAAGGAACCTGATGAATGTCGGCGGCAGACTCTTCCCCTCAGCAATAAAAGCACCATGTTTATTTTTGACAATATAGTTTTATTTAGTTAATAATAATTACACGCATTGAAATCCTCACTAGAACATACAGGTCTTTATACATCGAAGCTCACGATGACAAACTGAACTTGCGCTCCAGGGTCCCAGCCTTAATCATCTCCTCCTTCTTGTCCTGTAAACCAGACGACAAACAGATGATGGGTTAGTTCAGTTTCCATAGTGACAAAGTTATATCACCCTCAACCTCTTCACCTTCCTGACATTTTCTCAAACACACATTTATAAGCAAGCGTCGTATGACTTTCAAGCAGTTTTTCTCCCTTCTTCCCAGCGGAGAGGGGAAGATGAACATGATCGCTCAGCAGTGGGACAATTGCACCACTTTCTGGCTGGAGATTCTATTGGAGAGAATTGCGAGGGTGAATCTCCATGACAATGGGGAGGAAAACGAAAGCAGGCACCATTTCAGATGAAAAACTAATTTCTATTGCGAATGGAACGGTGACAAAAAAAGAAAAGCAGATCAACTGTGCACCTACAAGGAAATAATGAGTCCCCAATCCATAACTAAAAAAGCTTTTGACATGTCTATGATGCCATTCATGAAAAAGTATCAGACTTTAGGTATTCTCTCAGAAATAAATATTCTTCTAAATGGTAATATCATTGTTTGAGTTTCCCTCATAAAACAGATTTTTAGAGCTGAATCATGTACCAATTCTGTTATTCGCTGCATTAGATAAAGTAAGATTCTTGATGACCCAGTTTGCTACTGAGTAATATTGATTTAACAGCAGATAGATGCAATGAAATGAAGAAGGCAGGAGTAATTGCAAACCAAGATGCCTGCAGCACAATGGTGGACCCTTAGAAAAAAGGACTTTCACAACAATACATGATTATAAATGTTCCTTCTTTTTTGTCTACATCTAAATTTGGCTCTGTTCTGTCACTTGTTCTTTACAAAGCCTAAAAACAGCCCCAAACTTTCAATAGACCTTTCTCTTAACTATCAGTACTTTAATTAGATCCCCAGAACTGGTGAATGTTTGTGTGTGAGAACCGGTGGCAAAAAACATGAACTCAGATAATCAAGCAAAGATAGACCATGCATCTTGTCTCATACCCGGTCGCTCTTGAAAACGTAGTAGAGGACAAAGAGAGGCACAACTCCGAACATGGCACCCAGCAGAGAGGTCTTGTACGTGGGTCTGAAGTGTAGGTAGGGGTTGGCGCGTGCATACACCCAGCGTGTCAGCGCGGGGTCTTCCTGTGGAGACAAAGGAATACAATGAAGTTTAAATTGAAGTGATTTACCTGCATAAACGTATTCTTAGCAATGGAGAAAGGTCAGACAGTTGCAGAAATATTACTACAACACACACAATAAAATATAAGAATATGACACATTTCTCTGAGCTGACTACGGACAAATTACTGAAAGAAGTCAAAATCTCCACCTTATACTACAGATATGCAAAGGTATACTCAGAGCATGCAGAGGCAGAATTACGCTGTGTATAGCTCTTGAAAAAAACATCAATATTTCATGCAAAGTGGAATTGTGTTACTGCTCGATAAGCAGTTACACAATGCGAATGTCATTTAAGACTGCAAACAGCTGATTACTTGCACTGTACTGGTGAAAACAGCCAGGGAGGTGGAAAAGGGTAAATGAACCTGCTGGGTCTGGAGGTGAGAACTTAGCAAATATCAACAGTGGCCTTTGAAATGGTGACGGTGATGTTTCCCTACATTTAAATACTGCAATGTACTAGAAGGAGCATTAACTCTTCCAGCGTGTATTAGTAGTGCTGTAGTACTTTACGAATATTGTAGGGTAAGTACTTTGTTCTACATAATGTAGCATTGGCAGATGAGGAAAGATCAATAGCATTTTTAATGTACTGTATAATACCGTTAAACTGCAAATAACATTATACATAATATTACTTATTTTCAGAAGTTGACCTGAGGTCTTTATTGATGAACGGTGTCACAGTGGGCTTGTCTGATCAGTGTTAGCTAGCGTCAGTCCGCAGTTTTAGTCTAAATAAGATGGTTGCGGGAGTCATTGTTTGCGCAAACCCTCGCACATGAATTAAACACAAGCAGTGAAATAAACACATCCTCTGTAGCGTGTGCATTTTGGGTCTGAGCGACTGTTCCCCATGACATGCTACCGTTAGCATCGGAGCCATTAGCCTGTGTTCTTCTCAAGGGTAACAGCGCTAGCTACTCACGATGAGCTCCTTCCGGTGCGGGCTGTTGAGCTGTGTCTGGTACTGTCTCTTCAGGTTGGCTCGCAGCACCGCGCGCTGCTGCTCGGATCGTCTCTGCTCCGGGGAAACGTTGAAATACTCGTTGGGGTCCAATGTTTTGGGCCGAGTGGCCAAGGGCGCCTCTCGGTAGTCCGCCATGACAGTTTGAGGACGAACGAGAGGGAACGGGAAGTGGCGAGATCTCGCGTGGACCGTCACCATGGAAACACCAAACTCTCTGGATGTGGTCAACAGGTGAAAGGATGGAGAGACAGCGCGCTCGTGGAGGCACTTCCGGTGGCAGAAACTGCCACTGATATGTGAGGGCAGCTGTTACAGTCGCCACCGCTGCCCCCCCCCCCCCGTTTGAGGGCAACCACCGCTATTTGTGACTTATTCAATGAGGTTTCACGTAGTTTATGAATGTTTATCAGCGTGTTTCTGTTCTGAGCAGCAAGAATAATTGATCTTTATTTATCCCCTTGCATTGTAAAACATCCTCGTTTATTACTTATTTGTCATATTTGTACGTACATGTATATATGTTTTGTGCCACTGAACTGGAACTTGAAGTCACTCTGCTTCCAGGCGGCATTAGGGCACCTGCCGCGGCTGCTACCACCTGTGACAGCTGCCCCCAAACAGTGTGGCCATACTGCCTTTATACATTTTGGCTACAAAGGCTGCTGGCAGTCCAGATCAGTGGGAGTTTCTGGTGAAACCGGAAGTCCCTATACGAGCTCCACCTGCCACGATTGGAGCTTGCCCACTGAAACGATGAGCGCAGCCAAGAAAAACCCTATGAAAGATGGCGGGGCAGCTCCCGTCGACAACGAGGAGGACTTTCAGTATGAAGAAGTTTCTCTGGAAGATGACTGGAGTCTGGCAGAGGGGGAAGAAGATTTAGAAGCGACGTTAAAAGCCATTCAAACCAAGGCAGAGGCCAAAGCTCGGCCCGTCGCTTCTGGCAACACACGCCGACCGGAAGGCGTGGATGACTTTTTACGCAACTTCCTCCTTCACGCAGGTATGACCCAAACCCTCGAGTGTTTCCAGAACGAGTGGAACGAGATGGAGATGAAGGGGCTGGTGGACGTCGGGCGGGTCGGCGCGGTGCCCGACGTCTACACCGACAACCAGCGGCTGGACACGGAGCTGAAACACGCCCGGCGGGAGAGGAACGAGTACAGGGGGGAGGCCACCGCGTTGGCTCAGGCCCTGGTGACGGCCCAGAGAGCCAGGGACCTCCAGCGGCTGCAGCTCACGCGTCTTCTGCAGGAGAAAACCCGGCTGGTGGCGGACATGAGGATGCTCAAGGTTCAGTGTGAAAGTTACGAGCCTGCGTTGCAGAAGATGAACGAGAAGTACCAGGCGGTTTTAAAGACTTTTCAGAGGGACAAGGTGAAGTCGGCTCAGCACATGGGGTCAAAGTGACAACACACACCCAGTGACCACATCTCCACGCCCTGTAGAAGTCCCACTTAGGCCCGACCACTGAACACATCAATGTTCTAATAAATAATAAATACATGTTAGATCTATCGACTGTTTCCATGTATGCTGGTCCCTTACAGGTCCAGTGGGTAAGATGTAGGTGAAAGGGATCTATTGGCAGTAATTGAATATACAATAATCCTTGTGATGTTTTCACTATTTTGTTTCATCCTAATTGTATGAATATGCCCCTTTTATATTTAAATACATTGACTTCACATCCGGAGTGGGTCGGCTATGTTCTTTTACAGTAGCCCAGGCTATAGACAAACTATACACCTGCTTGGGCCAGTTCAGGTGAGTAAAGAGAGACTTTATGCCCCAGTCATCTAAATGATGTTACCAGGAGGGCACTCAGTAGAGCGCATACTTCAGCTAAGGGCCAATAGTCCGTTTCAATTCATCAATCTCCACCAAATTGCACCCACTTGAAAGTGAAAACAAAATTAATGGATCCACGCCCTAATCTGGATCTGCACCAGAATTGAATGGATTCTTCTCCTGACCTACACTGCATTATTCATTCAAGTTTACTGGTAATCCCTCCAGACGTTTTTGTGTAATCTTGCTAATAAACAATAAACCAACAAACGTACAGGAGAAATGATAACCTCCTTGACAGCGATAATGAAATGGTGTGTATACATTTTACATAGTTCTCAACATTTTTTCGGATACTAACAAATACGCCAAACCCTGTGTAGTACATGTAAAAACAGCCCTTTGTGATTAATTTATGTTAAAGATAATAAAAAGATGTCCAGTTATTTTATTTGGTTATTTTGTATGATGATTTCATGCCAGTCACAATCTACCTGATCCAAGGAGACAGAAAGACATTGAGAAAATCTACCACCTCATTCTATACTGGGTAGATTCCCTCAGTAAAATGAAAAAGTGGACACAATCAATCTGTCGTTTCTCTGCTGAGGTTCAGATTTGTTGCAGTATATAATATGACCACAAGAGGGCTGTCTCTAGCCAGCTTTGGATTTGTCTCCCACAAATAAACAGTAACAGTTAATACACGAGGGATGATATGAGATACACATATTGATAAACAATGAGTGTATTTATTTTTTCATTGACAACCAGATCACTAATGGAATAAATATATTAGTATCAACATTATTAACTTGAGCTACTTGCACTGAAATCACAGGAGCCTCATGCAAACGCAGATATTATTGTGCACATTTTGTAATATTCCCATATACATGGTTTGAAGCAAGAAATCTAGATGTTGGCGCAAAGAAACGCAACAATGCTTTCCTACATATTAGCACAGCTATATTTTGTTTCTCTGGTTCTTGTATTTTCACTCTACCAGGGTGAATTGTTGCAATTTAAGTGAGGCGGAACTGTCAGAGCCTTTTCTCAGATCCCTCAGAGGCATCACAACTGGATTATACAGCACATCGATAAACATTCCCACACTGGAGTTCTCTCTCTATCTCTCCTTGCACTTCTCACTTGAGGAGCTGAGTGGTACAAAGATGCTGAGAGAGCGCTTTGATCCCGAGACACTCGGGCACGGACGTGTGACCAAATGATTTATTGTCCTCCAGGGTCCTTTAAAGTGCCACCCGCTCTGCAGTCTTGAAACATCCATTTATGACTTCAAAATTCAACGTGAGGGCAAATTCCAGGGCCAACCAACCTCGCCTCCCTCTATAATGTTCAAAGAGAGATATGGCCTCAAAATGAAATTTTAATAACGCTTCTGCCCGGGCTGACACCCATGAGACCTCATGCACTTGGAGTTGAACTTTGAGGGAGTTTACAAGCTGTGGGCACAATAGCCACAAAAAAGTTGTTTTTGCTTTCACATCTGTCCCACAGAACACTTTATTCTTCATCATACATCTATGACGCTGACTGGCGTTTTTTTTTTGATGCACTGACTGTGCAAAGCCCTTTTAGAAATAACAGATAACAGAGAGATGACGACTGCAGATATGGAGGCGGAATGATGAAGTTGAAATGAAAAAGCATAAAGGATTTCTGTCAGCAGTTTCCTCTATCCTGCAAGACAAAGTAATTTCCGGTAATCAGAAGTAATTCTGTGCTGTTTAAAATGAAGTCTACATGCGAGTCTTGCTGGGAAACTGGAAGCAGTTGTCTCTTTTGACCACAAGTTAAAAGTACTTCTTTTCTTATTCTTCATCACCAGGCCTTGAAGTGGTTTGTAGACTGAGAACACAAATGACCAAATCACTTGCTCAGGATATTTCCTGGAACTTGTCCTGCCAGCACCCTGGTAGAATGTCTGAGTGAATCCATGTGAGAACGCAGCAGGAAAATGCCAATGAGGATTCACATTGCGCTAGTGGGCATTTTGATGGTGTTTCTAGCACGCGCCGTACACGTAGATGCTGATGAAGTTGTCCACTTGGAAACACAATGAGATTTGAGAGCTTTTGATGAAAAGGACTAATACGTCCATGTGCTGTGAGCAAAACAAACTGTGATTAATACGTCATGTCCCGCCTCCAGCCTCCTTGTCCGAGAGGCCAACCCCTTGCCTGAATGCTGTGGACATTTTCCTGTTGTTGTGAACATCTCTGACCCGCACAAGCTTCTTCATGTGTGAAAGGCAAATGCCGGAAAATGTTACCAGTCTTTTTCTTCGATGTGCTTTACTACTCTTTTTTCCCAATTCATAACATTTCAAGGCCGAGAGATGCCGTGACTTTTCCGCCCCCGGAGGAATGTAACAGAGGAATGTGCTGTTCCTTTCTCCCCTTGTTTTCATCTGCAGACAATATTTACACCAGTTTAGAGACTTTGTAACATGAATGGTTACAGAGTCAATGAGGTGGTGGCTGGAAGGTGGCGTGTTATTTCCAGCCAGCGTCTGGCACCACCCGGTCCTGTATTATCCTGCTCCAGCCTGCTCCTCCCTTCCTCCCTCCTGATGCCTCATGTCCGAGGACGCATGCTTGTCACGGCCTCTATAAGAAGTTCTCAACTTTGGAGCTCCATCTTGCCCCAGGCTGATTGGAATTCCTCTCTTGCCTGCCTGATTCCCGTGCTGCCTCTGCATCTCGTCTCTCCACTGACAGGCCTGTCCACTTCACAGCTTGCAACAACGTTTTTATCATACCAAAGAGAAAGGAGAAGGAGTGGGAGGACTCCTTTGACTCAGGCTGACCCAAACCCGCCTTGCACCATTTCACAGTTTTTCCCTCTATCTCTCTCTCTCTCTTAATCCTTTGTCCCTTTTTATGCGACTTAATTACCCCAACCCTTTAATTCTGATTGAATGGAAATTGCTTAAGCTAAGTTGCGAGGAATTTCTTTGACTTTTTCCTTGAGATATTTTTTAAGAAATGCTCAGCTCATCGTCAGCCCCCTCTGCCCTGCTAATCTATATCTGTACAATTGATTCAACCTGTCTGCAACTATTCCCTTCTTAATAAATCAGCTTTCTGTGCACCTACAGTGGGCAGCGGGTCAAACTCAGCAGTATTTTCCGCTCTAATGTTGTGAGCGGAGCAGAGATTGGCCAATGGCAGTTACTCAGCAGGCATCCGTCTTCTCCGGGGAGAGCCACGCAGATGAATTGCAGACGGAACTGATTCAATCTTGCCTTCTTCTCTCAGCTTTGCTCATCAGCTCTTTGAGTCATTTAAAAAAAATTGCTGTGGCTAAATCAGAGAGGTTTAGATTAACTGTGAATTGCTAATGGTAAGGGAGGTGGGGGCCCCTGATGCTACAGGGCTGCCAGGGCCATAGCAGCATACAGCCAAATTTAGACATGTTGGACACCTTCTAAAACCCATTTACGTGAAATTCTGACACATTGTGTGAACTCAAAAAACACATGGTAGTTAATTTCGAAGTCAGATATTATGATAAGATAAATAGTTATTCTCCAATTATTGTCAGCGCTGTATATCAACCCAATACAGGCATCTCTGAAACAAACACTATCTTGTGTTTCATTTGTTTAATCCGTAAAATACATCTCATTTGACGTTCCTCTGCACCTACACTTTTTACTTCTGGGGCATGACTTCTTACACACTCATAATTATTGCATCATGAAAGGCACTGAATACCTATCCACTCGTAAAGACTACAGAACCATCACATTTACCAGAGGAGCTGCAACTGTTGGCAATGGTTGTCATAGTGAGCACCGCAAATGTTGCTGGAAAGACGCCATTATATATTTACTGTGTTTATTTTACAGTCTGTGAACTAACAGTGGCAATTGTCTTTTCCATTAAATGCACAACAGCAGTGTTTTCAGACAACACAACCCAAATGAAATTCATGTACCAGTTGCACAAGTAGGTACATATTGAACTCTGCCTGCACACGAACAGAAGTATCCAATTGAGACGGAGCATAGTTTCCACTTGTTTCCATATTTTAAGCCAAGATAAACTACCTTAAGCTGTTTCTCAATTCCTGACATTTTATGGTGATGAGGTTTTTGTATTCCAGTGTAAACAATTAGCAACATGTGGTCTGTACTACATTGGTAGCCTAATGATTAGCCTACAAGCTAGAGCATACACTCTACGAATGTGGCATAAACACAGAGTTTGTCCTGGATCTCATCAGAGACTGTGAAACATTTGCTTGACGTTTGTTTTTAGTGACAAAATGAGGGTGTTACAGGTGGCAGACTGCCCCTGGATGTGCAGACGAAGGCTTTGTTCTTAATAAGAAGCGGACAGGGCCTTGAAAAGCTAATTGCTGCTTGCATACATGCACAAAGCCTCTCTGTTTCTGTCCCTCTCTGCCTTTTCTTCATTAGGGCCGGAGGGATGTGACAGCACTCAGAAGAAGTTTTGACAGGCAGACTCAGGAAGACTGTTTGGACGAGGTGATGTCAGGCCAGACAGAAGTGACAGGAGGTGAAGGAAGACAGTATCTGAACTGATGGGAAGTGGCAGGAGATGAAGAGAAGGAGCCAAAGACAGCCGGAAAGCATGGTCACAGGCTGAGGTCAGTGGAAACAGAGAAGGGATGAGGAGAGACATTTCAGGACTAGAGCAGGGAATACCTTGAATTTATTGTGATCACAAAGAAATCATTATTCATCCATTCATATTACACTTTGTTTAATGTCACCATATACTGTGTATAAAGCTGGATGATATGACAGCTTCCAGAAAGTGAGGCCTAAAGCATCTTGATAACCCCCTGGTGGCTGGCTGCAGAATAGATCAGAAACATCGCCTCCTTAATGATAGGTGATGGGACCTGGACCAAATTTATCAAGTCAAAATACATGTCAATTCATTTATTGGTCATTTTATATAGTTATTATCACATTGATGTATCTAACTGTATTTTTTCCAATGTGTTTTGATTGGTACTTTTATGCTATAAAAACATGTGATTGTGTTCATCTTCAGGATATTTTGGCTTCATTTGTGGATAGTGGGAGGAAGTGCAGACGCATCATCCATCTCTATATGCAGTCTCTGAATATCACACAGTAAAAAACTGTTTGGGCCTGATCATCAAACTCATTTGATCTGGAGAGATGCTTTAATGTTTCTCACCATGATTAATGGAATATGTCGGTTTCAGGGAATTATCTTATAAAGACTGGTAACAAGGGGAAAAGCTTTTTTCTTCTTCTTACTGTTTATACAATGTTCTTGTACACGCTGTTATCTTAATGAGTCAAATTTATCAATACAGATAATTGTCAAAACAGATAATGGCAAAAACCACAGAAATCTATGACCTGAGCTGCATAAACACGACTTATCCTTGATATTTTAAAACAAAAACATTAACTTAGGTTCCTATCTCGGAGTAGAACATAGTGTCCTCAATAACAAACCTCTATCCACTCCTAATGCAGAGCTTGTTTGTGACTGTCTTTTCCCACATCGCATGTTGTTTTGGGAAAGATGCTCCTCTGAACAAGAAACTAATACTTATGTGGTGGTTTGTCTTCTGCTTGAAAAGGATGTTGACGATAAGCCACTAACTGCGCACTAACCTGACTGAGCTTTTTATGGGAACGTCTGACACATCACTAGGCTTGCATCTTTTTCCTACCACAGTCCTATAGATTGAAGGCTTCCAGGTTATTTGACTGGTATAGTGGTTATCACCAGCTTTGTTCTCCTGAGGATGAACAGACCCAGCTCAGAGCGGAAACAATATCACACACCATTACACAACCGCAATGGCTGAATCGCAGCTATAAGGATTCCCTTTGTGTTGACCACACATATGGTGACACACACACTCAGACTCAATCTTGATTCATCATTTACGTCACTGGAATAAATGGGTCTTATGGCTGATTTCTATTTATAATGTATGTACCGGGATACACTTATTCCATCAGGTCATTAAGCAGGAATTTCCCAGGATGCATCAGCCCTAGGGTACAGTCAGTGATAGCCTGCTGGCAGCTGTCAGAGCTGTGTGTGTGTAAGGGAGAGAGATGATGACAGGGGAGTATGCTGGGGCTGTCTCCTTCTTGTTGTTTCTAAATAGGAGCAACAGGATCTTGGTCTTGATGTGTGTCCCTCTTTCGGAGAAATCCGAATGGCATCCTGTTGGGGTTTGTCAACCGGATGACACAGAGACGGCTCATAACCTGCTAATCAGGGTTATCTGATGATGGGCGAGCAGCTCAGGACCTCACACTTCTTGATATTCCTCCCCAGAGCGAGCTGCCGAGGCATATTCAGCAGCGGTGATGGGGTTCAGGGAAAATGGCATGTTTATAAATAACGTTCTCTTGATGTTTTGGTTTATAAAACCCTAAAAATGACACGGTGCGCTGTGCGTACCTACGTCACAAGCGGGGGGCTTTGATCGCTACACGAGCACGAGGATGAGTCATTCCATTCACTTAGATTTCCTCTCGTCTTTTACACATGCTCTTTTTCCTCGTCACATTGCCTCAGAGTTGGGATTTTCTGGTGGCTTCACTTTGGGTGGGCCTGAGCACAATTTTAGGTCATCCTCACAGCAAAGTGTTGCTTTCAACCAGGTAATTTGTTGAATCCGACATGTTGTAAATAAATAGGTAGAGACCCAGATGAGGAGCAGCCCAAAGAGATCAGATTTTGTGCATATGCTGATGTTAAGCGTCCTGCAGAAATACTCAAACCCTACTGCTTTTCCATTCCTGGCCAAATGTATTAAAGTAACACAGGATGTTAAAATAGACAAAGTTTGACTCCTGAAACAGATGCTCTGGGCTACAATTAGATGCTTTTTTCTCTCTCTCACACACACACACACGCAGAGGCTATTTGCTCCTGTCTGCTGTAATGTAAATGAATTAGTGGCCCTCTTGTAGAAAAGTGGTTTATTCTGCTGCCATCTTCGCCAACCAGGCACCGTACATGTAGCACTTGCCATCTGTAATTAGGGACTTAGTGGTGTTTCAATCTCTTCATACTTCATTTTTATGAATTAGTCATGGGTAGTTTTGCAGACCCTCGTGTGGGAAATGTAACCTGTTATTCTGGGAAATGAGCGAGGGAAAGACTGAGCTGTTATACAATTTGATTTCTTAATGAAGCTCAGAGTGTAAAAAGCGTTCTCCCGTTTTATAGAGTTGACTCCAGAAGGAGCATAAAGAAGTGCATAAAGACTTTTACAGCATGTGTTTTTACTAAACGTTTCTTTTCTGAAAACTGATACAACAACACAAGAAATGTTTCTGCAAAAATATACCCCCCCGATCTCTAAGGAATCTGTGATTAAATAGGTTACAACAAAGTGCCGGACGGGAATATTGATAATGGATCTTCTCGTGATAACATGCAGGAATATATTAGAAACTTAAAATAGCATATAAAAAAGTATCTGGCTGATGATTGTAAACTACAGATATAGTAATTCTGGACACACACACATCTAAATACACATCAAAGCTGTTAATCCACATTCACACAAATCTTCAGCTAGTTTAATTGTTTTCTGCTAAAAGTGGACACAGTCTTTGTCAGGAACATTTTTATTTCCCAGCACTCGTCTCCTATATGCTTCTCTTGACTCGGTTTTTCTCTTCGGTCTGTGGGTCTCCCTGGAGAACACATAACACAACAAGTAAATATAAATAATGCATCGAGCATGTGGTACATTTGCATATAGAAGAATAAATATTGTAAAATGACGCACCAGGACAGAGAAAGCCCCAGAACGTTCCGTCTTGCCCTTCTTAGGTGGGTCGGGCATCACCTGTCTCCTCGCTCTGATCACCTGGAAGGGAAAAAGCCATCCACAGCAATGTGTAGGACCTTTTTACTAAATTGTGGATATCCACGTATTTCAGCATTATGACACATTACACTTCCATTGTAAGAGAAAAAATACATTGCCTATTTTCAAACATTAAATTACACCGGTGAGTACATCAAACGGATCCAATAAAACCGACTGAGATGCCCTTTAACTCCAACACATCCAGCATCTTTGCGCCAGCTGTTCTTTTTCCTGACGGTTGCCATGGAGACTTTACCTGTAAGGGGTTGGATTTCTTGTCATTGCTGAGGAGCGACAAAGAGCCGATACGGGATATATACTTCTTTTTCTTATTTGAAGCTTGAACCAAGTGTCGTCTGGACCTGTCAGCCTAAGAAACCATGATATAGGGATTAATAGAAACCAAACACGTTTTAATACACACAATTTAATTTGGAAATCACACACACACCTCTTCCGACAGCTGTAAACCAGTTTCCCCCAGAGCCTCTTTAGTGTGGCATGTTTATAATAAATATTCTTCTCTGATTTCATGATTAAATCTATGATTAAAACTTCTCTGGATCTTGGTGAACAGCAGCCACTGCTTTAAGCATTGGGCCTTTGCTCACTCTGACTCCTGTGTGACTAACACCAGTGGTTTACCTGGATGAGAGTGTTCGGGAAGCCTTTGACAGAGATGGCCCCGGGCCGGCTGGAGTGACTCAGGTGGGTGGGACCCCTGCGTTCCAACTGCCTCTTACGTCTGAACAGAACCTGCAGGGACGACACAGTCACAACCACATCCACAACCACAGAGGGAAACAACAAGTCGTCAACTACACGTCTGCTCTGCGCGAAGAAGTCTGTGGTGGATGAACCGAGCAAACACGTCATTTTCTGTTTCCGCCGTCCCGTCCTCCTCACGTCAATTCTCCCACGTTTTATTGGTAAACTCCAGCATTCAGAGGAGGAAACTGCAAAAATTAGTACAGCCAGCGTAGCCCCTCCACTACCTGCATTTCTCATTGATCCCCACATAAATGGAGCGCTGCTATCGATCCGCTCGTTTCCCTCATAAATGGACTGTCACTTTGAGAAACAACAGGTTTCAGTTCGCAAATTAGGACGTTCCAGCACATTTATAACAATACAGGCCCTCGATTCCATCAGTGACGTAATACCCCCCCCCCCAAGTTATAAAAGTGTGGAAACAAAACTCTGAAAAATCATTTTCCAGTATAATAACTTCCTCCTCATGTTCTTTTTCCATTCTGCTGTAAACAACATTAGCCACAACATATTTGCCTCTGAATCATTTGTGATGTACTTACAGTGATTGTTGTAGTTTTCAGTGTCGAGGGATTGAATGTGTTAGGAGCTCAATATGAAAGTGCTGTTTGCTGCCGGGCCTCATACATTGCTAGTGTGTACAATGGATTGACTTGTGTTACTTCCAGCTTTTTCACAATCTCCTCTTATCACCAGTGGTAACATAGTTACGTAATTATTTTAGTTTTTCCCCCCTACCCACACCACTTAAAGGAAGGGTTGGTTAATTGTTTCTTAAGCACCTTTTACTATTACTAGTTTATGGAAACTCTCTTCATGTCCAGATAGTTATCAATAAATAAAGTAATCGGAAAAAGTGAAAACAATTATGATGATTGAAAAGCGTACCAGAAGTTAATGAGCAACTGCTGTCACGCAGCATGCTTTTATGGGTTGTTGGGGGTCTAACTTTGTCGAGAGGGCTGATGGGAGGGGGTGGGATGTACTGGTCGCATGTCTTCAAAGTGTGGTCTGCTCTCGTGAACTTTTCCAGGATTACCAACCCTGGCTTTAATATCCTAGTTTACTTAATTTCCAACACCAGTGTTTCCTTCTCACGGAGGAGTTTAAGGATTCAGACTGGAACATAACCTTGTGATGGATTAAATGGAATGGTGGTAACATACCAGTCCTTCAGATGAGGGTACTGCCCTCTGCTGCTTCTCATCACCATACTGAGAAGAGGAAGAGAAGGAAAAGAGGGTCAAAGAGTCTGTAGCTTGTATATTTGTACTTTTCACGCTGGGTTATGAGAAAAGAAAAAAATCTGACTGCCTCCTTCTTTCAGTTTTATGTTGTGAAAACATTCCACTGACAAACAAGACTTATTCACATGCTTAACAAAATGTCACACACACACACACACACGCACACACACACACACAAATAGCCAAAGACCCCGGTCATCAAGCACTGCCTGTTTTCCGAGGGAGGGTTACAGAGGTGCGATCCCCTGGGTCTTGACAACCTCGTAAAAATCAAGATGTATGGTTTGTATGCGTGCGGGCGTGGTCGGGAAATCCATCAATACCAACCACAGTCCATTTGGTTTTCGTTTTGGTTGAAGACAACCCCCATAAATTCTTCTAATTTAATGTGTTCTGTGCTATTACAAACACAAGTGACCTTGGCGGAACGGGCAAACCCAAGAGAATCCAGCCTCTTTGAGATGCTGCCTCCTGGTATTAGTTAGTTACCACCACATTCGAAACTTATAATTGCGCGCGCTGTAATTAGATTAGAAATAACTGCCACAGTAAAGCACTGCTAAAGGCATGTGTGGCACAAACTCCCTCAGATGGAACAGAAGTCCCAACTCGAGCTCTTTTAGTTTGTGGGTGAAAATCCTCCTCTCTCCCACACTGCAGCTGTTGAATCCGTTGTCCGGCTGAGGGTGATTACTTTGGACAGAACATGAGGACTGTCCGCAGAAGGACGCTAACCACAAGTTTAAAGTATAACAGCTGGTAGCCACATGAAAAGCCAAAAAAGGGCAGTTGAAGGATTTTGTTCCACGGAAGGGTGTATTTTTGGAGCTGAAGCATTATGTCTGCAAAAACCATTACAATAAGACTTTGTTTCTTTTAAAAATAAATTATACAGTATGTCTCCCCAGGTCAGGGTTAGACCGGACACGTCTGCTGCCATCCTGGCGCACACTTGGCCACTATTATCGTCACAACAGAAGTCAGACTGAATTCCAGTGGCGGTACTGGCTTCCTCTGACCCGAGCTAGTGTATAAACACTGACCGCACTGTGTCTGAGCAAAAAATGGACCGAATTAATATGTGAACTGAAAGTTAAACTTCAACTGAAAGAAACGTTGACAGATTTTAAAAGTTGTTTTTAGTTTAGAGTCCCACAGGATTTCTGTGATTAAATCTACATTGAACTCCTGGATTAAAATAAGAAGATATTTGTGAGACAGAGGAGATGTAGATTGTAGTATAAAACAGACTGAAGAAAATTCTCAACTATATTGTTCTTTCAGTGTAATTGAAACAAATTGAAACACACAATTTCCTTAAAACTTTAAATCAAACTAAACTAGAATGAGAGATGAAACACATTTCACAGCTAGATTACATCCCATAAGGTGCTGTTTAGCATTACAACGAGACAATCTTAAAAAATTCAGATTCTTTATGCACACATTTCATTTAAGTGCTAGTTATAAGATAGTTTGGGTCAAGTAAACAGCATTTAAATAGACTTAGGCAGGCTGCACTTACCCCTCGAGTTTCGCGACAGATGACGACTGATACTTAATGAACACCCTTGTCCTTCCCTAACTATCACATCCATTAGAGGTGTGGTCTCTTACCTGTTCGTCTGCGGTCTGTCCGCCGAGACAAGACTCTCCCTGAGTCGCCCCTGAGCAGTCGAGAGCGTGTGACAGCAGGCTCGTCTGCAGACAGAGCACGCACAGCCAGATAGTAAACCCCATGATCCAGACGAGAGTGAGACTGTTCCCAGCCCCTGTCAGCTCCCTGCTTTATACTCTCGGCTCTGCTAATGGGGAACAGATGCAGGGGAACAGGGAGGCCATGCCAGCTTCACGCAGACAAACAGCCCACCGCAAGCCCTCTGCTCCGCGCCAGCCAGTGGCCTGCGGTCCTGCAGAAACATGTCAGACATCTTGAGCCCCCCCCACCCGAGCCCACTGCCCCAACCCAAAGACGAGTATTCAAGCCATTTTCCACTTATGCCTGCACTGTATCTCCTGCCAAACGGTGTGTGTGTGTGTCTGTGTGTTGTGTGCATTTAAGACAGAGTGAGGAGAGAAGGGGAAGCGTGTTGTCAAACCTCCGTACATAACAAATGAAAAATTGGTGGTTTGGTTCTCATAATGACTTGAAGAAATGCGGCATTATGCGGTGAATTTGTCTCCTGGCTCCGTGTTGATGAATCTATTTCCTTGTGCTTTCAAAATGTTTATGTAGAGTGATTGTTTATACAGTTCTGCAGCGATCCAAACACTTCAGTTACTTACCGTAATTACTCCTCAGTGGAATATACAGCAGCTATCAAGACTGTCAATTCATCTTTCAGACAGAAGACTACTGTTTATTCAACTCTGGATAAGGAGATAAAAATACAATTGTCAGATGTGGATGAAAATCTGAGTATTGTGGATTAAGGGAGACAAGCCATGAACCTTCGGGGATTAAATGTTTGTTTTTTCTTTCACTTTATTTTTTGGGATGAATCGTATGTTTTACAATATCTGGGACACATGTTGAGGGGGGTTAGTGTACCTCTGTGGGAAGTTTATATGGGCTTTAAAATGTGGTACGCCATAAAGAATGCATCTCCTGATACGGCAAGTTGTACATGAATAGGCACCCTGTCTCAAGGTGTATTACAGGATGGAAAAAATGAGTGGGAGTGAGAGGGAGGGAGGAGAAGCAAGTCTAATATCTTCAAGCCTGCAGGCTCCTGGTCACAGAGGAATCGTCTACCACTAAGACTGGAAACATGCACCGCTGTGAAAAATTGTGGAAATAAGTGGGTTTCATTTCCGGCCCACATACCAGTTTCCTATCCTCCAGCATATCGGTGAGCAATGGTGGCGTCTATCTCAACAAACCTGAAGAAGGTCGTAAAAAAACATCAGTGCAAGTCTGTGTCAATTCCCTGTGAGTCACATTTTGAGTGGGGGATAATGAAACATGGTTATGCGTCTTCATCCTCATTCTTACACCCCCTTTTTTCTTTTTTGTCTGACATCAAGAGCTGTTGTTGCAAACGTGTCCCCGGAGGTTTGGCGAGACCACTGGGTAGACAGCCACAGCCCGATGATGTGAACTGATGTAGGGGCAGTTTAGTCGGGAGACAAGAGGAGGGAAGAGTGAAAAACGATCCTAAAACAGCGAGCCCCTGCTCCAATTGGCAGCCAATCCGAAATGGACTCAAGTGTACATGCGGACAAACATGTCGGCCATTTCACCAGACGGACCAGGCCATTCATTCCAGCGTCATTCCTCCTGAGTCTGTGCTTCGGTCTCGGAAAAAACATCAACACGGCTTCTTGTCAGACATGTTGAAATCACGTTACCAAGGCTACAAGCCTCCATTAACCTCACAAACCACAATGTGGTTGTGTAAAGAGACGGTAATCTCAGCGGGGCAGAGGTATTTCATACTCAAATCCCTGTTATTCACTCCACAACAAGTTTTGAAGTAACTTTTCAAGGCATCTCTCGGAGTTAACTGTATAAAAATTGCTATGCAGAGCCCTCGCCGTGCAGTGCTCGCCCTGTGGAGAGTGTCGTTCATCAGCCGCTCGGCTTTGAGCTCCTGTCAATGTGTCTGAGGACGATGCCGTACAGCCAGTGGGGGGAAATATTCACTTTCCCTCCCCCCACTGAACATGTCTGCTCTGACCAGAAAGGAGAAGACAGGTAATCTGTAACACGTAAATGCTTGTGGGAATAAGTTTGTGTGCCAGCGAGGGTAAAACAGCATGAGAGCAAACAGGGAAATGTGTTTTAAGAGACAACATCTGGATCGGGAGACGTGACTCATAGTGTAATGGATGTTTTGGATTATGCAAGTGAAACATCAGCTCTGTTAATGCTCTATTTGTTTAAGAGGTGGTTCACCCCGAAATACAGGAAAACAACGATTTTTTTTACTCGACTCCAGTGGGATCGGACCGTGCAGATAGTTTTGGTTTAACTTTTCCAGGTTTGGAGATGATCCCTCTCTGAAAGTAACCCTGATGCAGTGGAGGTAAATGGAGTTTCTGTTTGCGGTGTGATGCAGTTACAAAGTTTAACAGGAAAGTGTTTGTCCTAAAGCATGTGCCTCTTACTATTTATAATCCCACAGATATTTTTTTAACTATTTCTCTCATAGTAAGTTCTCCTTATGAAAGCTGTTTGTGTATTGACTAGGGTTGCACTAAAATATTAGTTTTGTTGAAGTTGTTGAACTGTTTAAAGAATGGTTCTGTGAAATACACTTCTGTGGTTGTGTGCAGTAAGACGTAGTTAGCTTAGCATAAAGATTAGAAGCCATGAAAATAGCTATCTTAAAATATGCCCACTGACACCTCTGAACAAACATAATGTTTTAATTAGTGAGTGAGTTGCTGTTCAAGCTAATTTTGTAACAGGGGGACTTTCAGTTAGTCATAATAACAGCACAAAAATGCTCATTATTGTTGCTAGCTAGCCAACAGCTAACGTAAATGAGTGTTAAAGATGCTTTTAGGGGAAAACATTTTATCAAGAGACTCTATGTTAGCTATAAGCTAAGCTAGCTAGCAACATCACAAATCACATGATTGTTTGTAGCTAGCTAAATGTAAGTGAGTGTTAGAAGCAGTACTGTTGGGGGGAATTTTGTTACCGAGGAGCAACACAAAATAATTAGAACGTGTGTTTTTATGTTGTACCTTCCTCTGTGCATGTATGTGAACACTAAATAATAGCTAATGTGTGTAGATTTGCATCACCCACAGAGGCTAAGATGCAACCAGATCAAGACCAGAACCGTCAATTATACTCCTAATCCTTGTATCCACTCAGGTTCTCCATTCGGCAAACCAAAGTCAGTCACGCTTCAAATTTTGAATCATGACTTTGTGTTATTGCACATAGAGTAGGGAATGTCAGGTCATTTACATAATAACCTCTAAAGAGAGACTGGAACTCAAACAGCCCCCCTCGCCTCTCTCTGTTCAACTGGACACACCTATGTCTGATTGCAAATCAATATTCTTTGACAATATTGTCCTCAGCTTTCTCCATGCGGCTGCTCTGGTAACAGCTTTGTGAAAAGGTGCGAAGGGGAGAAAATCCGCGAGGCTCTCAGTCCCCTCATGTGGAAACAACGGAGGAAGCCGAGGCTGAGGGAAAACAGCCTGGCTGTGCTGCAGTTTGTGTGTTAGTCACTGAACAAAGAGGGATTATAGTCTGGCCTCCTTGGCTTCACTCTCTGTTTATGTGTCCTTGGCTGTTTGAACATTAGCATGCTCGCGCAGAACACTGCTCATTAGGCTTGAAGTGAAACTTAAACACATCACCACTTACCAGCGCAACGTGTCTTTAATCTTACATCTGTACCCCTTCTGCCACCCCCTCATTCCGCCGCAGTATTTCACGGTATAAAGACGGCACTCAGCACTGACGGCTCTCATCTTCCCATGGCAGACAGATGAAATTCTCCGCTTTATTCTACGTCAACGAATTACCATCAGTTTAGACATCAAAGCTCCCCGGAAGATAAAACATCCAATCTGTAGATAATCAATTACATCATAAGTCAGTGTAGCTGGGGGCTCAGTGACATCGCAAATGAATCAACACACACACACATACACACATGCTTATGAAATAGTGTGAAAGTCAATATTACTCCATAAAGGCAAGAAAATAAATGAAAAGAAGAAATTAGCACATTGCTTTAATCATGTTGTTCTGCTGTCCCTGTTTACATCACGGTTTGTCGCATTTAAGCTATATTTTTACGATGAAAGATGTTTGTTTTTTTAAAGGTTTTTAAATGGTAACATACACATGGTTGTTCAGAATCGATGCCTTATTTCATTTTGGGGATGTGAAGTTTGTTTTTATAGTCGCAAGGTTTGTAATGGTTGCCAGAGAGATCCACCCAAAAACATTTCACAAGTGTAAACAGCAGCTATTTTCAAAATGCACTAAAAATAGCTTCTCAAAACCATGGTACTCCTCCTTCATAATTATGATCTAATGGCACTCACTCATTGGCATAACTCCATACACACTATGAGGCAAATATTACAAGATGTGAAAATGTATTCTCAGCCATTAAATATCATTTACTAATTTATTTGATTCTTTTAAATGTGTTCTTGCCTGAAGAGGAGTGTCTCGGGCTGACCTGGCACCCCTGCATTGGGTCTAATAGATTTTTCTTGCAGGTGAGGTCATGAAAACCCATAAGCTGAATAGATTTCACTTAGTGTGTCAGCTCAGCTCACGGATCAGCATTTCTTTGAGCTCTTACAGCATCAACTCTTTCGATTGCTCTGCCTGACAATCTCCTTTTCTGACTGCTGCTGTGCACCTGAAAAATTTCTGCCAGGATGAGTAATGTCCCTTTTGAATCGATTATTTCTTCAGTGCTGACATGATTGGAAGATGGAATGTTAAAATGATGTAAGGGAGTGAAAAAAGACACAAATGTCTTCCATAGTGTATCACTGCACCGGGAGTGGTTTAAAATTTGATGAATCATGTAAATGAGACCATGACGAGGAAAAGGTGGTTGTGGAGTACATGTTAACATATTCCTACTTGATCTATAAGGGTTAGAGTGTGGAAATATGGATTACATATTCAATGTGTATTGAAATTTCATATGTACATGTTAGGGTCTTTTATAAGGTCTAAAGATATACCCGTCGTACTGCAAATAGTTAAGTGATATTGTGTAGAGTCTTTGATAAGTTGGAAAGTGCAAATTAAATCAAATTTGTCCAGTCATTATCACCACACCACCACTCAGCCAGAATACTAAACACGAAATCATGAAAGCGTGTCACAAGTAGTGCAGGTCGTGCCCTCTCACTATCTCTCGCCTGTATCCCGGCCACGCTCTGCTCAGGTTACCATGGCAGCAAGGAGTTGGATTCAAACAATGCCACAGAGGGCTGACGGCTCTGACGATAGAGGAGAGCCGGCCACATCTGCAGCCGGGAGAGAAAAGGTGAGGACAAGCTCGCTCTCACGCCGATGATGTCCTGGTCGGTTTTTCTCAGGCTGCAGCCACACAAGCATCATCCCACACGTCACACTCAGAGCACAGTGATCATACGAATAGGGATTTATACGTTGTTCAGAGGGAGATGAAGGAAATTCCCCTTTTGTCTTTGTCAACATGTGGAATGGATTAAAAGCTGAAATGTTATTATTTGACAGCCCACATAAGCCCTTTTTAAAAATAAAAACTGATGAGGTGGCTTTTTGTCCCGTAAATCTCTTGGTCTTGATAACCGGGGACCAAACCAACGGCCTCCCCAGAGTAGTGAAGCAATAGACCTTTAATATGAGAGAATCATTGCAAATGGTTTTTCTGCATACTTGTTTCCATGTTGCCACGATAGATTATTGCATGGTTGGTGAGTATTTTACAACTCGGTGTCAAAATGTTATGGTATTATAAAGACATCTTCACATTTCTGGCAATGAAGCTAACAAAAAACACGTCTACATGCTATTTAACAACAGAACAGACGTGTTTTTGGTATCCATCACCACCGCCTGAGTATATCTGGCTGTATATTTGTTGAATACTTATTTTTGTTGAGTAAATGAGAGTGCCCACGAAACCAAAACAGTAGAGTTGTGCGCCATGAAACCCCAAAAAGCTAGAAGATATTCAAATCCTCTATAGAGTAGGCCTGGTTGGCCAGGGGATAATTCTCTGTGGATTTGTCATTCTGATTTACCCTTTTTTCCATTTCACAAAATACTGATTGCAGTTAATTGACAAGACAACGTTTTGAACTTGCAAATGGATTTGTGGGAATAAGTGGTTGTTTATCTTTAAACTAGACGATGGAGGATGAAACAAATAACAAGCTGTTTTAATTACATTATTTACGTTGCTTTAGCCTATCTCTGTACATTTATGGGTGCTTCGTTGCTGGAGGTATGACCAGAACAAGAGGTGATGCTTACATCTCCGACCTGAAATATATAAACAGAGGTGAGTGTATTGCATCAAAAACACGTCGGATGTAAACAGCTGTGGCTAAACTTGGCCAGAGAAAAACTGCTGGCAAGCAAAGCGGGAGGTGGAGTGGCTGGCAAATTTACTCTCACTCATCCACATTTCTGAAAGCAGAGGGGGTTAGCAGGCTCTGTGCACTGTGTGACTAATATGGTCTGCAAGGAGATTGACCAGACTGTCAATATGCTGTGGTTTCTATACACTGGAAGGGAGAAGAATTAGTCAGGGGCTGCTAGAGGCCCAGAGGAACATCTTAAAGTATGAGTGATAATCTAAAACGCTCTGCGCAATACGCTAAAACATTCATGCTCTGTGGAGCTTTAAAGCTAAAGGCCAGTGTTCCTTACATGACTGAAGATGTCCACTCTCCAAACGCTGCGATGTTGTTGTGGAGCAATTTTCTTCATGTTCTAATGAAATTAGTCTCGATCGATATCTGCCCTGAGGGTATATTTGCAGCAAATCAGCAAACTGCCTCCTTCTATCTTTGCTTGACTGTACCCCCATACATACAGCCGCTGCTGCAGCTGTGAATAGTGTATCCAGGAGATAAAGTTATTGTTTATTTTCTCAGATGCTGCTTTAACTAATGACTCAACCCGAGGACAATTAGCACTTGTTTATGAGCAGTAACAGGGGAAATGGCTCCAGGACCTTCTCGTCCACTCTGGGGGATTTCTGAAAATCAAACGTAAAAAAGACAAATCCATCTAGAATATTTATGGAATGTAAAAAATATTAAATGTGAAATACGCTTCATTTTTTCCTCTGTCTCTATAAACTTATAGAGATTTATCCTTGCTCGTCCCTAGCTGCACAATGCATGGAGTGACTCACTGTGTTTGTTACGATATTTGTATTCTTTGTTTCCAACACTGCAATGGCCACTTATGGGCAATTAGTCATGCTGAGTAGGCAGAGGCTTCACCTCCACCTCATCAATGACAAACACAAGACAATGTATGTTTAAATGGAACAAGCTGAGCCACAGCAGACGGAACAAGCCAACATTCGAGGGAGACTCACGTGTTGCTCATCTGAGCTTTAGGAAATAGACAGCAGGGGGCTTACCACGCATTATTGTGGGATTAAAAGCAGGAACTTAAATCCAAAATCAATACTCTGACCCACAGGCCTGTAGTACTTTAATGCTTTGATACATAAATAAATAACAACAAATCATGCGTTTTAGTAATTATATTCAAATGAATGATTTAAGCTGGTTCAACATCTGACTAACTCTGTTGGAAATGTATCTATTTTTCCCTTGAATGTTTTCTGAAAATACAGTTCATCTACTTGAATTAGGCTCAGTCAGCCTTGAACGGCTGCCTCCTCTTGAAATCAGAGCCAAGAGAAAAGTCAACAGGAGAAGATATTACCATGTTACCGCTGTGGTCAGGGAGGCGGGCTCATGTATGTAGGTCAATAAAGATCATGGATCACTGAGGAGAGTGACTGAGTGTTTCTCTTATGTTAAGTGCACCTGCTGCCTTCTTGATCACAGACGATATGTCACTTTATCTCCTTAACATGAATAGGCACTGAAACATTTTTTCCCTCATGGCAGGATAAAAAAAAGAAATAAACACTGCTGTTAAACTGATCAATCCTTACAATTAATCCAAAGAACTCACTTGTTTCTTCTGTGAGTTCATCATTTCGCAAAACATCTCACACATCACTCATCCAAACCCTGTCTCCTGATTCTACAGGTATCTCTGACTCCAGAGCTGCAGGTTCCAGATCTGACACTACTGAACTTTGTATTATTATTATTATGATTACTCTACCGGTGCTTGAATATATCGGTTAACATCTGTTCCTCTCTTTCTTCTCTCTCCTCTTTCCCACATTTTACTCCTCTCACCCCAACCAGTCGAGGCAGATGGCCGCCCCACAGTGAGTCTGGTTCTGTTTGAGGTTTCATTCTGTTAAAGGCATTTTTCTTTTCTTAATTGGAACTGTTCGGTTTGATAATATAATTGTAATATAATTTAGTAAGGTCTCAACCTTACTTTAGTGCCTTGACGTAATGTTTGTTGTGATTTGACTCTATACAGATAAAATTAAACAGAACCGAAAGAAGAAAGAGAAAACGCACATATTCACATAGCATTGTGAAATCTTGCAACTTACTCAGTTTTAACATCCTGCTGCTTTTCTCTATATATTTGTATTCTTCTCACAGGCTGTTTATAAATTGAAAATCGTGACTTTAGTTGAAATTCATATTAACATGTGCAGATATTGGATAGTGCTTCTTAAATTCACCACATTTCGGGCACAAACCTCCTTGTTACTGTATAGCACCATCCACAACAAAAACGACCAAATGGCAGGTTATATTTTGGAGGCCCCCTGGTGGCTGAGGTTTGCTATTTCTTTGTCCAGCGAGTACACACTTGACAGATTGTTGTCTTCTGCCTATAGGAAGTTATAGTATCATTGTAACATTTTTTTCCCTTTCCATAAACTTCACAGGTACAAATTTGTACTATTTGTATATCCATGACTAAACTGGCGCTGGTGGCTAACCTACACTTAGGATTCATTGTCCATTTTTATGTGTTTTTGAATGCTGACATTTGGTTGAAGGACAGGATCATATAGTGTGCAGTAAAGCTTGCTGGGAGGAGGAACCTGAAATGCCAACATGGAGGCTGAGGAGCAGTAATCTTTCTCCAAACACACACAAATACTGAATGTCACAGCAGATTCAATATCCACACACACACACACACACGTGAAGCACAAGACCACCGTAGCTCCAGCATGTGACGCGGATAGAAGGAGCAGAAATATTTTGCTCTCCTTAGTCACTCTAAATATTCCAATTTAGCAATCATAACTCCCCCGGCAGGCTTTGAGGATATGATTTGAGGATTTTTATTCACCTCAGAGCCGCAGATGCAGGGTCACACTGCAAGTGACTCAGCAGCAGAGTATAAAGCATAAACAGCTGAATTACTGGAGCATGGAGCTTATAATGAGCTTTACTCC
This sequence comes from Pleuronectes platessa, assembly GCF_947347685.1. NCBI lineage: Eukaryota > Metazoa > Chordata > Actinopteri > Pleuronectiformes > Pleuronectidae > Pleuronectes > Pleuronectes platessa. The sequence goes on from NC_070645.1 coordinate 10,347,045, forward strand.
AACATATATGTGACCAGCAGTTGTTTTAAGGTTGTAGAAATGTGCTTGTGACCAGAGGATTGCTGATGTGAAACTCCGGAATGACCCAGAGCAACTGACCCAGTTGTGCTGTGACTGAACCAGGACTGCACAGACCCAACAACAAATATCTCTCCTTAATGTTTCTGTCTTGCAGCTTCTCTGTCGTCCCATTACACCCACTCTGGATTAGCTCACCTTAGGTCAGCTGATTAAAATCTGTGTCAAAACTATCACCTTTGTATTTCCATGCATCCCCTTGTTGTAGCTATATTAAAAAAAAAAGAAGCTAATTTCCTCAACCAAAGCTTAAAACTGCATTTTAACAAGCCAGATTTGTGTTATTAAAAACTCGGAGCAATGAGCACTGAACCATAATATGAACGCTCATTATAAAGTGCACCACTGAACATCCAATATGCAGTCACATTAACTCAAGTTAAAGATTTAACTAATCCTGGCCAGTGACCTTTTTTTGCAATAATTCCCCCGACCATGTTTTTATACACTCGGCTCATTTCAGCTGCTACTGTATATATATTTGTTTATGTGGCCTTTCTGCATTGACTTCTCTCTCCCAGTGGTTACATGGGTTTTCTCTGGGTCCTCTGGCTTCCTCCCACAGTCCAAAGACATGCAGATTGGTGTGAGGTTAACTGGAGACTCTTAACTGAGCGTAGGTTTGAATGTGAGAGTGAGTGCAACCCTTAAAAAGGAAAGGCGGCATAAATAGTTTAGTAGTGATGAGCCTGGGCAGGAATCCTGATCGTACCATACAGCTTTTAACAGTTAATGTTTATGAAATTACTGTGTACCAGTGTGTCTGAGCCTCTGTTTGAGGTTTATGACCCAAGGTATGCCAGGCCTGACATGATGACAGGAGACAGACAGAGAAGATAACTCACAGGACAGAGAGGGAACCATAGACATATTTGACGCATATTAGAATTTGAATTAAAAGTGCCTCAGTTTACCTTTATTATTATTAATAACGGAAATAATACCTTTCTACTACATCTGTGTGAATATACTTAATATCTGTGCGCCCTCTGGGCTTATCTGTAAATCAAATACCTAAGATTACAGAGAGACTTGCCACTGCAGCAGCACTGTGACCCATTCTGTACAAACTGCATGTAGATAAAGGGTGTGACCTGAGTCCACAATGACGCACTGAGGTATTTGTGTCGGTAGAACGGGTCTCATGAGCAGCATGTGTTTTTGACAGCTTTCCTGGCAGTGTCTCTTGTAAAATACAGCCTTAATTAGACTTAAGATAAAGAAAGCATCGGTGCAGCTTGATTTGTAATCTCTACAAAGTGGCCTCTAATTGCAGAGTTAGGCGAGCTCTTCATCTTCCTAAATATGCACCTTGCTGAGCAAGTACAAAGGCCCAGAAAGTGTTTCTGCAACGCACCAGTGTCAGCAGGTTTATACCGTGAAGGCTGTGCAGTAATAAAGAGAACAAAGAGCCAAGTTTTCCTCCTCAGCTCGGCTCTCTGATCTGCATCGGCTCTGATGCTCTGCCAAACCACAGCTCTGGAAGACTTATGGTATCCTAATGCAACGGTAGGGGTATGTTTGGTTTGCTTAGATAGATCAATAGATGTACTGGAACAGTTTCCTTGAATTCAATCAACAGGCACCACATTCCACACACTCATAGATATCAACTCTCCCAATTTGCCTTATATTTTCATCAAGATCAATGAAGCATTTCTCGTGGAAAACTGGGAAAACGTTCAAATCCATCCTATCTCACAATGTAAAAATAAAATAAATCCAGCCTCCACAATTAAAAATCAATGGCCTCTCTCCTGACCTATACTGCATCCTCCCATCAAGTTTCATTGAACCAACTAATATATAAACAGAAAGCCGTCAAAACATTACATCTGTGGTGGAGGTAAAAGCGTTGTTTATACCTACAGTAGGTTTGAAGGTGTGTCAGTTATAGACTATGGTGTTTTCCGGAAATAGGAAATGTAGCAGTTAAATATGTAGGTATAAAGCCATATTGCTTATTGGATTTGAATTTAAAAATCAAATGATTGGATAATGTTTAATCCGGCAGACAGAGACCTGGGATTGGGAGAGATAAAGACACTTGTTGATTAATTGGGATGTGCTTCTTTTTTCTCTGAGGTTAATTGCAGTGTGACTGGCTTTGTGAATGGAGCAGCCAGCCAACACAGTCCCTCCTCCTCCCTCTCCTCCAGTGCCAAATTTAGGCGCAGGATGCCCAGTGCAGGTGCCAGCATTAGAGACAAATAAAAATGGGATTAGATATCAGATTGGCCATGCACGGAAATTGACACATGTCTCTCTGACCGCCCCTCAGACAGCTCCATGCCCTGTGTCACTACACTTTGCATACAGGAAGAATCAAGGTGCCAGCGCCTCACCTCGCTCTCCGTGCGCCCTCCTCCTCCTCCTCCTCCTGTGTAATACAAACCTCGTGATCGCCCATTCATTGCTGCTTGCGTCTGCTGCTGCTGCTTTGGAGGAGAGAGAGGGAGAAAAAAAATAACACGCAGGCAGGTGTCGCGGAAGTTTACAGTTGCAGAGGCGCATCCCTCCGCGTCTCCCTGTTTTGTTTATTTGTTTACCATTGTTGCCACAATCTGGGATAACGTGGCAGAGGCTGTACCCGGCGGTCATCCGGCTCCCACTCACCCCGTGTAAGTGAATCTCCACTGTGGCTGTGACTATGTGAATGTGTCGGGAATGAATGGAAGGGGGAGCATGAGGACCAGCGGCAGGTGTCTGCGTGGCTCTCAGGCTCGGTGCGTGTTGGTACATTTCTGGGATCATTCACCTCCTTCTCCCTCTTCTTCTTCCTCGCCAGCGGTTTTTGCCGCAAGCTCCGGCGTCCATGTGGCCGCCGTGACATTTAGTCACCGCAGCGTTTCACGCAGATGTTTATCAGTCACCGGGAGCGTGGCAGCCTGCGTGGACGGTGACTGGGGTGGGTGTTCTACATGGAGGGGGAAGATGCGGCGTGTGTTTGCGGGGACGTGAGGTTGGAGACAGGTGGTGTTTGGAAACTAGCAACTCGTGTGTCTCCTGTGGCACAGACGGGTTCGGATTGGAGCAGAAAGTCGTGTTTTGTCTCAGGCTAATGTCGCAGAAATCCCTTTTAAACCGGAGGAATGCACGGTGACAGTCCCGACATGGCAGCCTGTTGGTTTGCAGAGCAGCAGAACCGGGTCCCGTGCACTTTATCTCACTTGTTCTGCTTTGTCACCTGTTGACACTCCATTTTTTTCGCAAGGGGAGACCCCAGCCACCCATTCACCCGCATCCTGCCTGAATCAGTCTGCCATTCTGAGTCATAATTCATTCAAGGAAAACACAGATCAATGTGCTGCCAGATTCCCCCCCCCCCCCCCTTATTCCCAGCCCTGGTGTTACAGTCTAGTCCTCAACACTTTTCCACATGCACGTGACTCAGAGGCAGATTCAATTAGCATCTGTTTTTATTTTTTTTACACTCCAGGCCAAGAAGGAGAAATGTGTGTTTGCATGTGTCGCACGTGCACAGTGTGTGTGTGTGTGTGTGTGTGTGTGTGTGTGTGTGTGTGTGTGTGTGTGTGTGTGTGTGTGTGTGTGTGTGTGTGTGTGTGTGTGTGTGTGTGTGTGTGAATATTCGTGCACATATCTTCACAGATCGGCTGCAGCAAGTCTCACCTCGCCCAGATCTCCTTGTGTGGCTCTGCGTAGAGTGGTAATTGGGCCGGTGGTGATGGATTGTGACACAGCAGGTACTGTACATGTCAAACAGTGACAGATGATCATGGGGCTCTTCCTCACACCGAGTCACCAATCAGGATCTGAAAGCGCGGCCTGTTGTGATATTTGGATACACTAAAGGGAGACTCTTTCTTTGGTTTGTATTCATTAAATATGATCTCTAAGACTAAGCATGTTGTGGCATAACCTGTGTTCTTAAGTACAGTGTTGACTGGGCAAAAAGCTGCTGGGATGTAGTTTGTTTGCTCGACCCGTTTCCAGCATTTTTGGTTCATATTTACTGAAGATAGATAGATAGATAGATAGATAGATAGATAGATAGATAGATAGATAGATAGATGAGATTAGAACGAAAGTAGTAACAGCAAGAAACAAGCATCAGAAGAAGTGGCAACACAAAGATTTGAGTAAAAGAGCATTTTGAGATAAATATATAAAAGCAAATTGCACAGTTGTGTAAGCGTCTAACAGACATTGAGCCCAGCAGCAGTACCAGAGTGAAGGTGAGCGTTCAGTCACCATCACTCCACCATTGCTTGGAGGCGTTGAAGGGTCTCATGGCCTGAGGGGCCAAAGATCTCCTCAGTTTGCCTGGTTAACTTGTTGTTAGGATGGTGGTGGACATTGTTCATATTTAAATACACGTGTTGTGTCCAAACTGTGTACATCTTTGTGTATTAGTACATCTGCAGATACATAATACAGTTAAACTGTTCAGTCATTTCAGGTACACCTATTTTTTTAGAAGAGGTCATGATACATTTATGCAGTACTCGGGAAAACTTAATATTAATAGTATCAGAATTATAATGGGCCTTTTTACAGCAGACACTTTGACAAACACAGGTTTACACAGGTGTAAATAGTGAATGTCTACAGGGTAGCACCATGTTTAACAGATGGTACCAAAACATGGTTATGTAGTTGCTCATTTGAGTCAGTTACACTATGTATTTTGAGAACAAACATAAAAGAGAATGCGTGATGTCAAGGCAAACAAATAGTTTTACTGGTACCAATATTTTTTCTTTATAATAATACCAGGTATCATTGGGCTTTTTGTCATATGGATGTTAGTACTGAATATGAATTTGTTTTTTTAGTTGATCGGTATCTTTAGAAACGGATCACTAACGGCAGACTTGTTCACCCTGCGTGTTGTGTGTCCTACTTTACAGCCGGTCTAATAGTGGAGCATTAATGTCCACTACATGTGCCCTGAACTGAACTACATCTGTAGTCCACATTCATGTTGCTCCTCCTTGCTCTCTGACGACTCGCCCTGAGTCATCGTGACAAATAGTGGTCATATCCTGGGTTGAAACAACCAGAGCACTTATGTTTCTGCTGTCATGCGGGTTGTTGGAAGACAAATGACCATTGAGTCTAAGAGAGGCTGTCGCATGAAAACAAGGTATGGTTTATTTTAAAGCACTCACCCTGAGCTATTACCACATATTTTTCAAGCAAAACTTCCCCGCTCATAAATATGTAATGCAGAATACCACAAATAGCTCTAAATGCGATGTCGGTTCACTGTATTCACCTGCGGTTCCAAATATTCATTTCGGAGGAGTCGTTCTCAATCTCCTTCCCTCTGGCTGTGACAAAATGCTGATCCGATGGAGAGTGTCTAAAGCAAGCAGTTCATTTAGCGCTCGGCTGCACCTGCCCTTTCAGCGCTCCGACAGGGCCTTGTCCTCAGCTCGCCCATCCTCTGAGGTGATGGACAGCAGCACGTCCGAGTGGTGTGCAGCCTGGTGTAGGAAGTGGCACTTTTATGCGTGTTCAATGTACTTCGGGTGATTTAGTGTGGGTGTGTACATATTTGCATGGTTGATTAATGTCTATTCTGTGGCCCTTTGCTGGAAAGTTAGGTTTCTGTTCACTCTCCTGAGAGATGAATCCGTGTGACCTATTTTCCCTCTGAAGCCATTCTCTCTATCTCAGCAGAGTGTTGGTCTGAATATGTTGCTGTTGAACTCTGACAGCTTTACAGTGGTGTTGTGTAGTGAAAGTCAAAATGAAATAGTAATGACCATTATATTTTGTGGATTTTAACTCAGAAAGAAACCGCTTGTCCAAAGGAAATAGCTGTTAAAATTATGACCTGCAAAAGGTGCATTTAACATTTCTCATCTGGCTGATTGTCATGTATGATTGACTGGAATAAAACAAAGTCAACTAAAACGTAGAGTAGAGTGCATACATCCTCCAAGGCCGAACTCTCCCCTCGTGAAATCCCATTTAAATTCACTTAATCCAGATTTATATTTGGATCTGCACCAGTCATAACTATCAGTCCCCTAAACATGTCAGAGTCTTCATCAAGATCCGTGAATTATTCTTGCTAAAGAAAGTAAAACTAAGTTCCTGGATCAACCAAAGTTTTAATGGGTTCTTCCTTGGGTCATGCCCCAACACTCTGCAAAATTTCAGGGAAATCGGTTGAGTAGTTTCTGCATAATCCTGCTGATAAACAAACTAAAAGTCATTGAGGTAATAAAAATACTCCTCTATAAAAAAAATACCAGATCAGATATTATTAATTCTCTTACCCATGTTTTGTGTTTCTGTTTATTGTCCTGTTCCGTAATATATTTCCATTTTTAGCTGGAGGCATTGTAACAAAACCTTATTTCCCCAGGGTGGGAATTCAGATTCCAATAAGGAAGGTTTTGCTAAATAGATTTAGTCCAATATTGTTGTGTTTGTCTGGAAATAGAGTTGTGAGTGCGTTGAGAAGCACTCACAAGCCGACCGAGTGCACTGATCAGAGACTGTGTGATCAGCAGGAATGTGATAATCCACAGTGTGTTTTGTCTTTTGCAAAACAAGGCTTCTGAAGCTAGATTAGGGCTGTTTGGTGACTGTGCTCTGCAGTCTCAAAGTTGGTTTAGAAAAAAAAAGAGAAAAGAACAGCTTTAAACTCTTGGAAGGCAAATGTGCAGGGCTCACTTTAACACCACTTCACCAACATTGTTCAGCTAGGCTCACAACCTGCCTCCTCTGGGACGACTGAGCAGACTGCTGAAGCATCGAACCACCGAGGCGGCCTCCAATCAGTGTCTGGTGAAGAGGATTTGTCTGTTCTCCGCCGTGCACACACTGATAGCTCGTCTGTGCTGTTGTTGAGGGGGTGTCTGGGATGTGTTTTGGGGCGTTTTGCTGCCTCGTGAAGGAAGTGTGGATTTGTGGCATGAGGCAACAATGTTTGGATGTGCACATGTCTGCGTGTGTGTTGTCTTTGCGAGCTGCCACAGGTGAAAATGGATTATTCTGTGTGTTCCATGTCTGTTTCTGCCCCTGAGCGTGTGCGTCACTGAAGCTTCAGAGGCAGACACCCTCACAGACATAAATGACGCTTCATGCCTGTCCTTGACACCACTCACTATAAAAAGAAGGCCTGAATAATTGCCTTCCCTTGTGGCTATACAATAATGGCCGCACAGTAATGGTGCGTTTATCTCCTCTATATGTTGGTGAAGTAAAAGGGGCCAAAGACAAATACTGCATGTTAGATAAGCCAATTTTGGCCGGTGATGTTATCGGATGTCATTCGCCTAAGTGTGCCATTCGAGACTAAAATAATTCTAACTCCTCAAACACACAGGTCAACGTTTATATTTTAGATGAAAAAATTGATGCCACTTATTGATTCCACTGTCATAGCTGTCTGATGAATGTAAAGCTAGGGCTGGTAGCAGGTTGGCTTAGCTTAGCATTAAGACCACCAAGCAAAGCAGTCTTACTGGCTGAGATAAATCGTGGCACATAACCCCTCATAGAAAACTGCAATGTCGGGTTTACACTTGTTGAATGGGTGTTTAATCAGCTATGGTGGCTGGTAGGGAGTATGGCAGTGCTTAATTTGTAAATCACAAGGTGTCGGAACGCAAAGTACATATGACAGCGCAGGGATGACGAGACGGGCACAGGTCCCGGAACGCATAAAGAAAACGGTGCTGAAAAAAACATGCAAATGCCCACTGACAATGCTGTGGGACTTAAAAGCCTTAATTTCAAATAATATCCATGGTATAAATTTTATGACAATAATTTACAATTATTTTAGGCTATACTGCACAGCACAGGCAAATGCCCACATCAACACAGGTGGGACTTACAGTCAGCAATTAATTTCTCAACATAGATCTAACTTGTAAAAAATAAAAGTTCAAAGCTTACAATAAATCACATAAATCTTCCATTATTATTATTTAAAGATTGGCACGGCGGCCTATTAATAGACAGTAAGCTCACCATATTTAGTTGTCCAAAACACCCCACATCACGACCATGTCCGGATTCTCCTCCTCCTCCCGGTTTCGGGTTTTACTGCGTGTGTCTGTGATGCTGGCGCTGTAGCTAGCTCCCGCTCCGGCTGGCGGGCAACCTGACCTTCTGCTGCCGCGGTACCGGCCTCCTGCCCTGGCTTGGCTAGCTGTCGGTGAAGCTGGCTAGCGGTTGCGGCGCTAGTCTCCTGCTCCAGCCGGTTTTGCTCGTCAACATGACCGCTGCAACTGCCCTTGTCGCCGCTTGTCGAGGCTTTTCTGACTCATTTCGAAGCGTCATGCAACTCTTCCTTCTTTTTGAAAAAGGACAGTAAATTCAACTGTCATTTTGACATGTTTGCATTGAACAGGTAACTCTTTGTTCCTCTCTGCTGCTTGCTCCCCAGATGCAGCAAATTTCAAAAGTTTTTGTCTGCGAAGCGGGGTGAATCAACAACAGATCTCCGAGTCTTTCAAATGACGTCGTTTTATCTTAATAAACAACATGCAATTCATGGGACTTGTTCTGTAAATTATTATATGAATATTATTGTTTTATTTTATACATTTTTTAAACATTTTATTAATATTAACAGAGCTGCCAACTTTTCAAAAAACCTTGGAGTGAGATTTTGTCGGGGGTGACCAAAATATAGCCGCGCAAGCAGAAACACAAGTTGCAAACACAAAAATCAAATGAGAGATTTATTACAAAACGTCAGCGGCGGTGTGTCTTTAGCCGCCGCCGCCGCCGCCACCCCCCGCCCTGGACGATGTTGCGAACCTCGTCAGTGGCGGACCTCTTGTCGGGGGGGGGGGGGGGGCGTGGCGGTGCCGGCCCACACTGCCTTCGCGATCGACGTATTGGCCACTTGTAAGAAATCACACTTTTTTTTTGGGCATGAGAAATTGGATGTGTGTCATATGCCGAAAGCGTGAAAGTTGGCAGCTCTGTATTAATATTTGTTTCTATACGAGAGATACCGGATCAGCCCAAATAAGTCCCGGAACACGGGCAGGCCAAAACCAAGAGGTGCCGGATCCTGTTCCGGCAGGATCCGGCACAAATGAACCCCTGGAGTATGGTATATGTTATGTGCACATGTTTGTCCCTGTTTGAAGTGATCCCCAGTGGATCCACAACACCGGCTTAGGTGACCAAGACAAATCAATGTGCGTTAGAATCAGTCACATGTGGTAAAAGTAGTTTAGAGAGCACATATTCAACATGCGTGCTGGCACATGTATGTCCACGTGAGGCCGGGAATGTATTGAAACATTTTGTGAGTGTAAAAACCGATTCTTTCAGACTGGGCCGCTTCTCAGAGGCGAGGGCAAGGTCTCATCACACCAGCTGAATGAAGAGCCTTTGTCAATGGATTGTCAAACTGTGTGATGGTAGATGTCTGAGATTCAGAGATTTTATATCTTTTTTTTTTTTTACCTTGGAGCAGAGAAAGCGACAAAAGCTCTTTCTCACAGTGCGTGTTTGCATTTACCCTTGTGAATTGCATATTCCCACTGATTCAAATTACTTTGCATCCGGAATCAAATGATAACTTGAAAAAATGATATTCCCCTTGCTTCCCGGAGGCTCTTCATCAAAATGACAACCACTCTTCAATTTTAGACAAAGAAGCAAAAGTTTGTATTGCTGCTTTTGGAAAACCAAGCAATGGCGGATACTACTCTCCCTTTACAAATAGGGAGATGAATCTCACAATAACAAATAAGCAATACGTCCTCTTAAATTTCAAGAGGTAGTAAATATCATGTTGGTGCACAGGAGCCAAGGAAAACCTCAATTTGTCTTTCCTGTGTTTGAAAGGTACGGTGACTGCATTGAGCAGCAGTCCATCCGGATCCAGGCTCCTAGCTGAAAGGGGGGAGTGAGTGATAAGCTGAGCGCGAGGAGAGGTGCTCTGTCGATGAAACTATTGGCCCAATAATAGAACGCACATAATTGTCTGGCCTTCTGAGTCATCATTGCTCACTCCACTGCCGGTGCTCTCCCATCTTGTTTAGACTCCACAGTTAATGGACCTTCTCCTTCTGTCTATCTCCCCATCTGTCTCCGCTTTCTCCCTTCCTCTTGTCATCCCTCTCTTCTATTTTCACGGGGCCACGCTTCGATTTCACCTCTCCATCATTCGTTCTTTTTTCCTCCTCCTCTGACTGAATTTGTGTTTGTCCCTCGCAACCCACACATAACAGGTGTCAGGTTTGCTTTTAAGTTAGCTCAATCACAAACTCAATCAGATCGGCATCCTTCAAATATGAACCCATTTACCGTTTGCACTTATTAAATGTGATTTATAGCGTGGGTTGTTAAAGGTCAACGATCAATAAATCAATTACCATACAAGATGTCTTTAATATGCTGTAGAGTTGCATATATATTCATATGGATAAAGAAGATGCTCTCGTTAATGTTGGGTTAGCTGCAACTTTATAGCCCAACATGCTCACCCTGAAATGTTAGCAGGAAACAGGAAACCTGCTAACATGCAACATCCGTGCATGTTGTATAATATCGTGAGCAAAGGTGTTATGTAAATTGATCTGGGGAATAACATACACTCTTGAATTTCTGGCATTGTTGTATATCGCGTAAAAATGTGTTGCTAGTTGGCTACCTAACACTAGCGCTAACATTCATTTAGCTAAATCATCGAGAATTAATTTGTACCTTGTGTTTTGTGCTAAAAATCGCATATTAACTTGCTAAATTAACATTACAGTATACATTAGCATGTTCATATCGTCATGTTAGTATGAATGGAGATTTTCGATATGGAGCTGCAGGGTTATGGATGATTTTATTTTTTCATTTGCAAACTGCATGACAAAAAAAGAAAACATCAGAAAAGTGAATGAAGGAAAATATTTTTTGCTGAGTTTTCATCCTTAATAGTTAACAGTAGTGAGTCCCAGGTATACTTAATAAAATGACATTTGGGTGTATGTGCAGATAACATTCATGAGACCACGATTACTGTTAATGGCTCAAAACATTCTCATGAGGCAACATACGAATTTTTGAACATTTTGAATACAGCCTTTTAAAATTGACAAGGGCATACTCAAGCCCAAATGTTTCTTCCCTCTTGGGCGAGTTCAAGTATCAAACTGACCGTGACCTGAAACAGTAAACAGAAAAATCTTTCCAGCCATTAGACTTTGGTTTGGAAACCAGCTCTCAGGGAGATTCATGCAGCAGACGAGCAACTGCATGGCGCCACAAAATATTTTGTTCACGATTTATAAAAGCAAACACTGCAGCCTTATTTGCATGGTGAGCTCATGCCCCTTCAGTGGAGCTTTACGTTCCAATGGGCTTGCTGTTGTGAAAACGTGACTGCACAATAAAAGCTAAGTCGTATCGATGCTGTAATTCCATAGCTTACAGAGTTTGATGATTAATTAATGAATGTCGACGTTTAACTCCAGAGGAGTGAATTGATTCCACAAATTCACATACGTTAAATGTCTCTGTGTTTCTTTCTTTAGGGTCGTCCCAGCCTCGGCCCCCAGAGCGGCAGTGCCCGTGCCTCTCCTCCTCCTCCTCCTCCTTTTTGTCTAGGAACAGCAGCAGCAGCAGCTCATTGTGGCGAGGCTAAGAGCGATGGGCCGGAAACTGGACCTGTCGGGCCTGACGGACGACGAGGCGGAGCACGTGCTGAAAGTGGTCCAACGGGACATGAAGCTGCGAAAGAACGAGGAGGAGAGGCTGAGGTGAGATGGGATTACCCTGCCGGGGCTTCTTCTCCAGCATTCTTTAGGATTTGAGAGGAGACGATATTGAGGCGTTAACATTCGGCTCTGAGCAGAAATGAGCAGGCATAGTTGTGTGCAGCGGGTTTCAGCTGACAGAGGCAACTACCATGTGATGTCAGTGTCTCTCTCTCTCTCTCGACGTATCTTATTGTATAAACCCAACAAATATAGTAACGCAAAAAAGAGATCTGTGGTTTTTTTATACCACAGGCACACTGTGAAAGTAACTGATTAAACTACGCTTTTAAACAGGCTTTTGACACTTAGCATTATTTGGAGACTGTTTTCTGGTTTCATACAGATTTTAGCCTTAATTGTTTAGCATCATATACCTGTACGTTGCCCTTGTGTGTTAATGCACAGGATTCTCATTTCAAAACAAATCTCCTGTAAGCATTTACAAATTTCACTGGATATTAACACCTGGGATTTGCTATCAGAATTAGCCTATGCAAGCTAGCCACAGTTGCCTGGCAGCCAGGAAAAATGCACAGGCATGGTGGCAAGTGGCTTTTATTTTCTTGTGTGTTATATATAAGACGATAAGTTTCAGATTAGACTCTGAATTTTGAGTGCAAAATTTATTGCTATTATACATTTCATATACCCCGAGTGAAAATGGAAAACTTGCCAGAGAAACATTTTCAGCCAGAAAATGACCTAAGGCTATTTTGCACACCCTAATTTATGGTAAATGTAATTGTAGCTTACTGCATTATCTGTAGGTGAAAAATGATGGCTTTACTTGCAGGCAATTTATTTCACACTTTAAAATTTTGAGTAAAATCAATCCGAGGTTGCAGCAAGTCCAGCAATAATTATCAAGACATCTCTTATCATTTGCATTCAAAGTTTCAGTGAGCCAAAAAACTTCGGTATATAAATAGTTTATTTAATCTGCATTTTTTATCATTTTAATTGGTTTCTTCTGTTGTCGTGACATCTGATTTGAAATGTGGAAGCATCACTTTGGTGTTTTGAGCTGCAGTGATTTCCTTGCATGTTACTTCAGAGTCTGAGGCCGTGAGGAGGAAGATGCATGTCTGCGGGTTTCAGCTTGTGGGCTCTCAGGTCTTTGTGGGTCAGGTGGGCCCGGGGCCTCCGGGGCCCTGCTGCCGTGTCACAGCTTCTCACTTAACATGCGACCAGTGCCGGCGCGCTCCTTTTCCTCACCTCCTGTCCTTCACTCGCTCCGTCGCACCCTCCCCACCCACTGTGACAGCCCCCCAGTCAGACGGGGATCCAGCTCGGTTGTGACAGGCCTCCGTGGGGGTTTTGCCATCAAATGTTTGGTGGTCGGGGTCAGCGTGGGTGTTTTGTGTTGTTTCAGCAGGACTAAGGGAGAACATTTGAGTCTTAAATCTCTGGTGTACTGTCAGAACAAAATTCAAAATATGTTTTTTGTTGCTTTGTGGTTGTACCCTATAATTTTCTAAACAGAGGAATGCTTTGTTGACTGTGTTCAAGGCCCCAGCATCAGCTATTTTGTTGTGGAGTTTGATGTCTGTATTCAGATTTGAACGGTGATCCTCAGTGGTTTTCTGTTCTTGAGTGGATGCCACGAGTCATTAGGCCTCTTAACTTCGACTGAACAACTTAGCTGTACTCTGAGGGAGCATAACAAAGTTGCGTCACAAACCAGAAAGCGAACGGCTATTGGCCCGTGACGCTGAAAACTCAACTTATTCCCCCCCCCTAATCAGTTTCAAAGCAGAGGCGCTGTATTCCCAAATTGCTGAGCTGTAAAACATTTCTCCCACTAAAGCTGTCACGAATGATGAAACATAAAATGTGCGCCTCTCAGGCTGTCAGTAGTGATGATGTTGATCCGATCACAGGCAAATATTTATCAGACAACATTTCTTCATGAAAGCAGCCACGCTCTTTATGTGGAGCCTTATTAAGCCTTTATGACTTGTTAGATGCTTTTAAAAGCAAAGTATCCAGAGCAGTTGAATACAAAGTGACAGTCGAATTAGCTCGTTTCTGCTGTTAACGCCCCTGACGTACAATTACACATCTGACATTGAGATTTTTCCCCCCCTCTTTCAATTTGTGAGATTTCACTTGTTTCATCTGCCGTCTGAAAACCTGACTGATTTCTCTGCTCCCTCAGAATCAGTGTTTGTCTCACGTCTCTTTTCTGTCCCATTCTTTCATTCAGAGTGATGGATAAGTCATCCAACTCGTGAAGCTAAGTAATTCTGCTCTTAAAGTATCAAATAGATATTGTTATCATCCATCCATTTATTATCTATACCGCTTATCCTTTGAGGGTCACAGGAAGTTCTGACATTGGGTGCTAGGCGGGGCACACACTGAAGAGGTCGCTGGCCTATCACAGGGTCAACATACAGAGAAAAACAATCATTCAAATATTTGACATTTTGACAATTTTTTCTGACATTTTATGGACCTACTTGCTTATTATTCATGATTGAGAGAGCGAAAATGCTTATTAATTAATCAATTTAAGCAAACACGAGTTAAAGCCGTATATTTTTCAACAGGAAGACGGGTTGTATGATGTCCCCACTTCAGTTTTATACAGTGAGGCCAATTAATTCATACCTCCCACTGTTCGCTGCCAAGTCGCAACTGGTTCTGATCAGGTTACACAAAGAGAGCAAAAAACCCCATTTGCCTTTCATATGAAATGTAAAGCACTTCACAGTTTACAGTATGTGAATAGGGACATGAAGCATGTTTCCAGCAGATGGTTGCAGAGTGTTTCGGCAGCTCGCTCTCTCTCCCTGTGACTTCGTCTCTTCCGTGCATGGCTGATATTTGTTTTCTTCCTAGAATGAAGTCAGCCCTGCAGAGTTGTAAATTACCATATTGAAGGGTTCGTGGGATAATTTATAAGCCTCAGCTGGCACTTAAAATTCTTCATTATAATTTTTCCCCCATGCTGAATAATAAAAAACGTTAAAACACTTAACTGATATTACCTTCTTTCTTATAAATGCACAACTGTAATAAATATGTATATAAAAAGATGCACATACGCTTGGTTAATGACAATCTGCACCTTTTTTAAACTGCACCTTCAACTGCAAGTTTTAATGTGTGCAACTGCAGCTTGTGCATCATGCATCTAAAAGCTTTTATCACTTATTTCAAACTGTACAAAAGTTAAAATGAAACATGATCAATAGTCCTCCATAAAACATGAATACATTAACAGCTTAAAGGCTTTGGATTGTTTTTTTTAATGGGCTTTTCTTTTAAAGGTTTGGATTTTGAGCATAGACTGCATAGACATTGAAGAGACAGGGTGGGTATACATATAAATGTTCCTATAAAAAGACTGATATCACATACATATAAATTATTAGGCAGGTAAAAGGTACTACCCTGTAAAACTGCACATATAAACTGTATACATTATATATTCATACGATCTTATAATAATTTGTCGGTTCTGAGAGATTGGCAGTAAAACGCTTTTAAATGAAATCATGAAAAAGCCTCTAAAAGGATTTAAAAGACATGGCGAAAGGAAAATTGATCCCATAACCTCAAATGGGGACATTTTATAGTGTTATTTCATTCACGTCTTCACGTGTTAAAATGCTCTGCACATCCTGTTTTCACTCATGCTGCCTGATCAACCCTCTCCCCAGGACCGTGTGGTTGAACACGCTGACCTTGACTCCCCTGTGAGCTTTCTCTCACCTTTTCGCCTGCAGGACAGCTGATGATACATTTCAGTGTCACCGTTGGAAAAACTGAGGTTTGAATAATACAATTAATGATGCCTGAATTTCATTTAGCCGCAGATTCTTGCTGTCACCCTGTCATGGCTCACTGTGACGCTTAAATAGAGCAGCACCATCGTTAATGTTAACACCTGTTCTTTCCCTACGATGACAAGCCAACATGTCTACAGTAAAAAAGTGCCTCTAATTTACAAACTCAGGTGACCTCCACTGCAGCAGCTGCAAAGCACAACACCAAGAAGAAGTCGAGCGTCTGCCTCTCACTATTAAAAGCACCATCTAAGGTTTTTAACCTACAGGAGCTCTAAGGCGATTTGTTCCCTGTTTGTCTGCATCTTCTGCACATTGGTGGTTGAATTGAAGGAAGGACAGGGAAGGAAATATGCAATTGATGCAATGTTTCAAATCAAAAGGAAATAAAAATAAACGAAATGACAATGTTTTTCATAATACGTTTAATACATTAATTCGGCTTTTTGTGAAATGGTGACCGTAAACTGAATACGGATCCCAAATCAATCTTAAACTAGTGTGTCACTCAGAGGAGCGCATACCTCCTCCAAGGCCCAACAGTCCTCTTATGAAACCACATTTAAATTCACTGGATCCGGATTTGTATTCGGATCCTCCCCAAATCAAACAAAATGTGGAAAAATGTCCAATCTCACAATGTTGAAGGAAGTACAAAATACATCCTGGATCTGCCACCTGATCCGGATTTGCACCGACATTTTATGGGATCTTTCCTGACACACTTCTGATCCTTTCATTAAGTTTAATGTTCATCCATACAGGAGTTTTTGCTTAATCCAGGAAACAAACAACAATCAAACAAATGCAGACGAAAACATAACCTCTAAAATGATAATTATTCACACTTGAGGAATCTCACTTCCACTACCTCAAGTTCTGCTCATTAGTTTTTCACTTACATTAAAGCCTTTATTGTTATGACTTCTCTGGATCTGTTATGTTATATATATTTTAGACTCTTCTGCATGTTTGATGTTTACCCCGAATTGAATTAACCTGGAAGCTTTGTGCAACTCTGTTGGAATTAATAAAAACTAATCTTTGGTCACTTCTGCGACTGAAGGGTGTGAGATTGTGATTCAGCCAATTAGAGAAGGTGAGCTTCTCAACCTCGTGGCCTCCGCGCTCTCAGTGGCCATCCGTCTGGAGAGGCTCATTACGAAGCAGCAGGGAAGCTCAGGGGAGCGCAGGCGTGGGCCTACTTAACAAACAGCTCTCCCAGGGGCCACAGACTGGGGAAATGATTATAGAGAGAAATAACTATCTATCTATCCACGCCGGTGGAGTGAGCGGTGAGAAGATGGCTGGAGCAGCAGCCACTTGTGACTCTTATGGGTAATTTGCCTTCAGCGTTGGGAAGGATCTGCTCTACAAGTGTGTCTGTCAAGTCCCTGTATGGATGAGCCAATAACTGTACCTGTAACGCTCACCCCCAAAACTCCTTTCACCTGCCACTGTGACGAGAACAATCTTTGTATGTGTTGCTTCAGCTTCCCAGGGAGAATTGAATACGGCAAAGGTTTGGAAAGTGCTTGGATAAGTCTCAGTTGTTGTTGAAGCCGTGGGGCAGTGCACCCCCCGATAGTCATTCTTTATCCAGTGTAATCTTTCACACTTTCTTTGTGTTTGGTAATTCCTGGTGCCGGAATGCAGCCGTCTCTTTCCCACAACCGTTGTACCAGATTATTCGAAGGTGACGCACTAGCAGTCTGAATTTCGTCGTTAAAACACTGGAATAACGTTGTGAGAAAGAAAAGTGAGGCCGAGCTGTAACCACAGGCTTCTAATGTCTGAGTCTGTATACCTGTCAGGTTTCATATTGGGTTTAATAGGTCTCATGCATTCAAAGGCTTTGGCGCTTTTCTTTTTTCTTTATTCCCATAGTTGTTTCTTTCAGCTCTAGGGGATATGACAGGCAGGCAGGCAGGGAGCAGGAGTCACGCTGCGAGGGCCAGGATCTCTCTGAAAGAAGGTGGCAGGGGGATGTCACTCTGTGCAGGGATGGAGCTGACCTCTATTTCCTCCTGTATTTATCCTCTTGCCTCTCTGTCTGGAGTAGACACGCATACACACACAGCCCTGCAGGACGACTTCAAATAGTGTATTATTTGTTCAAACCGGGATAAAAGTCTATCGGCTTCTGTTCGGCCCAAATGGCTCTTTATTCACGATGATTGATAAATTGGTTTTATTGGATTTCCGAGCAGTAGCAGTCAGAGGATATTGCAGGTCGTTGCAGGCCGGTCCCTTTGGGCTGCACCGCCATATCCTCTATTAGAGCAGCACTAAATGGGGACCAATCAACTTCCACTTTCAGGTCTAAGTTCATGTCCTTCCATAGCAGCTGCTCAAATTTCAATTTCCGACTTATTTTATTAAACATCCCTCCTTCATACACAGTCTTATATCAACTGTGGAGTATTGAAAAGTTTGTACTTTAGCTTCTGTATTGGATTGATTTGTTTCTTTAATGAGGCGGGTTTTCCCAGACTAGTGAACTAATGAACCCAACTTCTCTCCGTTGGGGGGAAAAATCCAGAGATCTGGAAACCAGTCCAGCGCAGCAGCTTAACGGCTGCTTGAATAGCTGCATTGTGTTGAACAGACATGTATTATTCCTTGTTTCTCTGTGTCTAAGGTGTTTATTCTGTGTAATAATCCAGCGTTGGGTCGCATGTTAACATGTGACGTTCTTTCCCATGAATCGGCCCAAAGCTGCGGGGATGTAACGTCTCGCAACACATACGCAGAAGCCCATCAACACACTCTGTGGCTAATCGCCCTCGCCTCCCTCCATCTTTAAAATGAATGTAGTTTTTTCTGTTGCAGCCAGGAAAGGGGGGGTGGGGACGGAGTTATTTTGGGTTGTTGTTCTTTTGGTGCGGATTAGCTGTGTTATGTTATTGGTGTGAGTCATGTTGGGATGTGGGTTTGTCTTTTGATGTGGCAGTGCTGTGTATGGACATATTGATCTCATCAGCTCTGTGTGTGTGTGTGTGTGTGTGTGTGTGTGTGTGTGTGTGTGTGTGTGTGTGTGTGTGTGTGTGTGTGTGTGTGTGTGTGTGTGTGTGTGTGTGTGTGTGTGTGTGTGTGTGTGTGTGTGTGTGTGTGTGTGTGTTGTTTCTGACCTTTCCATACAGCCACATTGGCAGGCATATTCCCAGTAGAGTTCATTCATCAGAATCCGCCTTGTTGGCGAAGTATGTGAACACATTAAATACATTTTTACATTGCTCTCAGTATGTCTACATAGATGTAGACATGCAGCTGGGACAAGTACAAATTATATCAAAGACTGGTACAAAAGTATTTATATTACAGTTTTTGATGGTCCAGATTGTACAGAGCAATAGCATGTGAGAAGAAATATGCAGTGTATTGAAAACAGTAATGACCAAAACCATAAAAGTACACGTTATGAGAGTGTGTAAACAAGTCAACTACTGTATGACGTATAGAGGACAAGTTGTGCAAGGAAGCTCCTCTAAAAAAAGAATACTATTTGATTTGTCATCCTCTTTCACGATCTGCCAGTGATGGCATTATATTTGTTTTGAACCGTTTAACGTATGCTAGGCTAATCTTAAGTTTTCAATCCTACTGTATTGTTGTTTCCTCCGCTACTGTCTGGTTTGCTTGTTGGATTTCTTTGTCAGCACATTTGGAGGACTGGTGGGCCTCGGCGAAGGTTTCCACTCTCCTGAGTGCCATTCATGTGCAGTGTTTGTATGAAAAAGGAGGAAAACCCTTTTCTTACAGTACAGTTTTTAATTGCATCGGAGCTGCTGTGCGATTGTTGTGGCCCGACTTGTTTGCAGTAATGTTTTAAAGATGTCAACCTGCTCTTCTGAGACGGTACCACGTTGGAAGAGAAGTAGATTTATAAAGGTCAGAATGTAGATATCCTGCAATAGAAAATGTGTATCATTTCAAGTTGTTTGCATATTTTTAGTAAATGTTGAATTGTCACTTAATTTTCAAAAACAACAACGAGCACCTCTTCTCTTGTTTCCCTGCTGAATCCTGATCGACGCAGTTTCGCTATAATTTGCTTTCATGCGTTCGGGGCTGGTGAGGTGATCTGTGCAGCCACTGCCGACTCTGAGATTTCTAATTAGTTTTTAATATGGCCCTTAGTAGATGATGTTAAATCTAATTAAACTTAATTAGTAGACAGAAATATAGTCCCACTGACCATGGCAATTATACATGGGCGTGATTACGCATACGTGTTCATTGTCTCAGTCTCCCGCTGTCCCTGTCGGATGCAGTAGCTTTTTAACATTGTAACTGTAAACCGGGTCGGCCCTGTACCTCTGGGGGCCGTGAGCAGGATAAGATTGGGGGCCTTGCCTCGCAGTGAGAGGCGGTGAATTATTTATAGAACCAGATATTGTTTTCATTACAGCCCTTATTCCTTCTCAGTTTAAAGCATCATCTTGGTAATTATAATTAATAAAGTCAGACATTTTCACGATTTTGTTAAACAATGCAGTTTTATTATCCCCTACAAACATTCCGTGACATTAGCACCCAATCAAGCAACAACTAAAAGTGCCTTAGTAAACAACAAATATTTAGTTGCCAGAGACGTTCCTTCTTTTTCCTTTTCTTTTCTTTCTTTGGAACCTTATGCTTTTTTCCTCAGACATTTCACAATTCAAATCACAAACTGTTCACTTACTGAGGTAGGGGGCGCTGCCTCCCAGCCACAGGTTGCGTTATGTATGTACGACGTTGTTGCCAGGTTTCGATCACAAAAATGTGATGATAAGCAAACGATGCAGGGCCGTCTCTAACTCTAAATATAAGCAAGATACCATATGCTTTTTTAGAACTCGCATATGAAGTATACGTTCTTATTGTTCTTATTTAACATTATGATAAACAATCCTGACCTCTGGAGTTGATATGTCATGTGAATAGTTTGTCACAAAGCTTGCAAAAGAAGTTTGCTTCTCAGTATCCCTACAGAGGGTGCATCAGTGTGTGCCTGTGAGGTACCAGACTCTCCCGCGCTGCACTTAGTGTCCTAAGCATGTGATGCATTACGGAGTCTGACGGAGGAAGATTCTGATTTCCCCCGAGTGTGACAAATCAGCAGCTGCACCGCGCCGCCGTCCTCTGGAGCTGCTGAGCCCACGGGATCGGCTGATGAGATAGTGAAAAATAATCCGCCCCAACTACTTGTGGCACGCTCGCTTTCATGGTTCATACATCGCTTCAGCATTTCCAGCTGACTGAATAGATAGTTCTTCCTCAATAACCTTGCCTGCGCGAGTGTGTTTATCTGTTTGTGTATGTGTGTGTGTCTCTGCCAGTGTCATTAAGCCCCTGTTCACTCAGGGTCAAATGGAGATGGGGGGAGTGGATCACTGCTCGGCGTTTCTCTAGATTACCTGTATACATTTCCACACTAATAAACTCTGGAGTTATCAACAGGAAAACTGATGTTACTTTCATTTATCTCGGGAGTTGGAACTGAGAATGATGCCACACCATGAAATCGTTTGGAGCCAGAGTCTGCACAGCATTGATCAGGAGATAGAGTCACGGTGTCGAGGTCCCAACGATTAATGCGCACACGAATCAGTCTCAGCTGTCAATCAATATTAATTTTCATTTCGTGTCAAATAATTAATTAAAACCAAACTTACCGTAAATATGTGTGATAAGAACCGCGCAAAATGACACCATTTTTGCAAAAAATTGATCAACATTTTTAGATTGGTCCTGCTCATATCCACTAACATGGAGGAGGCAGGATTTATGACCTATACTGCAACCAACCACCAGGGGCGCTTTGACTTCACTTTTGGAGCACTGTCGTGTTGTCAACATTTTTGTTTTACAGAATAAAAAATTTAGAAAAGATTGGTTTACATTTTACGCAATGTAAAGCAATGTATGTGAATTTTTCCTTTATTCAAGTTCTATGTATCTGGTTCTATTTGCGTTTAATTATTTTAATTATTTGCAATAAAGTGTTGAACCGTTAAATATCTAGCGTCAATTACATTTCTTTGTCATAACAGTTTGACAAAGAACTTGTTAACAACATAAATTGGTATCGTCAATTCTTAACTCCCTAATATTTTTATCAGCATCGCCCCCCCAAAAAAACGATATTGGTCCCCCTCTAGTTTGAACTTGGATTCCAATTTCCCATTTTAAACATAGGTCTTTTTAGGACAGACTGGGAGCAGTTATGTTCCATCTACAATTACCTTTTATATTTGCCCACTTCTGCTGTGATTACTTGTGCCGCTGTTAGCCAAATGTCATGTGTAGTCTGGAGTCAGAGGACACGAGTTGGAAATAATTTGTTATCTCACCGTTTCTGCTTCCTGAATATCTATCTTGCCTCCATCGGTGCTTTTCTTTCCATTCAGTTGTCATATCCTCATTTGCAGTGGCCTGGTTGTGTTGAGACGGAGCTCGCTGTTGGACGAACTGCTCTCCGTCCACAGGGAGTGGGTGATTCCGGGAAAGGCAGCAGGGAGACTTTCTTTTTGTTTGAATAATTGCCACACTTTTCTCACCCAGTCGAGCTCTTCATTACGTCCCCGCAGGCCGAGAGACAAAGGACTCATTTACCTCTCAAAAAGCCACTCATTCATCCCATTGACCTTATCTCCCGCACGATATTGAAGTGATTGAACTTTGCCATGTGTGTTAATTTGGAGGGACTCTGCTTTTTTCCTGGGTATTTGGCAGCGAGGTTCAAGTGCTTGGACACAGTCAGGTAGCTGCAGTATCAGAGCGGGACTGTCTTCGTGGGAGTTCTGTGTGAGGGAACAAGTGAAGGATCCTCTGAGGGATTACAGTGTGAGGAGGAGGGAGACAGACAGTACGCTCTGTCCGAGGTACAGTCTGCCTCATTACAGAAAATGGATCCTCCTCTTCCTTTTGTATGAGCGCTGCACTGTGGTGTTCTTTAAACCTCTCTGTATTCAGGTAATGTTCTGTCTCTGTTCCAGTTGTCTCGTTCTTCCCCTGAGGTGTCTTCACTGTCATCATCCACCCTGAGCATTTCAATGCAGTGTGTGAGAGCTGAACAGAGGGGTCTTATGTGGGGGAAGGACAAAGAGGATAACTTTACATGTAGCTTTATCAACATTTTCAGATTTATTTACTGACCAATAGACTGCGGTAGGTAATTCGATTTCTTAAATTAAAAGAAATACACGTCTTATAAGGTTTCCTAAAGATGGTTTCCAATGCTTGAATGTTGAGAACAGGGTGAGACGTCATGATTGGTTTGGTGTGTGCATTGTTGGGGGCGTGGATACGACACCTCCACACAAACTGTGGCTCCAAATAACATCACCAGCCCAAGATAGCGGCACCCGAATCCCAGATACAGATTTTTGGCTTAATTTTTGTACAATGGGGAAAAGGTGTAAATACAGTCATTGAACTGCCTATAATACAATAAATATTAAGTATGAATTTGAAAAAAGTCAGTCGAGTCATATTTCCAGCAAAAAATCTGACTTTTTCAAAAGTTCAACCTTTTCGAATTAAATTTTTTTTTTTTCATTAACAATCCGAACTTCACAAGATACATTTTTTTATTTGTTTATTTAATCCATCGCTGCCACCTTGTGAATGGTAAGGAGAGAGGATAAAGATGAAAGAATTTGACCTTTTAAAGTGTTGCCTTTAAGTGTGCTGCAGATTTTAAAAGATTAACAGGCATTGTCTTTGCTAACAGGGCTTACTAGCGTGCTTCCATTTGTGGACCAATTAACTACAAAATGCGTCATTCCCAGTGAAAGCTCTTCAACTAAGCAATACCTCAGCTGAGGTAATCATCATAGATAATGGAGGCAGCAGACGGATTCGGCAAATTGTTACTAATAGTAATCCGTCCTTTATTTTGCACACGTGCTTGTATACACTCACACAAACACACAAAATTAAATTACTATTGAGCTTTGGCTATAGACCTGTTCTCCCTGATCTCCCTTAGTTCCTAGATCTTTAACCCTCAAACCTCAAGTGCTTTAATTTATGAGCGTACCCCTACATACATACTGTAAATTAGACAGAGCAGCTAACTGGTATTGACTGTGGAGCGGATGGAGAGGTTTGCTACTGGTGGCTGTGAGTGTACAAAGGATGGGACAAGGTAGTGTTCTGCAACATGATCAAGATCTTTCTGCCTGAGTTTGGACGTCCAGTGATCTTCATGTCCTCCTCAGCTGGGTCGTGTGTGTGTGTACTCATTTTTGCTACCTCTTTAGGACCTTTTCCAGTAAAACCACTGACCTCGTCAGGACCAGTAGACCTCACAGGGACCATAGCCTAATGAGGCATACGATGTGAATGTGAATTCTGGTTTGGTTAAGGTTAGGATTTGGACTAGATTGGTTATGAATGAAAGTTGATGTCCTAACAAGGAGAGCTGTGCAAACCTTTTGTGTGTGTGATCCAGGTAACACTCATGTTTTTGGGAAGTGAATCTGTTCCACTGTCACATTATGGGGACTTTTCTTTCTAAATTTTAAGGTGAATGCATGTTTTAAGGCTAATTTAGGTCAGGGTTAGGTTAAGGTAAGTCTGTTACTTTGGTAACGAAGTCTCCAGGAAATCATTCTAAATCAATGTTATGTTGAATGAAGTGTTTTTGTTGTATTAGTGTTGAAATGTGAAGGACCTGATTCATGTCTCACCAAGGACCTTTTCTGTCTTCCATCAGTCAACACCACTCAGTGGAGCAAACATGCTTTTCATTTCTTGTCTCTTCATCATCCTCTTTCTCATCCCTTGTTCCTCTTGTTTTATAAGAAAAATCAATGGCACCACTGTACGTCAGTGTACAGTGTTTGTTTTGTATCTGCCGTCTCCTCTTCTCTGCGCATGTCGAGGTGATGGCTTCATGTTGCTGATATGCTCATATGGCTCTGCTGAGCGCCATGAGCTCTCCCCTTGTATTTAAACACAGTATTATAGCAAGAACCACATAAAACACATCCAATTAAAACAAGGCCACTTTTTCTTCTCCTCCGTCCTCATAAGGATTATGGAGTAGACTTAAATCACCCCTTTAAATGCTTTTATGATTCAATCTTGCTTTTATTTTCAGGGTTTTGATCCTTCACACTTTTAATCTGTGCTTACTTTCAACTTATGTTTTACGATATTTTATTTCATGCATCTTGTTAATCCTGTTTTATTATTCCCCTTTTCTTTGCTTGTGCTTGTTATTCACTCTCTGTGCTTTTCCAGTTCTATTTTTTAAAGCCACTAGTAAAGGGGTCTGAGATTAGATGTTTTAAGTTTCTTTTCACGATGGTGCAGCCTGTGTTGGTGATGATGAGAATTATTTGCCATGTTTTTTTTATTACAACTAAATCTTTTTTTTTCCTGCGTAGTAATGGCATCCTTTTAACTGCACATCTTAGAGTAACTGTGAAAGAAACCATTTAGTTGCATCACCCGCTCTGTAGAGCCGGCTGTGACTCCTTTGTGCTCTCACCCCGTAGCTGCATGCACTCATCAGACTGGGCTGCAAAGTGTGATGGTTGATATTTTGACAGGGCTCAGAAAACCTTAATGAGCCTCTTGGTATTTGTTGACTCTTCAAATGTGTGTGTGTGTGAACATGTGTGTAAATGCACAGTTTATCTTCAGTTTTCTCGGAACCCGGCAGAAAGGGCCCCAGTGAAACCCAAGCAACTCTCCCCACACTTCTCATGACCTTTCAGCCACCAGCAGAGTAAATACAGAGGAGGACGCACCAGATCATTGCTACCTCCAGTTTATCCAAATTAAAGAGGTCTTAAGTAACGTGTTATTGTTAGAAACTTCACTAACCACCGTCCTGCCCTCTAATCAAAGACAAAAAATCCTTTAAACCCCCCAAAACGTTTTAAAAAATACATAGAAATCTGAAATGTAAAGATTTATTTGTCATATGATCCATCACATTTGAAGCGTTTAGTCGCGTTCAGTCAACCAGAGATCGATTGACATGCAGTAAACAACACAGGGGGTTGACTTTACTTGGCCAGGCATCCATGAAGACTGTACCCATGACTTGTAATCAAAACAACCCAGTAATGACAGCATGGAGTCGTCCACAGCTTCTACATCACCACCATTAAGCATGGCTGCGGTCTGAGGTGAGAGGAGCAGGCGCCGACCTTTTATATGAAGCATATTATGTAGGGTTACTTCAGTCAATATTGTCTTTTTGATGAAGATGCATTAAAAGTGTGCATTAGATGGATTTTCTGAGGAGATTAAGGTTTTCATCTCAACCTAGAGTGTACTCGTCTCTTTATCTTAATACCTGATGTTTTTCTGTCCATGCACCGTCACATGAATCGAATCAATCAAGCTTCACCCAGGATCTCTATTGTTCATCGGGGACGCCACTCTACCACCGGTGGTCGTTTTTCAAGCGGTGTGCGTTTCCCAGGGGAACCATCGCTGCTCGAGCGACTGGTTTCTGGAAATTATGAGTCACAGCTGGGGCCTGCGGTTGGCTCGCCCTCCTCCCTTTAATGACTGCAGGAGTCGTGTGTTCTGATAAAACCGTTGCTTTGGTAATAAAGCAGCAGGCTAAACACAGATCCTCCTTTCTCAAGTGTTTGCTGATGGAGGGGTTTTGAACCTTTTTTAAACTTGAACCCAGAGTAGACGATGTGAAGCTTGAAAACAAAAAACCTTCTCTGATCATTCTGTCAAGCACTGATGATAGAAAATAATAAAAGTGGAATCAATAATTGAAGAAATTTGTAAAATGGAACGACGTAAAGCATTTGATTGATTTAATAGAAGAGAATTTGTGACATCACTCTACTCGTCATGTGGAGTATCACTGGGGGGGGGGGGGGGGGGTTCAGTTGTGTTGCTAGTAGCAACCACTACTGGCACAGTTAAAGTCACAGCTTCATCAAACCAGGTGTCATTTCCTTCCACCAGGGGTCTCTCAATAATGACAATAACAAAAGCGGTAACATTTTAAAGTTTGCAGCATCTACAGATTAGGAGTCTGTTGGTGTTGTGGGCGGCGCGGTGGAACAGTGGTTAGCACTGTTGCCTCACAGCAATTCATTTTTGATTCAAATCCAAGTCTGGCCTCTCTGTGGAGTTTCCTTGTGGGTTTTGTTTGACTCTAACATGACCTTAGTTGTTAATGTGGGTGTGAATGGTTGCTGGACTCTATAGGTCAGCCCTGCGATACACTGGCGACCTGTCCAGGGTGTTCCCCGCCTCTTGCCCAATGACAGCTGGGGTTGGCTGCAGCTCTTCCTGTGACCCTTAAAAGATGATAAACTAATAATAAATTATGGATATCCAGGTGAATGTCCAAAAGCTATTTTTAACCAATCAATGGGACTATGACAACCACGTGCCTGTGACCATATCTTATAATTTTCTGATTGAGATGATTGATCAACATCTTTAATATTGTTCTACAAAACCATTTCAGTAATTTGACAATCACTCAGTCAAACCCACAGAGGCCAAATGCGGTCGTCAACCTTTACTGGTGCCGTCTGTGTAGCTTTCTGCGTAGCTAGTTAACTACACACAGCTACACAATGTGTGTTTCTGTACAGAGCTTTACATGTGGTCGTGTGGAGACGTCATGAAGCTCTGTGGGACGTGTATGATCCTGCATTTTTTTGGAGCTTATAACAACAAACAACAAACAAAACAAAAAGTGACGGGATTTGTCGACCTTTGAAATGATCCAATCTTTAGTTAATCCCTGCTCGCACGGCTCCAAACTTTGTGGGAGTAAAATACAACATGATGTTACCCACCAGGGCTTTTTGAAGACTAAACAGGAATCTAACAGCTCTTATCCGTCACTCAGTAGCTATTATAGAGGCCTCTGTACTGTACAGTGTTGCACCATGTTATTGAGATAATTTTGGATGGTGTTCTCTGCTTTTACATTTCACAAGAGGAGGATTTAAAAGCCTTCGATGTCATTTATACTCCTAAATCTAGTCCGACGTTTTCCACTCGATTAAACCCTGAAAGGTTTGGGCATATTCTCTCGTTTGACTGCAAATCTAATGTAATGTCTACGCTTGTAGCAGTCAACTGCAAAATATAGACTTTCTCCTCGCCTCTCTGCTCTCCTGTATGGAACTGTCAGCAGGAGATAAGCTGCGGCTGAAATAGGAAGTCCGTCTGTGATGTGTGGTTTGTTGAGGAGGATGTGGCGCCTGCAAGGACGGGCAGGAGGGGGGGACAGACGGTAGGGATGGTTAGAGAGAGCCAGAGAGACACAGCGGGATAGAGGGAGAAAGTTGGAGAGAGGACGGAGGACAAACTGTCGGAGGATGTTTTTCACTCCGCCCTTGATGAGACACCAGAGATACAGATGCTGTGAGCGCTGCCCTATTAGCTGAGGCTGCCACAGCAGCTGCTGTGTGTTTCTATTAGACTGAAGAGTTCTTGATCAAATGTGATGCTCTGTGTATGTGTGTTTTCACAGACACGTGTGTGTAATTGTTGGAATCTTTTAAGGGGCCCAGGGAGATATACAGTAGATATGAGTTCAACTTCTGCTCTATATCCAAATTAGAGCACAATCGTTTTATTGGTTGGCCAATAAAAGTCGTCCGATGTTATCCATTAACATATTGTTATCTGTGTTTTCTGATGTGCACCATCAAACTATTGTTTTGTAGAAAAACATTATGTGGAAGTTTGGATAGAACTACTTCATTATGATGATCATGATTCTTTTTTTGATGTTTGCAATCATCTATACAATGCAGTGCATTTATGTTGACAATGTCTGGTTCTTTTGGGGCAGCTGTGGCGTACAGAGGGTCGTCCGATAACTAGAAGGTTGGTGGTTTGATCCCCGGCTCCTCAGTCTGAATGCCAAAGTGTCCTTGGGCAAGACCCTGTGCCTTAGTTGCTCCTGACGTCTGTGATTACAATGTGTTAATGGTGTGTGATAGAAAAAGTGTTGCGTATGGTAGCGACATATGAATGTGTGTGAACAGGTGAATGCTACTTGTACTGTATAACGCTTTGAATTGTCGATAAGACCAAATACAGTCTATTCTATTCTCTGTAAGCTCTATTTATTTGGTATAGAGTTTATTTATTATATATAGATACATGAGCTTAATAATATCAGTGTTGGCAACAGGCCCAAATAATCCAGAGCACGCAATCAATCATATAAAGATGAACACATTTCTCTGTAACTCTGATTATGTGCACACAATGAAGGTCTTTTCTGAAAACCTAATCATTGTATATAACATAAAGCTGCTTTTATTATACGTCTTTCAACTTGGGATGGGAGGACTATTGCAGGTCAGCAGAGGCAACCCTTGTGGCTTGGATGGCTGAAACCCAGCTGAGTGCATGCAAACCTCCTCTGCTGTCTTAATCTTTCTCCTTTTCTCAAACAACCGCTCCGTTTTCTTTGGCACCAGCCACATATACGTAGCCTTGTGTCGAAATTCCGCAATAACAAGCAGTGGTGCATTGCTCAAATAAGGTCTCAGAGCCCGGGTGACTCCTGAGCGAGGAACAACAACAGTCTGGGAGCCCCACGCTGTGATGGAGTGCCACAGTCGCCTCCAGTTACTTGCTGAGTCAGTTCCAGTTGATTGGAAAAAAAAAAAATAAAAATCTGGACAAACTCGAGCTGTGGCTAAACGTCTTTTGTGATGACTCAGCGGAAAGGACACTATTGCACGCTTTAGGTTTTGTCACCTTATCGCTTTATATTTTTTCCTTCACCCTCCTCCTTGTATAAAAGCAACTCTCACTCTCTTTCTCTCTTTTGACTCTTTCAATTTTTTCCCTTGGTGATGGTGGTTTTGGCAGCACTGCTAATACCTTCGTCTGACATATATTTCATTTTTACAGGCTGAGAGGAGGCTGTGTTGAAGCCCGTCCAATATCTCTCTCTCTCTCACCTCCCTAGTCCATCACTCGGCTTGTAATGTTCAGTCATCGTAAACACTTAGGTTTGTGCAGTACATCACGGGTAGTGGATTAAGTCTGGGGCGGACTGCTCATCTCCTGGAGCCCATTTGTTCAGAGCTGGAACATCGTACACTCTTCATCTGTAATTACAGCTGTGGTCAGGTGAAGTAAAGCGAAGAGGCCGTGTGGAGACATGTGGACCACATACACAGGCTCCAGTGAGAATTGTCAAGGTGGTAATCTTGTTCTCACGCACCCTGTTTGGTCAGAACTTTTCAGTTGAGTCTGAACCAAAATAACAGGTGGGAAAGGTGTCTCGGACCATGGTCCAGACCAGCGGACCAAAATCTGACTGAGACCCATTGTGAGACAGCAGACTAGAAGAAGCAGAAGCAACCAGCAGGATTGCTTGTAGTCTTTACCTCCAACAAAATTATGTTTGAACAAACACATTTTGCAAGTAGTCATATGATGAAATTACAGTTGTAATGAAATCAACGGAATGACCTGGTCAATGTCAAGTATAGGTCGATGCATATAACCTGTGTATGTGATACACAAGTCTTTAGTCTGCTCCTTTAATTTCAATGTGAAACTAATCACTAACTTAATCGAATGTAAATAATGTAACAAATACGTGAGCCTGGGTTCAGGCTGTGATCCAGTCTTTCAGGTGTGAAACATGAGTAATGTCAAGCTAAGGTTTGTTTCAACTCACAAAGTTGAGTTATACAGCTTTAATTAATCCATTAATGATCATTTCACTTATGAACTGTAATTGTTTAAGCTTGATACTCTGAGTTAAAACAACTAACCATGCTACATTATCGATTAAGAGAATTTACTTTCTCACAGTTTCAACTCAGATTTTCAAGTCAAGATAACTATGTTCACAATAATTACCATTTTGTGTAGTATTAAAACTTGTTTTTCAGCCAGCAATTGAACTTTAGTTTTCAAATTAAGTAGATTCATCTTTATACCGTATCTTGACTCATAATTGTCGGTTCAGTAGTTTCCTGAAACATCACACTGTGAATACACTTACAACTCAAATTCCTTCAAAAATGTTTATTGGACAATTGAGTCAACGCGCAGCCAAAACTTCAAATCTAATGTAAAGGAAAACACATGAACAGATGTGTAAGTCCCATCGTAATCTTTAATTGCCACTAAGTATATAGCAAGCCTGATTTTATTATTATCATTATGATTATTATTGCTGTGAGACTGTGGCGCGCAGGAGTCAGGCTGACCCCGTCGATCCGCTCTGTTTTATTGGAGGCCGGTTGTGTTTTATGACTGTGTCGCCCGTACCGAGGGCTTTGCACAGCTGCACTCCTCAGTTGCCAGGTTGTGTGAAACTAACACAAATATGTTAATGGGGCTCTGCCGCTGCTCTTCAAGGGGGTTGCCAGGCCTGACCGCAACGCCGGATTGTGAAAACAAAACGGCACAGTAACTGTTCTTGTAAGTGGCTTTGTGATGTTAGAACAACATGCATATGGTTCAGCGTGTAAATATTTGGACAAGTTTGTCTCGGACCCCAGCACGTTGGGTAGTGAAAGGAAAAAAAGTGCTGAGTTTCAGCTTTATTTTCGGCTGTTTTCACACTATGAACTGTAAAGAAATAATAAAGCCCTTTACCTCCTATGGGCATAAAGCCCTGTACTGTTCAACCAATATAGATGTGCAGACATCCAAACACCCTCAAAGCTGAAAGTCAGCACTTTAAATCCTGGGTTTCTTTTGACATTGTGATGGCATAGAACCCAAACACATCACTTTCTTGATAGTTACAGACTTTACTGTGGGGCAGTGCGGTGCTGCACCAACCATATCCAACAATCCATTATTTCCCTCATCTTTAAAGTGTCTTTCATTAAGAGACAGCGAGGGGGAAATACAAATTCCTCTAATGTGTTTTGAAATGCTCTCATCTGTTTGCTGTCTTGGAAAATGACCTTCTCCGATGAGCCCATAGGGAGCACTGTTGTCCATGTTGTCAGGACTGGGCTCCAGCGACTGTTTACACACATGGCTGCACTTTGTCTGTCCCACTGGCTGACCACAGGCCTCAGACCAGACCGATTGACACACTTCCGCCAGTCTTTTCTGAAACCACAATCTCAAATCTGTTTATTTTTTTATTTTATAATACTGTATTCAGCTCTTGGTGACCTACTCTGGTGCTGATGCATTTGTGACTTGGTGACAATTTTCTTTTTCATATTAGTCTTTGTTTTTAATGCAATGGAAACAAGCAATGTGGCTTTCACTCTTGAGGAAAGTTTCATTTTCTCTTCTAGTTTTTGTGTAACCTGCTTGAGACGAAAAGGCCAATTTCTAAGTTGTCATTTCAGGCCTTTATCATAGAGCTGTTTATAATCATTTTAATTTGTAACTGTATAGTTTTTATGTCTAATTGGTTCTGCGCTGCCCTCCTTTGGAGTCAGGTGTCACTGCACATTTTACTGCCCTGATTTTCTCCAGTTTGCCTAATTAGCTTGATGTGGATTCCATCCCTGGTTTTTTTTCGAAATACTACGATATTGAAACATTAGTTTTTATTTTATAAGTGATGTGTGAAATATGACTCCTCCATCTGTACGTGGTCATTAGGCTTCATTGGGGTCTTTTCAGAAATATTCTTTAGGCAATTTCATGTGGGCTGTCGAGCTGAAAAGTTAAATGAGTCTCCTTGTAATGCTCAGTCACACTCATGGTTTTATGGGTGTGTGTGTATAGTTATAGTTAAGTCACACAGAAGCTACTGGTGGATATTGTCCATGTGAAGGCTAATAATGGCTCCCTTCTTTAATTTCCGGGGGCCTCCTGAGGAAACACACAGATGCACACACACATACACAAACACAGACGTTGTTAAGGATACATTTCTAGATTGAAATGGGCTGAGGGGTTTCCTGTGGTTGCGTGCAGCTTTTGATCTTGTTACTTTGAGGCTGAACTTGTGTGTTTTTCTCACAGCAAACAGACGGATTTATAAATCTGTAGAGAAATTCCCTTTTGTGTCGGAAAGATTGAATTGCAAATGCTCTCAGACTACGAACGCTAACACGTTAAAGCGTTTCCATCCCTTTTCCGTGCAAAGACTAACTCCTGCAGACACCCAGTCAAACCTGACCACGGTTCAGTGGTACGTCGCAGCACAGACAGGCTGTTTTGTTTTGCTCAAACGCAAATAGGCCGTGAATCGTATCTCTCGAGCAGTACAGGATGATCGTAATAATTAGCAGACCGAAAGAAGTACTCGTATACATTAGCTCCAGACGACGGCGTGGCTGGAAAAAGCCGAAGCAGAAGGAGTCGACGGAGGAAGGGAGGATGTGGGTGACGAGGAGCTGTGGTGGAGAAGGGGAGCAATAATTAGCTGAGCTTGTCATCCCAGTGATTAAACACTGATTTAGACGCGTGCTCAGTGGGTTGATGGAGTTAAATTGGCTGTGCTGCTGTTAGCGGCGACGTGACATGCGAGGCCCGGGTCACTGCACTGAAACGCAGCAGGGCTCGCTCTCTGTACGTCGCTCTCACGCCAGAAGTGACGCTAAACGCTGGTCCCGCCGATGATGCTAGTTTTTTGCTTTTGCTTTAATGAAGAGTGATGCTTCAGCTCCACCTCTATATAAGATGATGAACAATATCGTTAATGCTGCTAAAAGAGATTGTTGAGATTCTCTGCGTTATCTTGAAATATGAAATACTGCACTAATAAGTGTATGTGGAGAAATGCTCCAGTTAGTAATGTGCCTTGTTGTTTACGGTGTAAAACAAATAATGTTAGTCTTCTCTACAGATTCCCAGCCACGTCTGATATTAAAGAATCGTTGTAATACTCGCATGAATAACAGCTGATTGTAACTCCTGCATTCTTTGAAACCTTATTTCCCACCGAGCACTGCTGCACTGATGAATATTACAACAGGGCAATAAATCAACTGTTCTCTATTTTCTCTTTCAGGAATGTTTCATTTCCTCCTAATTGTGAGAATGTCCTGTACATTTATTTCACGCACCGCTCTCCCCGTGCAGACACACTACAGTATTGGGGTTTAATGTTGAAGTGAACAATGTACTGTCATGCCGGTGAATTTCAGCACCATTAATTGTTTTCCTTATGCACAGTTGCTCCTCTTTTCTCCATGGTCTGCTTGGCTCGCTGTTCTCGGCGGCAGATTTAGCCATTTAATGAACAAACCCGTTTTATTCAGGGAGCCTCGCGAGACATAATTTATGATTTAATGCCAATGAAAACGAAAAATACTTTTCTCCTAAACAGCTTGTGCAGCGGGATGAGTTTTTTAACATCTGACTCAAGCAACAGACTTTGTGATTTATTTTTTTCATTTAATATCATAAATATTGTTGATATATTCCCAACGAATGAAATGATTAAGTCTAATGTGATTTGGGTCAATCATCCTGACAAATTGACAGATATTTCTCACCTGACTGCACTTACTCAACTCTCGGCAGTGTGTTAGTGCCTTGCAGCTCATTGTTTTGGATTTATTGGCCGTAAAACAGAGAATAAAGTCTGTTCCACTGCTCTCATCAGTACTGTTAGCTCAAATGGTTATTGCTTGGCCACAAGCTCGACTGCAAATGAATGCTCCTGTTTCATTTCTGGAGGATTCTGTTTGCGAACATGTCCTGGACAATAACTTTAGTAGGTGAAAGTAAGTAATTTGCTCCTCACTGTAAATGTAGAAATTTCCTTTAAATTTGATCCTGAGGCAATATTGTCCCTTTGCGTTGTGTTTTCAAGCAAATGAAAAGTTGTTGGCAAGGGTGCTGAATATGTTTTGGAATATGTTTAAACTTCCTATACTTCCTATTTAACCTGACATCTCTGTCTTTTTCTAGGAGTTCAAAGATTAAAATCAACAAAGCATGAAGCTTTTAGTGTGGAGTCACGACAGCAACAGCTTCATTGAAGGTTTAATGGGTTGTACAAATACACCTTTAGATGAGCTGGTTTTCTGAAGATGCAATTTTCCCCTGGAGATTATTTTACAAGAAAAGAATAAAAATAATAAAAAGGATTGCGTGTTTCCTTAACCACAGCTTTTCGTCTCCACTTAGCTTTTCACTTAGCAGGTTTTCAGACATCGATTGTGTGTTGCAGGTTGTTTCATGCAGTTAGTCATCGAAGCAGTGCATTCAGCTGAGGTACTTGTTGTGGATCCTCTTTTAAGTCTACTCTGCTTTTAGATCCCTCAAACAAAAAACCAATACTCAACCTATTTGTACCAAGCTCTTTATCAAATAGGATCAAATCTGTGTGAGGGAAATTTATTATGTATTATTTACTTCTGGCAGAACCAATAGGGGTCTATACAGTTGAGGCTTGGAAGTTATGTAACAAATTCTTAATCATGGATCCTGTTTGTTTGTCCTCTACATGACATAACGACTAAAGTTGAAATGTTTTACTGTGACAGTTCCCAAGGTAACACGGAGCAAAGTTGCATTTGACAACAGGAGGAAATTCTGCTGCAGAGGCTCAAATTGCTGGGCCACAGTGTTATTTATGGCCCCACTTTGTATTAGCGACACTTTATCATCCTTGCGTGCTCCACCCAGTGTTGAGGCAGCAATTATTATTCTCCCCTCTCATCACCCCCCAGGTGAAGTTGAATATATTTATGGTCTGGTTTCTGATAAGAAACACGGTTTACAGAACGTTTAGGTGATTTACGGAGCATTGAAGGGAACAAACTTTGTACAGTTTGAAGACGTGAGGCTAACTGCAGCATTAACACTGCTGTAAACATGAAGGGATGCCTGCTTGTGCAATACATTAGACGACATACAGTAAAATGATGTGTAGTACAGATGAAACGCATTATAAACTTTTCCACCCTCTCAAATAACCTCATGAAACTCCAACATTTGCACACTCACTATCTCCCTTTATCTCTCTTTACACCTGTTGGAGTCCGTGTTGTCCTCTGAAATCATTTTCCTATATTACTCTCATATTTTACGGCCTCAGTTTGGGCTAACTGCCGATAGTTTATTGTTTTGTACTTGCAGGAAGCTGCAGTGGCACAAATTTAGTTTACCCGAGTTCCTGTCATACCTCCATGTAGGGACCTGCATTATGGCAGTCGCTGTGTCATATCCGTTATTACAGCCTGGGGATAATGTAACCTGCAGCACAGGATAATGTTATAGTTTTATTGATACTTTGCCACCACGTCAAGGGAAGGGGATATGCTCCCAGCCAACCTCTGTGTTAATACTTCAGATTCTGTTCTTTTAATATGCAAGTACGACAGGAATCATTTTACATGTTGGGAAATATATTTTTTTTATTTCTGTAACATGTTAACATGAAACTACACAACTGCTAGCAGCCGATTAGCTTAGCTTACAATAGATATGGGAATTGGGCGGAAATCTATTCTACTAAAGTATTTGAAGACATTTTATTAGAATAAATACAACTATTCAGATAAATGGAAAATTTCACTTGCCATTTTTCACTTGTAACAACTTCACAAGATTGAGTAGATACACATTTTAAGTTACATTATCAAGTAGATATAAAGTAAACATGTTAAGAGTAGTGATTATATTTGACTCATGTTATCTTTTTAAAGATAATCAGTTCACAACCTTTTTTAGAGAGAGAGAGAGAGAGAGAGAGAGAGAGAGAGAGAGAGACTTGCTCTTTAATTACCCTCACTTCACTTCCAGCTCTTACCTATGCCACCTTGTCAGTCATCCCCTGTTGCCATAACGACGCTGGCACCTTCTAATGAGATTGGCTTCGTATCCGCGTGTCATCCGATTGCAGATTAGGATTCATCAGCATGGCCGACACGTCTGAACATATAACGACACTGACGCGATGAACTGCTTCTTCCCATTATTGCACAAGCGGTCCGAATGAAGACTCCCTGCCCTTCGTCACAAACACTGCGTTTATAACCACGATGATCTTCCTGTTATTGGATATGGATGTTTTTGCAGATGTCTAACATGGAAATGAACTTGTCGAAATTGAAATCTCTGTCGTCACGTCAGCCTGAAATAATATTCGACATGCTCATACCCAGCAAGGTATCATTACACAGCAGCTAAGCCTGTCTTAGGGATTAATGTCTAGATAAGGATTTGTTCAGCATTAAGCCACAGTGCACTGATGCTCATCTCTGCATGTCGTCCCAGCTACGCGAGCACATGTCTGATGTACACAGATGCACATGTCCTGGTTTGGTTCATGACAATGCTTATGTGTGTGTTGGGGGGGGGGATATATGATAAAGCTATAAAACCTTACTCTCTCTGAGGAAATCAAGTTGTGAATCCTTAAAATCTCGAGTGACACAGTCGAGTTTGGGTTTTAAATTGTCGGGCTGTGTCTCTGTACCGACTGGTAGCAAACAGCAGGCGTCTAGCTATGACTCATCCATGTGTTTTGTACTTTTCCTGTCCACACACATACGCACACACATGCACGCACACACGGACAAACACAGTCTTTCCAAATGGTAATCCGTTTTCTTTTCTGCTCTCTACCCACATTCATCTGGAAATCCCTGTTTGTTTGCTCCAATCCACTTTTCCGCCCCCTCCCTTTTACGTCTCTATCTCTCCCCTCCCCTGTATCTCTCTGTCCACTTTCTTTTAACTCACCCAGTCTGACTGCCCCACACTGTCTCTCACCGCCTCCTTTTGATTGTCCCGTGTCGTCTGTGTCTGTCTGTTTCACTTTGTCTGTGGCTCGAGGCATTATTGTTGTCCTCCCATCCCCTGCCATCACACTGACACTGTGAGAACACACGAAACCCTGTTTCATCTCATACGGCATGTTAAGACCTACGCTGCCATGTAAGCAATTAGTCAGACGTGCAAGTTGCGTTATTATATAATGCATAATTTTCAGAAATATACTTTTCTTTCTGGCAGTAAATGATAGATGTCACACAGCAAGAGCCAGGAGGCAATTAGCTTAGCTTAGCATAAAGCCTGGAAGGAGGAGGAAACAACTCTGTGCAAAATTACTTACCTCAAGATCCAAGGGTACTGGTTGCAGCTTAATACTTCACGCACCTAATTCTTTGAAAAAAAGGAGGAAGAATAATCTTCCCCCAAAATGCAATATTTGTTCTTAATCTTTCACTGTGAGAAGGATTACAATTTGTATGCAAGATATAACACTACAGCCATTTCCCACCTTTGTCACCTGTTTTTCATATTTTCAAAACTTAGGAGTTATGCTATGGTAAATGTGGCAAATCACCTATTTGCCTCCAATTTATACTTTAGTATATACTTATTTATATATATATATCCATACGTAACTTATGGGCAAACATTTTAGTTACCTCTTAGACCCAAAGCATATAGTCATGTTTCCCAAAGACCTGGTTTATTCCTTTAAGCATTAATTGTTTGCAGGATGAACGATACAGTATATATCATCGGCCGAGAATAAAAGACAAACCACACAAATGCACATTTCACCACAGTAATAAACAGTTTTATTATTTTAACTTTGGACAGTGCCAAGCTGGCTCTCCTTGTGTCCAGTATTTATGCTACAATAAGCAAAAATGTGGAATAATCCTATTTCCTAAAACATGAATATCTTCCTTTTACCATAAACTGTTAGCAGGATACATCATTTTAAAGAAAGGTTGAAAGCAGGAGACGAAACCCATTAATTTTTCTTGCCAACTAGTTGACCACATATTAAATTGGTTAGATTCTTTGCAGTCATGCTTCAAGAGATGTGTCAATTTTTGAGCCCCTTCATGATGAGATAAATCAGAGTCTGATCCATACCCTGTGACTGAATCCATTTTGAACTTTTCCTTTGGCAGAGGCCCATAACGATCTCTCTGTCTATACGCCAGCCAGGTTAATCCTCAGTAACACCAACAAGACACCTGAGAGAACAGTTTGTCATGTACATGTGTGGCGATCGGGCAGAGAACACACACTCTACACACAATCAACTGTAGGGTCTTGTGGGGTTTAATAAAGATTTATATCACCGCAAATAAGGACCATTCCTAAGTTCGATAAACGGTCCCGTAAGATCCACTTTAGTTTTAATAATGTTTGGTAGAAAACAAAAGAATGTAGAGTCAGCTGGAAAAGTTCAACTTTAGTATAATCAGAATTCACAACTATTTTTAAATTTACAATGAGTGCTTTTGTTTTTAAAACTGCCTGTAAAATCACATGAGCCGTGAACCCTCGCTAGATCTAACGGGCACCAGAACTTTAATTAAGTGGCGGCGGAACTGTCCTTCTGTTCCTCCAGGGAACAATTAAGCTGCAACACAATTTTTTTTTTTAATAGACTCATTAAAAGCAGCTATAGTAGACAAATAGGCTTATTGCCAGTGACTCGTTGGTTAGCGTGTGTTTACAAGCTGCGTTGTCATCCACAGCTTTTCTTCTCCGAGCCTGGATCGTAACAAACAGAAAAAAGGCTCCTGTCACTTTGAAAGGTCATCGTCAGACACAGCTGAATTATTAGAGGCTATAGAATCAATACAGTTTGAAGTCGCTATCAGCTTGTGTGATTTTTTTTTTTTTTTTTTTTTTTTTTTTTTTCCTCTCATTGGATTGTTGGCTGACATTTAGTTTGTTGTTTCAGTTTTTTTCACAGCCACAACATGTGATTTTAGTTTTTAGTTTTTTGTGGTATCAGGGAGCAAAATGACCTAGATTCAGAACTCCACACACTTATATTAGAAAGCTGTAATGGCTAACTGGAAAAAGTTGGCTTCTGACATATCTAGCAGATTCAGAACCACATGAACATGATATATGTTTCTGGACATTGTTCACTATTATTAGCCGATAAAAGACAAGAAAAGGAAGTACAGAAATGCCAAAGACTTGTTTTGAAACAGTTGCATAGACCAGAGACCTCTTAAGACCAGACCATCTCATTTCAGTTTGGCCCTCAGATGAGGCAACCCCTGAAAATGTTGTATTAGTTACAGCATTGCTTATCCTAGCTCCCTGTTCTACCTAATACCTGGATTTTACGCTTGCCAGTTGCATCACGTTCTTCACAATACGCCAGTTAAGTTCAGATTTCAGTTTTTTTGTACTCTCAAACACCTTTGACTGCTTTTCTGAAACTCCCTCTTTGCTAGCTAGCTGCCTGGATGTTTTGAAAAATGACACTAAAGGCTTGAAAACACAAAGCTAAAAGATGCTGATAGGAGTTGACAATTCTCAGTGGGTTTGAGACTAAGAGCAGACCTGTCACATTTCACCAAGTCAATTGAAATAAACACCTCAATTATCTACTGCAGGATTTAATATATTGTCATAGTCAAAAACATGTACGTGATTCTCACCTTGCTTCGATTATTTGTTAAACTTAAAAGTAATAAAACCTAACCCTGTACTCTAAGTAGTTTGTGTCTCTGTAGTGTCTCCTGAAGCAGTTCATGGAAGCTTTTTATCTTTTACTTATGCAAGGATTTAGGTAAACTGTTTATGTTACAGCTCGTAATCGATCTGTGGTATTTTGTTGGTATTTTGCCAACGGCTAACAGCAATTAGATGGGGAGATAAATGGCTGCCATCGAGCCTGTCTGTTTAGCTAGGAATCGGGGGGGGGGTTGTGAAGGTTGTCACTCGCTGATGGTGAAGTAAACACACAGCGTGCCCTTGCATGCAGACTCGACTCGACTGCCTGCCAAGTCTCTGATCTGCCAGCGTTGGATCTCAACCGACGTGCCATATGAGCGTGAAT
Organism: Pleuronectes platessa; assembly: GCF_947347685.1. Taxonomy (NCBI): domain Eukaryota; kingdom Metazoa; phylum Chordata; class Actinopteri; order Pleuronectiformes; family Pleuronectidae; genus Pleuronectes; species Pleuronectes platessa. The sequence continues at coordinate 10,387,304 of NC_070645.1, forward strand.
GGAGTGTGAGTGCGCGCATGAGAGAGAGATATTACATTCGAGCTGTAGCATAGTGGTGCTGCGACTGTAATGAGTGTCAGTACATCTAAAATATGTTGCGTTAAATGGTCCAAAATGTTATGAAATCCAACAGGTACGATAAGGTAATAACATCCCATTACTGCACTTCGTAAGAATATATCTCACCTTTTAACGTTGTACCATTTTCAAATGGATTTAGAAGGTGTGTTATTACACAAATTTAAATAAATTACACATATAATTATATAGTATTATAGATTAGAGGGCAATTTATTGCATTTACAGCTTCAATACTTTAACAACTTCCTGTACATTATTTAACTAAATAAAACCTGCTATAGCCTCGGCCACTCTTAGCTTTATGAAGAGAATGTGTTTGTGTGACCTTTCTTTATGTGTTACAATATTCTGTATTTTGCAACTACCACACTTCTTTTATCCAACTTACCAAGAAACCCACACACACTCAATGTCTGTCTGTATGTAGGGCGCCGTGTGTCTGCTCTTTAAGGCCATATGCTACAGTGTGACTGATGAGTCAATGTCAGGTTAGCATTGAAGGGGAATGGATGGGGAGTGTCAGGGCTGTGTCGGCCCTTGTCATCGCTGTCACTGAGGTTTGTTGCTTCATTAAATTGAGTTATTGAATGGATGACTGGCCAGGGACATTAGCTCTGGGGCTTCAGTCAAGATCACCTCGAGTCGAGTCCAGCATTGACCACCAATCAAGCAAGAACCAGGTATCTGACACTAACAGGACCATGATTTTAATTTTTGGTTCTACCTGAAAAGGTTTCCATGCTGTCATGTTCAGAATATATTTATTTCACGCATACTGTACATTGCTGCAACCTCTGTCTGAAATGCTCCATTTTAGCTCTTAAGCCACCTAATCGGTTGTGATCGGTCAACTGCTCGGAGTGTTCGTTGGAAATATCCCGTCCCCTGCCGAGAGGGTTCTCGATCAGCTGTAAAATCCCTGAGCTGAGTGTATCGGCTGGAGCTCGCTACCGTGCCTCCATCGCCAGATCGCCACTCCACAAGATGGCAGCATTCTTATCGAGGATATTTTGGCTTCATTTCTGGATCGTGAAAAGGAAGTGGAGTAGTGTAGTCCATCTTCATATACAGTCTCTGGTTCAGGCACTTTGGGAGCAGGGTTTTTCTTGTCACTGGAGTTTGATTTTACAACTTAGCTGACCTTTTACATGCAAAAATAAGCTATATGACACACTAAAGGAATGGGAAACACCCCAAGCATACTAAAAGGTACTTGAGCACATATACAGTATATTTCATTTGATATGGACTGCACCACAGCTTCCAGCACTACTATTTGACTGTGTTGTCAAACCTGGACTAGAGGCTAAAATGTTTGTTAAACAAAGACAAATATTATTCAGATATGGAAGTCTCACTAATAAGTGTAATATGGATGGACTTACTTATATAAATAGATATTAACATTCAGTACAACAAATATCCTTTCAGTTTCATTATAGGTAAAACGATCTCTACTCACCATGACTGAACACCATTGATAACTTGTGACATAACCTGACAGGCGTTTAAGCTCCTATGCAATGATGCAGTCTGAATACCATGACAAATGACTTTCTTACCATCCTGACCATCCTGTAATGAATTATCCATATTTCCTGCAGCTGGATGCAATATTATTGTAATTCAACGTGGCTTGTGGTTGCTGAGTGTGTAGGGAGTGGTTGAATTTCATGACGTGCATGCTGGGATGAATGAGTTCATGTGTGTCCATATCAGGATCAGTTTCCATGAGTTGGCTGCGGGTTCACTCTGCAGGTTAATGCAGTGACTTGAGGTTAAAATGCTGCAACCGATGGAGCAAAAACACTTGGAAGTCTCCTTTGGTGTTGCAGTAATTTCCCAGGTATAGAACCAGTCACTCAACCTGTGCCTCAGCTACACCTGTCCAGCTGTGATAAATCTCCTTCCCTCCACTCGCAGTTTTTCTATCGGCTTCGCCCTCTAACTCGAATGCTACAAGAAAACCCCAAGGTGACCAAAGCAAGGACAGTGTGTGAATATTCTCTTTGAGTTCACACTCCTTTTGTTTTTCTCCCTCTCTAACTCCCAGAGGACTTACCTGCATGAGCCTTTGATGCCGAGTATTTTGCGTTTGGGCATGTGAGCACATTAGTTCCTCCGTGTTAATGTCTGTGTAAGTGCAAGATTACACGTAGACTTCTGTCTGCACACGTCAATCTAAGATGAAGGGGAAAAAATTAACTCTATCGCATGAATGCCTCAGGTAATAATAACTGCTTCTGGAAATGAATGTGTGTGGATTGAAAGGGTAAGAGCATAGTGTAAGATGTCCAGATATCATAGATAGATAGATAGACTAGTTTGTGTTATTAATAAATAGTTGGTTATCTAAGGATGCTTGAACATGAGAGTTAACATTAGCATTTATAAGAAAACTTTGGTTGAAGGTTAAAACAAGGTAATTTCACTAGAATTTAAAATGATGGGCGTTTGAATGACTCATGAAAGTCAGGGTTATAATCAGATTTTGTTGTATTCTAATTTCAATCTATCTGCTAGTATAACAAAGATCCGTAATTCCCGTCAGTCTTCTTTTTAATAGGATGTGTAAGATAGCTTTTCAATTTCAGAAATACAAGGTTCCCGAGTATATTAATACAAGATCTATGGGACTGCAACAAACTCAGGCATTGTTTAGTTTTTTCCTCAAGTGTATGGACAGAAAAATGAATAAAGGTATTTTCGTTTTTTTTTTCCTTGTGTGCTGCAGGTGTTAATAGCCAGGACCAAGTTCCTTATGCCTCACGTGTGTACTTTGAGTGCGTTAGTCATATTGACCAAATTGATTGGCCACCGGCACTGTATTGTCATAAAGCCAATATCCAAGTCTGTTGGCTGTAGGAAGTGCATTAGGGTTTGTTGGTTTTGTTATTTACACTGATTCATCAGCAAACATTGACATTTAGTGGCTTCTCCTTTCAGCATTTGTGAGTTTTTTTTTCTTAATCTCTCGCTTACATCTTTCTCGCTCGATTTCTTTAATTGTCCCCTCTTAATAAACCACTCATTTGCAAGTATACCACTGCTGGAATACTGTTGTATCGAACCACTCCTGCAATATGCACTGATGCTCAAATCAAAAGTGCTGTGCAGTTATAAATGTCCTGTTTCTCAGGTTGCAATCAATAACTTGTCTTCCCCATCCAATACCATATTCTGCCTCGTCTTTCCCTAAATCACCTCCGACAGAAGCTGCTCTCGCTGGCCCTGAAAACGATCCACAGGGGTGTGTCACACAACCATCAGTCACACTGCAGCCCTGTGTGTGTGTTTATGTGTGAGTGTTTGACTCTGTCCCTGCACCTTTGTGTGTGAGTGTGTGTGTGTGTGTCGTCGTCACAGTGTCCTCTCCCTGCTGTTGCCAGAGTGTGAGTCCATGTGAAACGGATTGATTTGATGTGTGCGTGTGTGAAAGAAAGTGAGAGTTACTTGGTTGCTGCACTGTGTGTGTGTGTGTGTGTGTGTGTGTGTGTGTGTGTGTGTGTGTGTGTGTGTGTGTGTGTGTGTGTGTGTGTGTGTGTGTGTGTGTGTGTGTGTGTGTGTGTGTGTGTGTACACACACGTGTGCCACTGTGTGGGCGTGTGGTATAATGTGACAAACATCAAATCTGTCAAAGATGCACAGGGACCATGCTGGAACACACATCTTCCACCCCCTGCTCTCTCTCTTTCCTCTCCCCTTCTCCTTCTCCCACTCTCTCTTTCTCTCTCCCTCCCTCTCTCTCTCCCCTCTCTCTCAGGGTAAAGCAGGTGGGATGTCAGTGGGATGCTGCAAGTCATGGTACCCCACACTCTAATGGGTATATGGAGTCCTGGTCAGTGCCTAAGCCTGGGGCCCCCAATAAGTCGGAGCCACAGCCAAACTCCCCCTTCCTCTGTAATTGAATTGGCATCTGCAAAAAAAACTCCCTCCTCTCTTCTACTGAGTTTGCTCCTAATTATTCCTCTCTCTCTCTCTCTCTCTCTGTTTCTCTGTCTTTTCCTTCTTCACTCCTCTTTATTTTTACCCCCTTCATGCAGCTTTCTCCGCTCATCACAGGGGAATTCGGCAAACGCTGCTCTTCTGTAGCTTTGCGTCTTTGTTACCACAGAAATAGCCACTTGTTCCCTGGCGGCCATCCCAGACCCCCTCTTAACACACAGCAGCACATCCTCTCGCACCCGACATTCATAGACCACAGCTAAAACAGGACCACTGTGTAGTGCAATTGCAGCTGTAGTGGTATTATCAGTGTGTGATGGGATGAAGAATCACAAGCTGCTGATATGGATGATGTTTTCTGAGGATGTTTAAGAACGATTTATCAATCTACTAATTCCAGAAATTTCTGTCTGTCTCTTTGGGGAAAACGTATCTTGGAAAACGTTCATTTGATTAATTAACATGTGTTCTGTTCAGCGCTCAATAAAGTGCAGTGTCGGATTTGGAGAAGCTCAATCACTGCAGGACACTTGAACAGTTTCGGAAAGAAAAGCTGCAATCCAGCGTCACCACAGGCCGAAGCAGACAGCCCATTCCAAACAGGCAGATGAAGAACTCGCACTGCGCTATCGTGCTGTTAAATTTTCAAAAATGCATGGCTGCAAATGTGTAAACAAAACCGCTGTGTGGATTCTTTACAAGTCAGCTGTTTGCAGCGGTCAGGTTTTGTGGCCTGAAGCTCTCAGGGCATCACATTTGGCCGCTCACGTAAGAAACATGGGAACAGGGATCCAGAGAATCACACATGTGACTGAAACTGCAGCTTCACTCCATTTGACACACACTGTGGAGCGTTTGCTGCTATTGTAGGCTGTAATTGTTCCCTGGTGGCAACATAACAAAAAAATCGCCTCCCATTCACCACAAACACTTCATTGCCCCTCTCATGGAGGCACTGGGGTTGAAAGTGAGCTGAGAAAACGCTGCCCCCCCCCCGCTTTTCCTCCTCACTAAGCATCTCTTGGTGTAGCTGGCAGTTACACTGGATTCCTGGTACATTGGGTTTGATATTCCTCTGTGAATAGAGATTATTCAGCCGAGGATTTAGGGAACAATCTGCGCTTGTTACTGTGGTTTGTATGGGCGGCAGCTGCTAATCTTAGATAGAGCTGGAAACGTGGGATGAGGGGATAAACGGGACGAGAAGCAACGTGACGCAGCTTCAGTGGAGTGTTTGATGAGGAGAGGGAGGTATTGATTAAAGTGGGTAACAGTGTGCAGGGGGAAAATCAGATTTGATACATCAAAAATGAGCCCGCACCGAGTTAATACAAGCAGCGCAGTGGTGCAGCGGCGTCGCCTTATACTCAGAAGATTCTGGGTTCAAACCGTCCCGCTGGTCGGGCCCTTGCTGTCTGGAGATCGCATGTGGAGAAGCGGCATATTTACTGGCTGGAAGGATTAGTTAAAACTCCATAAGCCAACTTTCATGCATTTTTACCTTAGTTTTACTTTGTCATAGGTGTTTATACATGCAGGTTCATTTGAAGTTTTGTTAACATCAGTTCAGTCTTTCCGATTTTCCTTTCTGCTCATGAAATCTTGTGCTTCGCTACAGCTTCATTTTTCTGGAAATTATTCTTTGCTTGCAGACAAATGACGGTCGGATTAATAGATATGGCTTTTGTCAATAATGAGCAATTGAAGTCTTGAAACAAATAATACAAGCTGAATGAATTTGTTCACCTCTAAACTATCCCAGCATTTTGCTGAGTTTGCAATAAATTGTCTGCACACGCTGTTTTCAACCACATTTTTATCTCTCCCCCTTTCTCTCTCACACACACAGTCGCCGAGCAGGCCGGCCATTCTGACTGGAAACATTATCAGTGCAGCACACATTTGACTTGGATTGTTTCGAAAAGTCGGGGCTCATTATTGCCCTGTTGGATAATCTTCGGCAGCAAAAGTTGGTTTAGAGAGGAGTCACCCCATCCCATCCCCACCATGAGGCTTTTGTTTTAGCTCGGGGTTCACGAGGGAGGAGTGGAGATGTGGGGGGGAAGAGGGATAAAGGAGCTTAAGACTACTCTGTGTATAGAGCTCAGTGGAGAAGTAAGCCATAGAGTGTGTCAGGAACAAACTTATGTTCTTACAAGATGGACTGATGGTATCACAGGTTTAAACATAGAGGGGGTGTCGATGACAGAGGAAGGAAATGAAAAGAGTGAGCGTGACGTTATCTTCAACCACCTGCCTGCCTGATAATCTGCCTGGAAGCTCTGTGTGATTGATTATTTCTTTGCATTTATCCTTTAATAATCTCTCTGACGTCCCTATTAAGCTACGGGTAAACTCTGCATTAACAAGGCATTTGGCCCTGTCGATATAAACACTCCCAATATATGCATATGCTGTATTAACATTAGTACTTTATATATGCCAAACCTCTCAAGTGCCAAAAGTGAGCGTGGGTGCCAATGTTTTTTCAAATTGAAATCAGATTATGCTAAGTGCTGTGAAAATCTCTGCCGATCGAATGTGTCACCTGTGTGAGAAGATTGTCAGGAATGCTTTGCAGACAGAGTTAATTAATTTTAATAGGGTATTGAATGACATAGATGGCTGCAGTTACTGTATATCATGTTAATTAAGTGAGGGGAATTGATTTGAAAGTGTAATAATGCTTCTTTCTGCCGTCTTCCTCTGGCTGAATGGAAATGGACTGGGCCTAAGTGTCGCTACAGGGACAGCGCGAAACAGTCCCACGCACTCATGTGTCTTTAATCTGTAGGGTGCATGTCTACTTTCATCCATTCATCCACTCATGCTTTCATGCCTGCATACTGCATGGTTCTTTTCCTCTGCGGTGTTTACTAACATGCCTCTTAGCTCGACGGGCTAGAAAACCTGCAGGGTTGATGTGATGCATGTGAAGAGATGGAGCAGGTCTTTAGATATGTCTGGTGATGCAGCAACAATGAGTCCCTGTGGAAAGACTTATGAGGTGCATAGATCTACAGAGCAGGAAGGCAAGGAATTTATTGCATATAATCCTATCTCGTGCACACATGCACAATCGCGAGCTACTCTCAGCTGTCATTAATGACATTTCACCTTGTTTTGTATCTTCAAATAACAAATTAATATCAAACGTACTAGAAAATAAGCATTTTAACATACGTTAATGTGATAAGTACTACAGAAAATGAACAACATTAATGGAGAAAAATTTATTGGATGTGAATTTTGTCTGTCTCATGTCCCACAACATGGATGATTTCGGGTTTATAAACCATACTAAAGCCAGCCACCAGGGGGCATTCCAGATGTTATGGCTTCACTTGTGAGACTGCGATGTCGTCCATCGTTAGTTATTGGATCAGACAGAGCAGTGCTTTGAGCTAAAGGCTACTGCTAGCATGGTAACATACTCAGTGATGAAAAGCTGATGAAAACGCCATTCTTAGTTAGTTGCTCATGTCCGAACAATACAGCATTTATGAAGCCGATACTGAGAGTAAAATGAAATCAGTTAATGATATATTGGGTGCAACTGTGGTGGGGATCGAGATGCTTTGGCTTTTCTTTCGCCATCATGTTCGCCTTTGGTGCCGTCCATCTTTATTTAGAGTCTATAAGTGAGCCAGAAAAAGGGATGAAGGTATAGCAGCAGCATCTCCTCACCCTGCGGTCACCTTGAGCCTCTTATACACAACCTGCAGAACAAGGTGTAGAACAAGAAGACATTGTGCATAGAAACCAACGACTGCCCACGTTATCAAGAATACATTGAAGATGAGAGGGAGAGAGAGAGAGAGCGAGAGAGAGGCAGTGGAGCTGAGCGAGACTGTTTTCTCTTTATTCATGCACTGGATGAATATATCACACCAGGGGCACCACAGAAAAATGAACAGGATTAATAACATATAATGTATAAATTAGCCACAGTCCTTAAAGAAATGCAAAGAAGTTTGAGCTCTGTGTTTAAAATTAGATTTTCTTCCCAGTGAAGTATTGAAATACAAAGACTTCTTCACCCCCAGAGTAGATCCCAAAGACATAGTGACTGAAGAACCGAAAGAGGATACAGCCACTTTGCAGCCAAACTAACAGCAGAGTAAC